>NW_027555847.1:403084753-403564753 GCF_003287225.1 Phascolarctos cinereus
AAATACAAATTTAGAAAAAAATTAAAGAAAATTAACACTACTCTTTGGTGACATAATGATGTCTTCCACAAGTCTTTCTTTAAGCTATGTTGATGGCATTCTCCATTACAAATAATACAAATATGTTCTGTAGATACACTGATAACTTACTTAAAATTTTCTGAGAGCTTGTCCTAATTTGCAGTTCACTTAAAAAAAACTTGTTAAGTATAAGGATGGTTTAAAAATGACAAAGGATTTTTGACTTTCACATAAAATAAATAACTTGTAATGTGAAGATAATATTACTTGCCCAGTGCCATGGAAGGAAATTTTTAAAAACAATTAGTATTACTTAAAAATGGAATTGAGAATGGGGTAGGTGGGATTGCTTCAGGAGGTGGTTATAGCGCTTAGCAGTACAGGTTTTTATTTTTATTTTTTAATTATCTAATTTATTTTTAGTTTTCAACATTCACTTCCACAAGATTTTGAATTCCAATTTTCTCCTCATCTCTCCCCTCCCTCTATCCCAAGATGGCATTCATTCTGAATCCACCTTCCCTTGATCTGCCCTCCCTTCTGTCAACCCCCCTTCTCTTATACCCTTCCCCTTCTACTTTCTTGTAGGGCAGGATAGATTTCTATACCCCATTGCCATCTTATTTCCTGGTTGCATGTGAAAACAATTTTTAACATTTGTTTTCAAAACTTCGGGTTCCAAATTCTCTCCCTTCCTCCCTCCCCACCCATCCCCATTGAGAAGGCAAGCAAATTGACACAAGTTATACATGTGTAGTCAGGCAAAACACTTCCATAATAGCTATGTTGTGAAAAACTAACTATATTTCCCGTCATCCTGTCCAACCCTCCCCCCATTTATTCTATTCTCTTCTTTGACCCTGTCTGTCCTCAGAATTGTTTGCTTCTGATTAACCCCTCTCCCAATCTGCCCTCCCTTCCATCAACTCTCCCCCTTATTTCCTTCCCCACCTATTTTCCCATAGGGTAAGACAGATTTCCACTGAGTGTGTATGTTATTCCCTCCTTAAGCCAAATCCCATGAGAGTAAGTTTCATTCATTCCCACTCACCTTCCCCCTCTTCCCTTCCACAGTGAAAGCTTTTTCTTCTCTCTTTTATATGAGGTAATTTACCCCATTCTACCTCTCCCTTTCTCCTCCCAGTAGAATACTCTCTCACCCTTTAATTTTATTTTTTAAGATAGCATCCCTTCATATTCAACACACCCTGTGCCCTCTGTCTCTATATATATATGTATATATATATATATGTATGTATATATATATATATATACATATATATACATATATATATACATACATATATATATACATACATATATATATATACATATATGTATGTTATATATATAATATATATATATATATACATATATATATATATATATATATATATATATATATATATATATATATATATATATATATATATATATATATATATATATATATATATATTCCCTAATACTGAGAAAGGTCTCATGAATTACAAATATCACCTTTCCATAAACATTTCTGCTTCAGTAAGTCCCTTATGATTTCTCTTTCCTGTTTGTCTTTTCATGCCTCTCTTGAGTATTGTATTTGAAAGTCAGATTTTCTAGTCACCTCTGGTCTTTTCATCTAGAATGCTTGAAAGTCCTCTGTTTCAATGAATATCCATTTTTCCCCTGAAGGATTATACTCAGGTTTTCTGGGTATGTGATTCTTGGTTGTAATCCTAGTTCCTTTGACCTATGGAATATCATATTCCTAGCCCTCTGAGCCCTTAATGTAAAAGCTGCTAAATCTTGTGTTATCCTGACTGTGTTTCCACAATACTTGAATCGTTTCTTTCAGGTTGCTTGCAATATTTTCTCCTTGATGTGGGAATTCTAGAATTTGGCTTTAATATTCCTAGGAATTTTTCTTTGGGGATCCCTTTCAGGAGGTGATCAGTGGATTCTTTCCGTTTCTGTTTTACCCTCTGGTTCTAGAATATCAGGGCAGTTTTCCTTGATAATTTCTTGAAAGATGATGTCTAGGCCCTTTTTTTGATCACGGCTTTCAGGTGGTCCAATAATTGTTAACGTTATCTCTCCTGGATCTATTTTCTTTCTTTTTTTTTTCCTTTTTTGCATTTTCTTTTTAGGCAGTTGGGGTTAAGTGACTTGCCCAGGGTCACACAGCTAGTAAGTGTCAAGTGACTGGTCTAAGGTCAGATTTGAACTCAGGTCCTCCTGACTTCAGGAGGTGCTCTATCCACTGTGCCACCTAGCTGCCCTTCCTGGATCCATTTTCCAGGTCAGTGGTTTTTCAAATGAGATATTTCACATTGTCTTCTATATTTTCATTCTTTTGGTTTTGTTTTATAATGTCTTATTTCTCATAAAGTCATTAGCTTCCATTTCCTCCGTTCTAATTTTTAAGGAATTATTTTATTCAGTGAGCTTTGGACCACCTTTTCCATTTGGGCAATTCTGCTTTTTAAGGCATTCTTCTTCTCATTGGCTTTTTGGACCTCTTTTGCCATTTGGGTTAGTCTATTTTTTAAGGTGTTATTTTCTTCAGTATTTTTTGAGTGTCCTTTAGCAAGCTGTTCACTCAGTTTTCATGGTTTTCTTGCGTTACTCTCATTTCTCTTCTCAGTTTTTCCTATACTTCTCTTAACTTGCTTTTCAAAATCTTTTTTGAGCTCTTCCATGGCCTGAGACCAATTCACATTTTGTCTTGGAGGCTTTGGATGTAGGAACTTTGTTGTCTTCTTCTGGTTGTATGTTTTGATCTTCTTTGTCACCAAAGTAAGATTCTGTAGTCTGACTTTTTTTTTGCGTTGTTAGTTCATCTTCACAGGCAATTATTGGACCTTGAAACTCTTTGTTAAGGAAGGGGTCTGCTTCCAGTGTGGAGAATGTACTATACTGAGCTTCAGGATTTTTGTGCAGCTGTTTTCAGAGATACTTCTAGGGACTTATAGATTTTTGGTTCTTCCAAGGTGGTATGATCAAGGGCGAGGTGTTTACTCCTTTCCTGGCCTGTGTTCTGGTCTCTGAGTGACCACTAGCTCTCTTTTTCTGCCTTGGAACAGTGAGGGAGGATTTTCTCTGCACTGCCACCACAAGCTCCACCCTGCCAATGCTCTTCATTGCCCCAGCACCACCACCTCGGACTGGGATCCAGATCCAAGAATGGGCAAAGCAAGAGAATACTGCCTCAGTGCCAGCAAAGAGATCCCTGCAGTCCCCCTCTTCTCAGTCTCTCAATCCCCTCACAGTTTGTGGGATGAGAGCTCCTGAAACAGCCACCACCCTGGGGCTGCACCAGAAGTGGGACCAGACAATGCTCCTCTCTCACCGAGGTCCAACAGACTTTTCCTATTGACCTTCTAAGTTCTTTGTCATTTGTAGTTTGAGAAATTTGGAAACTGCTATAACTACTGGTGACTCAGTCCCCTGGAGCCTTGCTTCAGGTTTGCTGAGGCATAGTCTTTGTCTGCACAGCCCACACTGAATTGCACTTCTGGCCCAGCCTGGCATATCAGTCCTTTCTAATCAACCATCCAAGTTGTTTTGGGCTGGAAATTTGTTTCATTCTGTCTTTTTGTGGATTCTGCTACTTTAGAATTTGTTTAGAGTTATTTTTTACAGTTATTTGGAGGGGTTCAGGGGTGAGTTCAAGCAAGTCACTGCTTTTACTCTGCCATCTTGGCTTTGCCCTCTACAGGCTTTTAAATAATCATTGAATGAACAGTAGTCAAGTTCCTATAGAAGAGATTTCTTTGGGAATAGGTTAGACAAGATTGCCTTTGATGCCCAGGTAATAGTATATCTTTACAGCCTACGTAAGGGTGGTCTCTATGATCCAATTTGCCTGAGGGCAAATTCCCTTCCTTGATTGTTTCAGAACAAGGTAATAGGTAATAGCAGTACATATATAGTTGGTGTCCCCAAGGCCAAGGATTCTAATCAGATCCAGAGGACATGTGAAAAATTCTGATTATGACATAATAAGGCAAAAGATGGTCTGTGGGACAATGAATATTTTTCTTGATATTTGATATTTAAGGAAAAAGATAATAATAGGAGTATACGTAATAGAAATGTCCACTACTCTTTATATAGAGAAAGCCAAGAAATTAAAGTGGGAATTATAGTGGAGAAGGGAAAATTTGGGTAACATTCAAAGGAAGGAGAAGCAGAAGTGATTTTATCACTGGAGGATTCTATAGATCATCTGCATAGAAGAACCTTTTGACTTGCCTTAATGATCATTTTATCCTTTAAAAGGTGGAAGAAACAATAGAGGACACTTCTCTATTGAACCATGTGCCTTTCAGGCTTCTCCACTTGCAACCTAACTGACACCTAAGGGATTGTTATGTCTTTTATAATGTAACTTAAAATCCCTAACCTCATTTAGACTACATTAAGACATGGACTCAAAATACTGGATGTCTGTGTCTAGTATAATACCTACCACACATTATTTCCAAATACACACACACACACACACACACACACACACCCCTTGCCTGCTACTAACTGTGCCCCAGTTATAAGGTAGGTTTGGGAACAAAGGACTTCTAGTACCATGTTGTTAAATTTCCCTGTATGGTTATACTGGCACCACTATAAGCTGGCCAACAGTTGCTTTCTTTTCCTCATGTTTCAGGAGCCACAACCAAAACTTCCTCAGGGAGAGATTGTCTGTGCCCTCTGTGGCTGTGGGACTGGAGAGAACTATGAGGCATATACTCTTGGCTACAACTGTACTTCATGATTAGGCAAAAATTCCAGGCCATCTATGATCTAGTGTGTGGTGGCTTCCTGGCCAATTAGAGGAAATAAGGAGGTTTGATAATTGGGGGATGTTCCTTGCAAGAAAAATTGGTGAATATGCATCCAAAAGAGCCCGTGGTGTTGTAGGATATTTGCTAAAGTGGTAGACATATTACACCATCCCAATTTTTTTTTCAATAGCTGCCAATCCTAGTTGGCAAGTTCACTCCAGGAGATTGGTTGAAGAAAAAAAAAGAAATAGGAGTCCATCATCTGGAAAGTTAATTCAGGCACAGGTGAGTCAAATAATTAATAGGGTTTCAAACATAAATTTGGCAGATGTCTTAAAATGGACAGGCAGTTGTCTTAAGGAATATCTGGCATTAAGTCTGGGGAGACTTCCCACTTAATGTATGGGAGGTTATCATTGTCAGGAAATGCATTCCCTATGTGGAAAGGGGGTAACCAAAGTCACTACAGAATAATTAACAAGACTCCTGAAGCTAAGGAAAAAAGTTAAAGACAATGAGACTTTTTATCTGCTTTGTCAATGGTCAGTATTAATCCTAGTGTGGAATAGGGCTGAGCCTATAGCTAGAATTTTGGGACTCAGATCTGACAGATTTAGAGCAGTTCTGTGGCAGAGCCAGTAAGTTGTCAGTGCCTACTATGGGTTCACATAATATAGGTTGTATTAGGAAAACAAAGGAAGGTGAAGACACAGTTCCTGATCTATAGGGCCTTATAGCATGATTAGTATGACAAGCTGTACATATGCAAAACAATTAGGGAATAGTACAGCACAGGATAACATACAGCATTCAGGTATATTTTTGAGAGAGTATTGAGAGTAATATTTGAGAAAAATTGAGAGTAATGAAAAGATCATTAAGGGGTAATCAAGAGGATGTAACCTAAGGTGACCTCTGAAGAAAATGTAGAATTTGGATAGTTGGGTGAAAGGGGATATTTCAGTTTCAGGTAATAACAAACAAAAATATGCAAATAAAAATAAACATGGTGTATAAGGAGAAGGCACAGTAAGACCACTTTTTTCAAAAATAAAAGTACTTTAATGCTAATAAAAGAAAGCAAATGTATAAGGGAACTGATGAAAGACTATATATTTTGACTTAAGTGAGATCAGTGGGAAATCATTATTGGTTGAAAGTGTTGTAGGTATGTAAGTTTTACAACATTATGTAGAGTGAATTATATGAAAGAAGACCTGAAATGTCAGCTTAGGAGGATTTTTCAATAATCCAGACTTTTCATATTCCCCTGGCAAAGGACCAATCCATGTTGGGGATTAGAGAATGCAATGGGTCCAGAGAAATACAATGTATCCTAGAAGGAATGTTGGAATCCAAATTAGAATTTAAGCAAAAATAATCCCCCAAAATTAGACTTGCTTGAAAACAGGAATTTTTTTGTAGTACTAAGATCTAGGCAGCTAACATGGAATTCAGACACTGGAACAGAAGTGAGGGGGTTAGTACTACATGAAAAATTGGGAAACAAAGAATATTGGAGAATTTAATGATTCAATCTGTATTCCTAGTTTGAGGAGGTATGGGTTACCCACATCTGCCATGTGCTGATGCCATGTTATTCATCTAGTGAATGAAGTCTCAGCTAGTTAGACTATAGTCTTGGACAATAAGATCCTAGATCAGAATAATGGTAGTAGAGATGGAAAGGAAAGCAAATATGTGATACACATAATAAGGAAAGGAAAAGTCAGGGCTTGGAGACAAACTGGATTTGAGAAAACAAAAAAGAGGAAGTCCATGACTCTAAAGTTTCAAATACATGAATAATTGGCACTTCAGTTAACAAAAAATGACATACTTAGAACTGGTTTTGGAGGAGGGTGATGAATATAGATATTATCCCTTGGATTTTAGAGATAACTGGACTTAAAGTGTGAGATTAAAGGTAAAGATATTATTTGATAGTATATCTAATAACTAGATATGTGCTAGTTAGAGATGAAATCCTGAATGAGCTATCTAAGAGAATAAGTAGAGGAAAAAGAAGTGGACAAAGGCCTAAGTGTTAGGAGTGGAAAAAGGCCAAGGAGGAAGAAAAGGAGCAGCTTGAGAGATATTAGAGTCCTAAGAGAGAAGAATAACTAAAGCCAGGGAATAAAAATTTTAAGAAGAGACACATCTGTTTACTTGTAGCAAGGTGGGATATGGGATGTGCATCACTCTGGGGATGGGCAACTTTCTTAATTCTAATCAAAACTCCAATTCATACTCTTCTCAACTTGTAAATATGGATCTTACTAAGTCTTTATATGGTGGAATTGTCCTTTGACTTCATGTGATTTGAGAACTAGAACTGCTATATTGCTGTCTCCCACTGATTCTCCCCTCCCTCTCATTTCTCAAAAAGGAAGAAAATAATTCTGGGCCGTGTTTCCCATTCATTAACGAAATGTAGATGGATAGGACAAATTTGACTTTTGGCTACAGAGTGGGTGATTTAAGAGAATTATCCTAATGTGCCTTTAAGTCATAATAATAGCTAGCATTTATATAGCATTTCAAGGTTTGCAAAATGCTTTTACAAATACTATCTCATTTTATCACTGAAACAATTCTTGGAGGTAAGTGCTACTATCATTCTTTATTTTACAGATGAAGAACCTGGGGCAAACAGTTTAAGTTGACTTGCCCAAAGTTCCATAGCTAGTGTCTGAAGCCAGATTTTACCTCTGGGTTCTTCTGACTCCAGATCCAGGGTTCTGTCCACTGGCCACTTAACATGCTGTACACATCTTGCAAGTGCCCTTGCAACTGCTATGAAAGCTGTTTCCTTCTACTGTGAATATGAACCTGAAACTAACTTTACTTGTTTTCTTGAGTTGCCCTATTTTTCAGAGGTACTGGACCTTGTATATGCAGGAAGCCTAGAATAAGCCAATGTTGAATCTGGCCCTGAGCTGACATAATAGTGAACCTTTGCAAATCTTAACTCTAAATGAATTTTCAGTGTCCTTGAAGACAAGTCAGCTTCAAGACAGGATTCAGACAATCTGCATCAGAATGATTAACTGTTTGTGCAGCTGGGACTTTGTTTCCCAAAGATGGGGTGGGGGGGGAAACTGGGGCCTCAAGGCCACATGTGGCCCTCTAGGTCATCAAGTTCTATGAAGTTTGGATTCAGTCAAAGGCCCTAGAGGGTCACATGTGGTCTCAAGGCTGCAGGTTCTCTATCACTGCCCTTGGGTAATCAGACATTTAAAGATGACACCTCCACCCAAAGGGATGGCTGCAGGCTACATGTTACTTCTTGGTAATGAAACCTTAAGGTATTTGTGGAATTGGCAGAAAATAACTAAACATGATCCCTGTTATTGTTTGCCAAACTAGGGAAAAGGATGGGACCTTGGTTATTTTAGTCAGGTATGCATTTTAAACTTAATTTTCAGAGCCATTGAGAGGACCTTTAAACAGCTATTGGCCCTCATTATCTTAAGAAAAAGATGTGAATGCCCTAGTGGGTGAATAACAAAGGGGAAGAAATGGAAAGGGAATTTTAAAATGCTCAGCATGGAGGAGATGAGGGACCAAGTGCTTCATCTGCATCTCCACTATGGCCTGAGCCCACACTGTTCATGAATAATGAGGATAGATATTCACAATGAAGGGGAGAGGGAAGGTGATTAAGAAAATTTGACAAACCTGAAGTAGGTCTTTCAGTGCTTTTAAAAATTAAAAAAAGGAGAGTCTTAATTCTGTCCTCTCCCTTTTCTGACTGTGGCCAAATTTGGAGAAACAGATGAGGGAAAGACAAAAAAGAGAAATACTAGAAATCAGTGAAGTGAAGATTATTCAGGACATTATTGATAAAAGGGAGTGTTAGATCAGAACATGCAAGAAACATGACAGGTACAATTTTAAAAAGGTAATGATTTCTTAGGCTGTGTGTTTATGAGAGAAAGAAACAACATGCCATGGAGATGTTAGAAACATGCTCGACACCAAAAATTTAGTATCAAGAAAAGTTTATACCAGAGAAATTCCAGAGGATTTAGACATTTCTGGCCTGAAGCAGCCTCCATTCCTCTATAGAAGGAGAGAACATTGAGTACAAAAGCAAGAGTGCTTTTATGCAGTCAGTTTCAGGGCAAAACCTCTCAGGCCTGGATTGGTCCATTCCTTCCTGGTTACATTAGTCCTGGAACACCTCTGGAATGCCCCCTGTTCCTGCCCTATTGTGCTGACAATTGTGCTATTGCTTCCCCCACCCCACCCTGCAGAGAAGCTGCTATGCCTGAGGTTCACTAAGGATGCTCAGTAGCAATTTGACTTTGTCCCCTGATTGAACCAGACCAATTTGAGCCAGATCAGCTCTTATCTTGATTTTGGGGTCTTCTTGGAACCATCAGCTTACTTCTTATTGGCTAAGCCTAAGCCCACCTGCAGTGTAAATGCTTCCTTGATTTGTTTTTATAACCCTCTGCACTAGTCTTCCTTTGTGGAAACTTAACCAAACTTGCCTAACTCTCACAGAGACATCTAGTAAGGCAGGCAAGGAGAAATACTTTTTGATACTAGAACCAAAATCTCACAGTTGTTGGTGTGTTTGTGTTTTCCTGTGCCTATATTTGTGTCTCTCAAAATCTGTAATTGTGTGCACAGAGTTTAGAAGGAATTTTTTTTACATCAAATCTCTCTCTGTGTGTCTTATAATTAAAACGGGATTCTTAAGTTTTCAAAAAAAGTCTTTCTCTGCCTTTACATTCCTGAACGTGGCAAGGTTTTCAAGTGTAGAAGGAGAGATAAGAAAAAAAAATAAAGGGAAGGGAGTCTTCTACCCTCAGACCTATATTGTGGTTTGAATGTTTTTATAGATGTTGAAAAAAATTCTAGCAAGTAATTGGATTAATATTCTTTAGAATTTGTTTTAAGGGAATTAAGGTAAGAGCATTTTACCACCCCCAGTGCTTTCACATGCAAAGGGAAATGATATACTTGGGCTGTTCTTCCTCAGGACTGTACTGAAAGCCCCACCTACTTCTCTCAAGTCCTTAGACATAATTTTGCAGATCTTGTTTTCACTGTCCATTTTATCCTTCTCCAGTTTGTCAATGATCTTCTGTTGTGTTACCCCTCCCCCAGTTCCTGTGTGCAAGACTCCCTCTATCTGCTTTAGCTTGCCACAAGGCTTCCAAAAAAAAAAATCAGTTCATCTTCACCTTGGTAAAGTTTCTTGGCCATTGTATTTCTGCTAATGACATTGTATTAGCTAATGCTAATGATGATACTTGTATTCATGCCATCTTGAAATTCTCTTGTCCAGACTCCAAAGTGCCATCTCTGGGCTTTTTCTGGCCTCACTGGCTGCTCACTGCATCCTTTCCTCTGCATCCCTTCCTTCTCCTTGGTGGCCCATCGTCTCTATGACTTCCTCAAGAATTCCTTTTCCAATCTCCTAACATACACTATGGAGTCTTGAGCTGCTATGGAGAAACTGAACGCTGCCCTTCTCTCCCTGTCCCCAAGTTCCCTGCTCTAGGACACCTCAATTAACTTCGTGGTACAAAAAGGGGAAATGTTGTGAAAGTGCTCTGTCATCAACATAAAGAAAATTTTTGCCCAGTTGGATGTTATAGCCAATCCCTCAGCTCTGTAGCCAAGGGACTCCTTGAGAGCTTACAAGTTGTTGTGGCCATCTCTGATTTAGTAAAATTAACCTCTGAGGTAGTTATGGACAATGCCCTCATGATACATATTTCCCATGCTATAGAGGCCTTCTTCAATTCACATCATACCATGCATTTCTCTACTAGGAGACTAATTGACCTGGAACTGTCCCTTTTGATGCAACCAATGTAACCCTCTAATCCTGCAACAACTTTAACCTAGTTATCTTTCTACCCAAGCTTTCAGAAGACCCCCCAGTGACAACCATGATTGTGTGTAAATATTGGTGGGGAAGATTTCATCCCGCAGCCTTAACTGCCTATGCAGTCTTCCTTATGTGTCCCAAATATGTGTTCAAACCACTCAAGCTACATGCTGAATGATGGGGTGTGGGCCCAAGTCAAGATCTTCACCCCTTGACCCAAAGGGAATCTGGCTCCCATTTGTCTACAGGCCCCAGCTCCTCATCTCCCTTTGAAAGCCTTAGCCCTACCTTTTAATCTTATTCAGATGTGCCTTCTCCCCTTGTCCTAAAAAAGAATCTGCCTCCCGTTTGTCTCCAGGTCCCAGAAAACCCTTAAACTTTTAAGTTCCTTATTGTCTTCCCTTATCTTCCTTTGAAAGCCCTAGCTCCACTTTTGATCTTAGGCAGATGCCTTTCAAACTTCTGCCTTCAAGTTCCCTTCATTATCTATTCCCACTGTCTATTCAATCTCTCAGACCTTCCAATAAGAATTCTCACCTAGACTGTTTTCCCAGCCCCTTTTCCTGGCCACCCAAGTTACTTTCAATGTATATAAGATCCACCCTGGCCCCCATTCAAATGCTGAGAATCTCTCATGGCACAAAGTCTGAGCTTTTCTCATGCCCACTCCTCCTTATGGGCATCACCTGGCCTATATGTTTTATCTCTAATAAGCTTATTATCTGGCTGGAAGAAGATTTGAGTTGAATTCATTCAGGCAGGGCCTGGTGTCGCAATCTCTTGGGATCCCAGCAGCACCCCAAACCTCTAGACCTCTTCCATGGACACTTTCCCCTTCCCTTTGCACCTTTTGAAGTATGGTAAATTGGCTTCATTCAGCTACCATCTTCAAGTGGATACAAGTCTGCCCTGGTTACAGGCTGTATGTTTTCCTAGGGGGTATACACATTCCCAGTCAGGCAAGTCATGGCTATAGTTGTTGCCAAATTCTTAATCGAAAAGATCATTCCTATTGGGGCCGGATGGGAGGGAGGGTTCCCCAGGAAACACATAGAAATAGAGGTACCCACTTCACTGGTTCAGTTATATCTTATCTGCCACCCTTCTGGCCTATAATCCAACACCTGCATTGTGCATACCACCTCCAAACCTCAGGTTAGTTGAAAAAAAATGGTGTTTTGAAGACCAGTTGGCAAAACTAACTGAAGAATTTCATCTCCCCTGGCCCTGAGTATTACCCCTAGATTACTGTGAGTTTGACAGACCACTTCCTTCCCTCCCCCATTTCCTGAGTGGGAGAAATTGGCTCAGAAATTGGTAACAGTCATTACTAACATTTGTGTAATAACTTTGTTTTGTCATTTACTGAAAACCTTTTAGAAAATGACAAAAAAGGTCCTTGTTCTCTTTATGCAGCTATACTTGGATGATATGTAACATAGAACAATAAATGTTATCAATTCTGAATGACATATTAAAGATAATTCTATTATTTTATCATAAGTATTAGTAATTGAATTTTATTTTGTACATATGTTCAAGACTCTTCCATCTTTTGGATGCCTTTAGCAAATACTAACCTTGTGACTAAAACATTTTATCTTACATGGCTTTGCTGTCATGGAGCAGAGCTTTAAAGTGGAAACTAGCCTCCCTGTCTTCTTGGCATTCTTTGGGAATTCAGTTTTCACACTGATACTCATGTAATACCCAGCTTACACTGTTCTACAATTTTTCTGCTTCCTTATCTCAAATTATTTCCTTATCCCTCCCACTTCAACCATATGTAATTGTATGACCTTTAAGATATAAAACTTTGAAATTTTACTATCAAACAACAACCTCCATGTTATTTACCTCTTCCATTTACCCATTTAGTCTTCTCTTCATCCATATTATGACCTTTATTATTTTGATTCTTCTCCAATTGTTCAGTTCATCTTTTGTGTCTTCACTTTGTTCATATACGTAATCTGAAAATCCATATCCCTAGCTAATCCTTCCCACTAATTTTTCAACTCCTGCTCTGGGGATTATGATTGTAAGTGGAGGAAATAATGAAATTTAGCTGATTTCACCCACTAGCTGTCTATGATGTGTTCTCTCAGTTGAGTCCTTGATGCTGTTTGAAAATCCTGCTCTGTCATTTTTGATAAGCATTAATGTGACTATTTCCTAAGACTTTATCCTTGGCGTTCTTTTAAACATTTCAACCTTGAAAATCTCATTCACTTCCATACCTTCAGTTGGAAACTCCTAAGTTAATGTCTACTGAATCTATATGTTCAGTTGAGCTGCTGTTCTGAGCTACAGACTCCAGTGGCCTATAGGAAATCTCCACTTGCGTAAATCAAAAGACTGTTAAGACTCAACATATGATTGTAGATTTAGAGCTAGAAGAGACATTCCATAGTGACTTTATCATCTTCCTTTCTAGGCCTCTTCTGTATAATATCCTTATTCTTATTTATTTTGATGTTTATTTCCCTCTAAGGTTCTATAGTTTATCATCTGTTCCATTTTCAAAACCTTATCATATATATTGATTTTGTCTTTCCAGGGTCTCATAATCAGATCTCATAATCAAGTCCTCTTAATTCCATCTCTACAATATCACTTCTGTAATACTATTATCACCAACCAAGTACTGATAATGATTACCACAGCTCTGTAGTGTGATAATATCCTTATAAGAGGTCTTACAACATCTGTTTTCTACTCCCTACAATCCATCCTTCTTACAAGTGCCACAACCATCATTCTTATATGTAGAGCTTCTTTTGTCACTTCTTTGCTCATAAATTTTCAATGATTTCCAGTTATCTAATGTGGAAAGTTCAAGATAGAAGTCAGTGCCATTTGCATTCTGCATTGCACACTTCTACCAAATAGTTTTGAAGATTTCTGCTTAAAATACCATTCATGTTCTGTTCCCATTTAATTTTGACTTTCCCTCACATTATTTGCTTTGATATTTTAGACCTTTTTGTTCCTCTAAATGAATTTTATTTTATCTAGCTTTATAAAGTACCCCTTTGATATTTGGGTTAGTATAGTACCAAATCTGTAAATAAATTTAGATTTTATTGTTAATTTATTATATTGATACATCCCAACCATGAGCAATGAATATCCATCCAATATCTGTATTCTTTATTTCTTTAAAATAATTGCATTTATTCAAGTCTTGAATATACTGCGGTAGATTGACTACCTGATATTTTATGAAGTTTATAGTTATTCATAATGGTACATTAAGTTAATTTCTTCTGGTTTTTGTAAATGCTTTATATAAATGCTTTTTTAATTGTTTTGTATTGGGCTACTTCATACTTTTTATTCTTAGCAGTCAGTGTGACAAATTGTGCTAAACAATGCACTGACAGTAATAACAAAGAAGCTTGTAGGGTTTTTTGTGGGGATATCTATCATGCACATGACAGATGATGACTACTACCCACTTACTGGGATTCAGGTGATAACAAATGCTACTGACAGAAGGAATCTCAAGCATTGCTAAAGATTGTGAAGTTCTGGGCAAAAAAAATGAATATATTATGGACACAGATGGTGGTTTTAATCACTATTCCTGATGGAAAGAAAGCAAGGATTTCTGAAGAGAATGACATATTTTAGAAGTGAACCTCTTAGCAATATTTAATGAGATAATAGTACACAAGAACAGGATTTGGATTTCTGTACATGCCACAAGTGCCTGCGTCCACAGCAATGGTCTGATGCCGGCTGAGTGTGAAGAGAGAAAGAATCACGGGCCAGGTGGAAGATGTGAAGCACAAACTCTGTTTATTGATCTGAGGGCTCAGCCTTATATAGTACTGGATCAAGCAATAGTAGCATTATTTTCCATGAAAAGCACAAACCTAATTAAGTGATTTCCTTACTTCCTTGTATCTTGTCTGTTACTTTCTTTCCTGAGTCCTGTCCTGTACCCTATCCGTTTCCTCCCTTCCTGCATCCTGTTCTCAAGAGACTGGATGGGGGGTGGTGAGCCGACCTCCTGAGTTTCACAGCTGTCGGGCTTAGTACAATCTACAGGTAAGACCCGGGCTGGCCTAAGCCCTCCAACTCCCCAGAACCAGCCCTCTACATCTCCCCCTTTCTTCTGTTCTAGCTTGAGAACGTGGGATGCACATCAGGAGAAAACTCAAGAGTAACAAGAATACTATCAGCGTACGAAATGCAACAGCAAACTTGAAATATTCAGGAAAGTGTTAAGTTGCTTGATATAGTACAACAGCTTATAACTAATATCTTGAGGATTAATACCATCCATGTTATATTTTGGGAATGCCAAGCCCTGAAGCTTATTCAATATTTGATCAGGAGTTACATTGGTAGTATTACAAAGCAAATAGGAAGCTACGCAAACAAAAGTATAGGTAATCATGTTTCAAGTTACAGGTTTAACCCAAGGAGGGGTAAGGTATATAAGTCCAATGTAATCATGACTCCATCCCAGAGCCCACAACAGTCATCATTGCAAAAAGGACAGTCAACATCTTATTATTGGCTCTTCGTCTTCTCGGTCTCACCTGCTTCCTCTGCTTGTCTCTCCGACCAGTTTTTCCTTTGATGCTCAGGGTCTCTATCCCTCTGGTCAGTATGCTGACAGGAGCGAATGTTCCTCTCAGGGACTCAGACCGGTTCCCCTGCATGTTCTGGAAAAACACAAGCATAACCTCGACCCCAGGTTAGGAATTTTACTGGACCATCCCAATTAACCATCTTTGGATCCTTCCACATTACCATGACATCTGCTTGCTCATCTGTCAACCTGTTCTTTTGTCCTTAAAATGTTTTTGTGCAGGAGTACATTCCTGATCATCTAGTGTCAAAAAATATGTGCTATATATTACCTGATCCAATCTCCTTCTTACCCTATTTTCTATTCCCTCTTTTTTCTGTTTATCAAGGAGGATTTTAATATCCTTGTTGCACCTTTCAACAACGGCTTGTCCAGTAAAATTGTATGGGATGCCAGTAGAGAGTGATATTACAGGTGACACAAAATTGTGCAAAATTCCTGATAGTATAGGTGGGACCATTGTCAGTCTTGAGGTGTCTTGGATTGCCAAGAACACTAAAGCAAAACAAGAAATGATATTGCCTATGTCCTTCTTAAAATATGTAACTAATCCAAAGTATCTGCTTGTCTTCATATGATATTCATCTTTCCCCCACTTTTTTTGGGGGGCATACTCTGACACATTCATTGTAATTACACTTGAAAAACATGAATCACACATTGATATGAAATAAAGGAATCTTGGAATAAGACTCTCCCTAACATTGTGTAATTGTTCATTAGAAAAATAGCCAACTAAATATGATTAAGTAATGTTTAGAACAGCATAAAGTTTAAGTAGCTAATAAATCAGGTATGCATAGAAATGTGTTTAAGGCTATGCTTCTTGGCAGAAAACACAGAAATAACTATGCTTCCTATCTGTAGTTAAAAAAAGGTTCCCTAATGGTTTAATTAATAAAAATTATTTTCAACTCTGAAATTTTTTTTAACTACTGACCAGGCTATAACAAATTTATGCTGGATTTTCTAATACAAGAGAGGAGTTAGGCAGTAGAACTCTGCAGCAAAGCAAAAGAATTTCTTTAGTTATCTACTGAATTCAAGAGGGTTTTGTTGGGCAAGGGTAAAAATCTATTTCTAAATATTCAAAGACAAATAAATGTCCCCTTTACCACTCTTGTTTAATTTGCTTGCAAACCCTCCCAAAGAACCACCAGGACAAATGAAAGCCTAAAAATTGCTATTAATATTCTAACAAAGTCAGAATGAATAATTTTTTAAATCAAAAAGTTCTATCAAAGATATGTTAAAAAGACTTATGAAGTTATAGCCCTTTATATACTGTAAAATATATTAAGATTTTAGCTATATTATAACTAGTACTAAGGAGCTGATTCAGAAAATTTACAAGCTACATTTTACTGGAAATTTTAGTATACATACAGTGCATTAGACTGTGTTTAACATACAAACTGCTCATGTCAAATTTCTAAAGCAGAGAGTTTATTTACTCCTACCCTTGAAGTTTCCTCCCCACCTGATTAAGAAAACAAGTTGATTTCTTTTCTAATTATTGATATAATTTAGCTTCTTAAGTAATTTTCCTCTTTTTTGAATACCAATGTAATTTTTAAGTTACCTAAATGGTGGTTGTAGATAAAATGATACAAGCTTTACTTTTGTAGAATTACCGTAAGATAGAACTCTTGATTTACAAACTGATCTGAAATGAATGGAAGGTTGCAAAGGACATGTATCTACAAAAGCTATAAAATTAAGTATGCTATTTTAGCTCTAACTTCAATAAAACTTTATATATTATATGTATATATACATATATATATATATATATATATATATATATATATATATATATATATGTAAGGCAATGTCCCATTTTCTTTGGTTATTAAAAAGGATCTGAAATGAAATGCCCTTAACCACTGATTTTGGTTAGTCTGCTCATCTGCCATATCACATTTACCTTTTTTTGTTTTTTGAAAAATACTGTTTGGAAATGTGATGGCTGGCAAAAAATTTATAATATACAATTTTCTTTGAGACTCTTGAAAACCACAAAAATTTCTGATGTCATAACGACTATAAATTCGAACATTTGAATGCCACAACGACACATACCTAAGGCCAACCTTTTCAGAATGTACTATAACTTGAATAAAATCAAATAGGGAGACACACATAAAATGGTAAATACAATGTAGCTTCATATCACAGCTCCTGCTTGTCCATAAGGCATTATGGAGGGAGTAATAACTTCACTTAAACACTGACTTTGTAAATGTGATCAGCTGCTAATGTCCTGAATATTTATGAATCTCACTTTAGTTACGTAAAATTATACCCAGGAAACCAAAAAAGGCTTTCCAGAACTCCTGCTAGATTCTATTTAAATTACTAAAAATTACCAGAATTGTTCTGTGTTTTAATGTTATTTGAAGAATAATTAATATTCACCTGAAAAAAGGACTCTTGTATATGAGGAAACTCTACTTGTACACATGGGACTTTTTAACAAGAACAGGAGAGCAGCATGGTAACCACTTTTCTAAGTATATTTTCTATACAAAATAATTCCAAGATATAATCATTAAGTTCTCATACAGTACTATTATTTCAATAAAATAGCAAATATGTGAAAATTGCAACACCACAAAGACTGAGCACTGCCATTTCCTAGTGTAATCAACATTGGTGTTAGTACAGTTTTGGAATAGGCAAGCAAAGTAGTCAGCAGATTGAATTTTGGTGATACATTGGACTGATTTCAGTTATGACTTGCAGTGCAATGGTTGGATAGCACAGGTATCTTATGCAGAGATTTCAGTAGCAGAATGGCACTTGGTTTGTTCTCAATAGAAATGACAAAAGACGCAGTTGACAATTTAAAGAAAGAATGTTCTTATTTGCATGCTGAAATTCTAGTTGTGTCCCCTATATTCGAACACTGTCAAATAATATTCTCTGTCTCTCTGTTCTCTCAAGGAGCTGTGCCCCATATTAGCTAACTATTTTATAGGACACTACTTAGCTGGTGCGGTTTACTTTCCCTTTAAACTGAAGACACTGAAAAGCGGCAGTCTCGTTCTTTGCCCTTGTAGTTTACTTTAGCTTTCCCCATCTGTACGGTTTGCTTTCACTTTATATCTGAGACGCCCAAAAGTGGCATTGTGGTTCTGAAGTTTACTGTCACTTTAAGAGATGCCGAAAAGCAGCAGTCTCATTTCTTTTTAATCCCCAATTAACCTGGTGAAAATTAAAAAAAAAATATGTAGGAAAATTATTGCCCTACCTTGTTAGCCATCTTCTCTTGACCACTGGAGCTCTTTTTCTAGGGCTGTTGGTGAAACAGCCCACCTTGTCCAGGGCCACTCTGCCAGGGGAAGCCTTCCTTTCAGGTCCATGTCTAGGCGCCAAATGCTGCCAGCGCCTGTGTCTGCAGCCATGATCTGATGCTGGGAGAGTGTGAAGAGAGAAAGAATCATGGGTCAGGTGGAAGATGTGAATAACAAACTTTGTTTAATGATCTCAGGGCTCAGGTTTACATAGTACTGGATCAAGCAATAGTAACATTATTTTCCATGAAAAGCACAAATCTAATTAAGTGATTTCCTTACTTCCTTGTACCTTGTCTGTTACTTTCTTTCCTGCGTCCTGCCTGTCCTGTACCCTATCCATTTCCTCGCTTCCTGCATCCTGCTCTGAAGAGATGGAACAGGGGGGTGCTGAGCCAACATCCTGAGTTTCACAGCTGTCGGCTATAATCTACAGGTAAGACCCAGGCTGGCCTAAGCCGTCCAGCTCCCCAGAACCGGCCCTCTACATGTACAAGAGTTTGAAATATTTAAATGTATCCATCAGTTAAATAATATTATTTATGCAATTTTGTGAATGTAATCATGACTGAGGGAGTTAGAAGGGAGTAGGAGATATATGACTGGGAATGTTTTAAATCATGTTATGACTGTGTAGATAGGGCCAGACGTGCAAAGATGGTGCCCTGGCCTGGCTACTTCTTTTTCATTGTCTTAGGGGTAAAATAATGTTGAGAAATGTCTTTGAAACCTTGATTACAGAGTTTATAGATTGTAAAGCTTCTTGAGGGAAGGGACTGTCTTGGCTATTTATATTCTAGAGGCAGGTGAGTGGAGAAGTGGAGAGAGCACTAGACCTGGAATAAGGAGCATTTGATTTCAAGTCCAGTCCAAGACACATACTCTCTATAAGTACCTAAGCAAGTTACTTAACCTCAGCTGTATAATGGGGGCAATAATAGCACCTTGCTCCCAGGGCTATTGTGAGGATCAAATGAGATAATATTGTAAAATGCTTGTTGTCTTCCTCTCTTTCCACTTACTACCTAGTAGCCCAGAGCCTGACACATGGGAACACTTAATAAATATTTGTCGATTAACTAATTTCTGTCTCATAGCCTCTCTCTGTCTTCTCTTACTTTCTCTGATAATGGTCAGTCAAGGTGGTTTTCTTTTCACCTCCATCTCTTCTCATCATTACCCCCCTTACTCTTAGTGTCAGGATAAGCTACAGGACCAACACCTGCTCAGCCTTCCATTCCCAATCCACTTGTTTACCTACAGTGTTCTTTTGCCTTGGCTAAGCCACAGTGGAATATGAAAGAAAAGAACTTTGGATTTGGAATCAAATGATATGAGTTCAAATCCTACCTTTATTACCTGAGTAGGAATCCTGAATAAACTGTTTACCATGTATGTGACGTGGGTAAGACAAAATCTCCCTGGACCTCAGCTTACTCATCTGTAATGTGAGGAGATTGAGCTAGACAGCTCCTAAGATTTCTGCCACCTTTAAATTCTATTAAATCTTGGTGATTGCTAGTGTAAGCTAATAAGGCATCAGAATGTGTCTCCAAGGATACCTTGGAAGTCATTTAGCATGTATTTATTTAAACTTTGCAAATTCCAGAAATGACCCTGGGTACTTAAGCTTAATTACTATATTGATCCTAATAAGGGTTGCATATTTCCAACAAATGTGACTTGTAAATTATTTTTTATCTTTCTATGTAAATTGATGTACATTACATAATTTATATTATTTTGTTATCTATATTATTTGTATTGAATTTATGATGTTTATTGTGTTTAATTTATACATATATAATTTCCTTAAAAGAAAATATGAGGAGTGGCTTTTTATTCAAACTATTATAGTATAATTAGCTGACCATTTTGTCCATTTGCACTATTTACATACCTAAGAGAGTAAAAATATAGCTTCTGTGTCTGAAACTTGTTGAGTTTGGTTTTGTAGACAGTGGATTAGGATAGTATAATTAGTAACAAACCTCACTGAAAATTAATATACTTCTCAAAACCTCCATAGCTATTATTTTGAGGGGTTTTTTGTCCTTACAAAACAAAAGAAAATCATGATTGAGAAAAATGAATATTTTTCTCCTGAGGATTTATAATGTTCTGTCTTTACACTTGAATTGTCTACATTTTGGTATTTGTGAGTGATATAAAATTCAAAATATTAGGAGATATACATACAAATTAGCATTCACTGGAGACATTAAAAAAAGTAATAGATTTATTATCTAGTCAGTACATAAATACAGCATTCCTTTATTGGGTTGTATTTTTCCCCACTGTTGCAGTGCTTATCTCTTTTATTTAAATGCTTACAGGCCTGACATTTTCAAGATAAGTGGTATGGAGTGAGCTGTTATTGAGCCTGTACTCTGAATTCTTTCTGCTCATGTGAATGTACTGCTGTGTCATCAGATTTAAGGGAAGAATAGAAACAAGATGAAGCTTTCGTTTCTCCTTTCTTTTGCTTAGCTTTCCTGCATGTTTTATTTTGACATTTTTTGAAAACTAATGTTATAAGATCTTGAGTTCTTTTTTTCAACCACGCCGTTGCTTAGTCATTTTCAGTTGTGTCCAACTCTTCGTGACCCCACTTGGGGTTTTCTTGGCAAAGATAATGGAGAGGTTTGCCATTTCAACAACACCAGAAACCCACAAATGCCCCTAATCCACCCTAATTGCTAATTTCCTTTTTCAATCTTTAGAATGTTTTTTTCTTCAGAGCAAAATTTGGGATACAAATCAAACAGAATTATAGTAAATGTTTGTTATTTTAGATAACTTTGTATGACTGCAAAAAAATCTTAAATATGGCTTATTTCATGTTCTTAGCAGAGACTTTGGAATCTGGTGATCATTGCTGAGATATTTAATATTTTAAATAATTACTTCCAAAAATTTCAATGGTTCCTGGATTTAATGAAAAATAACTTCTTTTGTGATGGTCAGGTTAATAAACAGGTATCAAGATGGACATAGGGTGTCATACCTTTCTACTCCAGGCACATGGAAGTTGATTTGATTGCTCTGAATTGAAGAAATGTCTCTTTTCCACCACCCCAACTCCTGATCCTCACAGTGTATTAGAATTAATGTGTAGGTTGCTTTTACAGACATCCTTTTCTAGTAACATCCTGATTCCTGGTTCTAAATTGTTGCTCTCTGGAGAATTATGTAAATCACAACTTTAAGTAGTTCAAAATAAAATTGTTTCAATATCATAATCTTTTAGATTATTTTGTATACACAAATGACTTTTGGGGGTCCAATTCATAAATTTGGTTTGTAATTATGTTTTATTTTCAGTTTTGAATAATTACTTAAATATTGGCTATCCTATTCTTTAGGTTTATGACTCTCTCTTCAATCACATGCAGAAACTGAAAAGCTAAATTGCTACAGATTATGAAGTTCATGGTCAAAGTAATCTTGATTTAGGTATAAAATCTTGAAAGCAATTAATCAACAAGTATTAAGTGCTCACTGTGCTCCAAGCAGTGTGGTAAGGACTGGGAATACAAGTACAAAAAATGAAACAATTCTTATAATGAGCTTACATTCCAATGGGGAAAAACAAGCACATCTAAAAAAAGCATATAGTATAAATAAAAATAACTGCGTATATTATGTCTACATATATAAATACATACACAAAGGAGTTAATTATGAGGCAGTTTGGAAGGGAGGCCATGAATAACTGGGAGTTAGAGGATCAGGAAAAGCTTCAGGTAGAAGATGGGACTTGAGATTCATCTCAAAGGAAAAGAGGTAAGGAAGGGAGTGGGTATTAGGCATGGGGATAGTCAGTTGGTACAAAGACCCAGAGAGGGAAAATGGAATATTATGAATGAGGTACAGAAAGAATCTCAGGAAGGAGGCTTGATGTTCAGGGGAGAGAGAGAACAGCTATGTTATGTAAGGCTTTGAAAATTAAATAGGAGTTTATATTTTATTCTAGAGGTAATAGAGAGCCAGTGAAGATGGTTGAGTGAGGGAGACACTTGGTCAAATCCACAATGGAGGAAAATTATTTTGGCAGCAGTGTATAGAATGAACTAGCATGGTGAAAGATCACCACTACAGTGTGATAAACTGATCATCATTAGTGTGTCCAGGAGATCAAATAGGCTATTGAATTAATCTAGGCAAGAGGTAATGAGGGCTTGAAATAACATGGCAGCTAAATGGTGAGGAAAAATTAAAAGTATGAGATGTAGAGTTAGTAATGACAAGATTTGGCAACTGATTGGGTGAGAGGAGGAAGAGTGAGGAATTTAGAATAATGCCAAAATTACTAACCTGAGACATTGGAAACATACATTGGAAACAGAAAAAGGGAAGTTTGCAAGAGAGGAGAATTTGCAAAGGAAAATAAAACAAGTTCATTTTTATACATGTCAAGTTTAAGATTTCTCCCAGAAATCCAGTTTGAAATGTCCAACAGGCAACTGGTGATGCAGTGCTGAAATTCAGGCAAAAGACTAAAACTGAATATGTACATCTGGGAGTCATCTCCATGGAGATAATTGAATCCACGGGAGTTGGTAAGTTTACCAAGAGAGCATATAGAGGGGGACGAAAACGAGGACTTAGGATGAAAAGGAGTATTCAGGCAGCAGGTTGTTGAAACAAGAGATAGTAGTATGAGGAAAATTAAGAGAGGAAAGAGTTTCTAAGAGGAAGGAATAATCAGCAGTGTTAAATACAGTAGATAGGTCGAGAAACATTAAGACTGCAGTAGATAGTTTGAGAAAGATAAGGTCTGAGAAAAGACTATCAGATATGTTATTTAAGAAAACATTGGTAACTGGAGATAGCAGTTTCATTTGTGGTAATGTTTCTGTGATCACAGTATCAATCAACATTTACAAACAAACAATAGGTTGAGGATACTGTAGTTGTTTGAAGTAGTTGAAGATTTTGTGGAAGAAGGATTACATTTGGTTTGTTCTGTACCATAATAAGTAGAAACTATAGTGAAACAGGAAGGTGGAGAGTCTAAGATAGTGGCCTTCCCTCTTCAATCTTCAAAGAGATCTAAAATATTACACCAGAGCAAATACTGATGGGGAAATCCAGAAAAAAAGTCACTGTGAGTCATTTTCCTACCTTGCTCAAAATAAAAGAAAGTGCTACCAAGTATTTGAAAGACGTCACATTGAAGAAACAATGTGTTCCCTTCAGGGGATATAATGGTGGAGTTGGCAGGTGTGCCCAGGATAAGCAGTGTGGTTGGACACAGGGTCGTTGGCCCAAAAAGGTGCTGAATTCTTGCTGCATATGCTTAAAAATGCAGAGAGTAACATAGAACTGAAGGGTTTGGATGTGGATTCTCTTGTCATGGAGCATATCCAGGTTAACAAGGCTCCTAAAATGTGACGGCTTACTTACAGAGCTCATGATCAGATCAACCCATTCATGAGTCTCCTTGCCATATTGAGATACTACTTACTGAAAAGGAGCAAATTGTTCCTAAACCAGAAGAGGAGGTTGCTCAAAAGAGAAAGATATCCCAGAAGAAACTGAAGAAACAAAAGCTTATGGCATGGGAGTAAATATGACATTAGAAAGCAAATAAAAGTGAAATGAAAACATTTGTTACAGTTAAAAAAAAATCCCACTATGAATTCTGATCATGATAGGGATTCAGAGGGAATACATTTATTATCTCCTCATGTTTTAATATAAGTAGTTTATTCTTGTTTAGTCTTTTATTGTTTTTCATTCATATTTATCATTTTATGTATCATTTCCCTCTTATGTCTGTATGTCAAAATATCTCCACAGTTCTGGTCTTTTCATCAGAATGTTTGGAAATCTGGTTCATTATAGGTCCAATTTTCCCCTGTAGTATTATGATCCATTTTGCTGGATAGATTATTCTTGGTTGTAAGCCCATATCCTTTGCCTTCTGGAAAATCACATTCCAAGTACTCAGATCCTTTATAGTGAGGGCTACTAAATTGTGTGTGATGCTCACTATGGCTCTTCAGTACCTGATTTTTTTTTCTGGCTTTTTGTAGCATTTTTTGAACTTTAAATATTTATTTGGCTGAAAAACCATGAACTGTTTGGGTTGATGAGCTCTCTGGTTACAGGTGTCCAGGGACCCTCAATACTGTCTGAATTAGCTTGGGGGGCAGGGAGGGGTGATGATGACACATTCTTTCCCTCCCATTCTACCCAGTTCTTGAAAGATTCAAGGGCTAAGTGACAACTGGAAAAAAAGGAACAGATTGTGGGAAAAGCCCAATGTTTAAATGCTGGCTCAGGTTTAGGGTAGGTTAAGGCTCCTTCCTTAGCTTCTCCTCAGTGCCCCATTAGAGCTGGGAAGAAGTCCAAGGTAGCCAGAAAGCTAAAGATCTTATCTGGCCTTCATCCATGCTCCCCAATAACCTTTGAGTAGAGAGGGATTCAGAGGTAGCTATTAAGAAGGGGAACTGCTGCTCCCTTGTCATCACCAGGCTCTCCCCAAACCTGCAACTGAGATAGCCCAACCCTGAATGGTCCTAGGCTGCCCTTGAAAAAAAATGAAATCTTGGCCTTTAGCTCATCCAGTCTTCAGGGACCCCTCAAGGGCCATTTTGTAGCATTTTTTCTTTGACCTGGTAGTTCTGGTTTTTGTCTAGAACATTTCTGGAAGTTGTTGTTATTGTTGTTGTTGTTGTTGTTGTTGTTGTTGTTGTGTGTGTGTGTGTGTGTTTGTTTTTTGTTTGTTTTTGTGGAAGGGAAGAGATTCTTTCTGTATTTATTTTGCCCTGATTCTATGATATAAGATATATTTTTTAAAAAATTAAAATTTTGGTCATAGCATTCAGATAGTTCTTCAATCTTTTGCAACTCTGAGTCTTGTGATTCACTGATGTACAGGATTTAATATAAAACTCAAATTGGTGGAAGTAGAAATAGAAGCAGTAGTAATACAGGCCAGATCCTCACCCCACTTTTCCATTGTCAAACATGGAACAGAATGTTAGTCAGAACTTAACATATGGAGGAAATAGTCTAGGTGCAAAATAATGGAATTTGGCCATTTTTTTTAGCATTTTATGTTCACATTATTTGTAAAGTTTAGTAATTAGCAATTCAGATGGCAGGTTTCATTAACAATTTCATGAATTTTACTGATTTTGATTTAATTTACAGCCCTACCTAGAGACTATTTTATTATGTAATACTTAAATTGATGCTATTTTTTCTTTTCTTTCCCCTTTTTCTTAACAGTTGTACTTCATTTTGTAGATTTCTTTTTTTTTTCACTTTTGATCACACTGACTAGAAGATATCTAATGTACTCCAAATTATTTCTTCATTAGAACTTAGGTAGTGCCAGCAGCAGCACCGCAAATAATTGCATTCTGTCCTTTTTGCTAGTGTTTGCTGTTCATATGTGAAAGAAGCAGTTTTTTTTCCACTAAAGTAGTAGAAAGTGAAGGGTAATGTCTGCAAATCAACCAAATCATTAACTTATACCTCTCCTAGATTATTTTTAAATTTAATTTTGAAATAATATTACAACTGTGAAAAGAACTCCTACTGTTTCTGTACATAATATTCCCTGACCCCATCTATCCTTGCAAAAATCCAATTCTTTCACAGTGAACTGCATTCATATAATGCCAAATAATTTGAATTAGAAAGGGAAAACTTGGTCAAATAGGATATTTGGCATCACAGTAAATTAAATGTTCAGATACTGATGTGTTTTTCTTTCTATCAAACCACTTTTCTCTGTAGATTATAGTTATTCATGGTAGTTTATATCTCACCATTATGTGTGCAAGTTTTACTATGCTGCATTTTTGTTTAGTGATTTTATGGTGTGTTAGAATTTATTTTGCTTATTTTTCCTGAGGAATTGTGGGCTAGCTGAAGCTGTTCCAAGGCCTGATAATGAAAGGACCTAGTGCTTACCTATGAGTCTGGGAGGTACCGCAACAATGTGTTCAGGATGAGCTGAGAAGGTGAGACTTCCTTTTGAGAAAGCTATTATCAGGGAAGCTGTTGACATTTGCTGCCATTCTGCCCACACTCATTCTTCCAAGTTACATCTCACCTCATATTCCTCACCTCATGACTCAGCCCCAAACTTGTATCGTAGAAATTAGACTATCTTCTTTAGAATACAACACAATACGATACGATACGATACGATACTTATGCCCTAACACTTGAAAGAGAACTTTTCTTCTTCTGCCATTCTAAAGAACTCTTGAGTGAAGTGTACTGGTAAATGTTTAACAATCAGCTCTTTAAAAAAAATTATATATATATGCATATATATATATATATGTATACATATAAATATATACATATACATATACAAGTATACACATATATATAAATATGTATGTATGTGTGTGTATATACACACACACACACACACACATGCTGTGTAACAATCTTAGATGATGCCATGCAACCTTGCCAACTAGGTCTGCTACAAATATATGCTCTCTGTTCTCAATTGGGGCCTTATTATAGCAGCGCTATCCTTTTATTTCTCTCTATTGGTTTGCTTTCTCATTTCCTACAGCAGTTTTTGAAACCTCTTCTTTTTTTCTTAAGCTTCCCACAATACCATCTTCCAGTATTTAATCCCAAGAACTTTCCTCCTACTTTACTGAGAAACTAGAATTTATTTGCCACAAGCATCCTCTTCTTCATTACTCTACATCTCAACATCACTTGGCTTCACTTCCCATTCTGTCCTCCTTTATTCCAGTCTCTGATGAAGAGTTGACTCTTTTCTTCACCAAGGGTAGCTCTAATACTCACATCTTTGATCTTGCCTCCTCCTGTTTCCTCCAGATATTTATCCTCATGTTCATGCCCTCTCTCTGATTTCAAGCTTTTCCTGGCCATTCCTTTTTACTTACAAACATATCCAGGTCTCTGTTATCCCGTAAAGGTGTCATTTGACCCTACCACCCCAAGACATGAGCCTATATCTTTATTCCTTTCTCAGTGGTCATAGAAATACATAGTCTTTGCTTCCTCTCCTTTCCTCTTATTCACTTTTCAACCCCAATGGAATGTGGCCTCTCTCAACAAAATTGCTTTAAAGTTACTTAGTCATTTCTTAATTCTCAAACCTGATAGCCTTTTGATAGTTCTCTTCCTTCTTGAAGATTGTAGCTTTTGACAAAACCTATAAGCCCTCTGTTATTTGATATTTTACACACACACACACACACACACACACACACACACACACACACACACACTGTCTAGTCTCTCTCCTGAACTCTAGTCCCAAATTGCCAGCTGCCTATTGGATATTTCAAACTGGATGCTAACGGGCATCTCAAACTCAATATATTCTTAGTGTCGTGCCTGGTATGTAGAAAGTACTTAACTTTCTTAAATTCTTGTTGATTGATTCTCATAATTTTCATATTTGTCCCTGTGCCCTGTGGATGGAACTTATGAAGAAGTCAGTATGTAAGTAGATTATCTATGTTTGGAATCTTCCAGGAAAAAGTGATGGACTCAGTGTTTTAATACTCTGAAAGCACATGCCAATGTGAAGGAGAGTCAGTAAACCTCTTTCCACAAATGAAGTGATAGAGCTAGGAGAGACCTGAGAAATCAACTTGAGGCAATGAATGGGGCAGTGAAAATAGGAGGCAATAGGAACTGAATGTCAATTCCAACTCTACCACGGTGACCAAGTCATTGAATCTTCCTGAGATTCAGTTTCATTATATGGTGAAAGAGGGACTTGGACTCAATGAGCTTAAGGTCCCCTGCTCTACTATCCTAGCCCAACTTCCTCATTTTATACATAAGGCTTATTCAGTCATTTTTCAGTTGTTTCTGACTCTTCATGAACCCATTTGGGGTTTTTTTGACAAAGATACTGGACTGGTTTGCCATTTCTTTATCCAGCTCATTTTACAGATGAGGGAACTGAGGTAAACAGGGTTAAGTGACTTGCCCAGGGTTACACAGCCAGTAAATGTCTGAGGCCAGATTTGAATTCAGGTCTTCCTGACTCTAGGCCTAGAGTTCTATCCACTAAACTACCTACCTACCCTCATATATGAGGAAAGTAAGCCCTAAATGAGGTAACTTACTAAAATAATAATAATAATAATAATAATAATAATAATAATAATAATAATAAGTAGTAGTAGTAGTAGTAGTAGTAGTAGTAGTAGTAGTAGTAGTAGTAGTAGTAGTAGTAGTAGTAGTAGTGGTAGTAGTAGCAGCAGCCAAGATGGCTTTAACCCATATCTCCAGACTCTTAATCCAGTTGTTCTTCTATAAAACTAAGCTACCTATCACCAGAACTATATTTTCTGAGTTGTGTTCTGCAGAACTCTGGTTTTTCACATGGTAAGAAAAAATAATTTAATTTAGAAATTTTGATGCACAAAATTTACTATGTCTTAAAATACTATTTGTGGCAATTTTTGGTATTAAAGATAGGCTTGATTTCTGCAACTACTTTCCAAAATTTCCCTTACTTTTCCCCCTTTATTTTAGACCAATATTTATGGATCCTTTCAATATATTTTGAATACAGACAATTTTGTGGTGAAATTACCTTGGTGAATGTTACCACCATCAGAGAGTCAGTGTTGTTGAGTGTATGTGTGGGTCAGAATAGCAACGCTAATGAGATTGTCAGCCTCTTTCCCACTGGATAACTGTCTATAGGTAGTGGATATAAGAGCTTTCCTTGCCATTATATCCACTACCTACAGACTGCTATCAAACTTTATGCATTGAAAGGAGGGTAAACAAGAGAACCAGGTAACTTCATGACAGAGAAGAGAAACACTCTGGTGTTCCTAAGTGAATGAATGAATCACTGAACAGAAGCATTTAATGAACACTTACAATATGCCAGGCATTGTTATAAGCCATGTGTGGGACAGCAACCCTAACTCAATTAAACTCAGAGACTTTTCAAGGTGGAAGCAAAAGTTACTCTATTACAATCTCGTGAGAAGGGGCGTCTACTCCTCTGGTACACTACCAGCAGGAGAGAGGGGAGGCACAGAAAGCAAAATGAGATTATATACCCTAATGTGTACAAACTTCCACCCACCATTATCCCTTATTCTCACTAGCTGGGAGGCGGGCTTACATTCTAGGTGCTAACATCTTCCCAGAAGACAAAGAACAAGGAGACAGGGTATAGCCAATCTAAACATACATGTCCTTATTTAGCAGTTTGTCACCTTCTCTTATACCATCATACCACACTCTCTCTTCCACGATTTTTATTTCACCATCATTCCCCTCAAATCTATTCCCTTCTTCTAGATTCCCTGGAGCCCTTAAAACCCTTAATTTAACAGATTCAGAATAAACAACAGATTGTAATCTAGAAGAAATAAGGGGCACTAAAAAGTTTAGCATACAATGGCCAAATAGGAGGTATAGTATAATAACTACAACAAAGAAAAGAGCCAAATATATTATTGACTTCCATTTATCCCACATAGATGCAATAGGAAATAATTGTTGTCGAGTTTCTTCCATCCATGTAGCTGACTCATGTAGGTGATGGATATTGGTTACTATCTGTTTTGATTTATTTATATACAAACAGCAAGAAGTATTCACCACCATACATACACCCCCTTCAGCAGCTAATAAATAATCTAATGCTGTTTGATTATCTAAAACTTCATGCGCTAAAGAGTCTAAAGATTCCTGCAAATTCTGCAAACCCACAGCCGTCTCATTGGCAATTACTTCTATAGTTTTGGTAATATTGGTTACAACTGTCTCATGGTCGATATATCCTACCCAGGGTATAAGGAATGCTGTGGTTTTCCTAATCCACCAGAGGAAATTGTCCCATGAACTCTGCTTAGTGCGGTATAGACTTTGGCCAGAAGTAGTAGTATACTTATATAATTGCATACCAGGATTAATGACACCTAACGTACATTGACCATAATTTTTGTAAGGTCTCAAACATTGGAAAGCATTGAGAGTGATAACCATATCCCAATGAGTGTAGTTAGGCCAGGCTTCATATACAATTAAAGAAGCTGTAGATCTACTGCAGGCAAATGTGTATCCTGATGGGGCACACACTGAATTTAGTCTAGTAGTATTTAGCAAAGATACAACATTCTGACCCCAGAAATTGGACGTATTACAAGTGGGGAGAAAGAAAGAATGTAAATTCATTTGGTTTAATCTATGATATACATGCCATGATGGCAGTTTTGGCACAGAGTTTCCACAGTGATATTTCTAAAACTGATCCCTTGTACTACAACAGTGGAGTTAGGGAACCAATAACTACATTTAGTGGGAATATACATACTAACACCAGTATGATTAAAAAATGTAAGATTTTTTGTACAGCAATCACACATAATGTGAGTATAATTAGGGGAGGTAAAGGTAGTAATGTTTCCATTCACATAAATATAGGTGAAAGGTCCAATTTGTGCTGTTCCTTCTAAACTTATTAATATAGCACCATAATGCTGGGACTTATTGTAAGTATTATTAAAGAAAGAATATCCAGTATCAAAACAAGGTATAGATCAAAAAGTATCTTTGTCTGGTTGTATTTGGAATAAAAATGCAGCATATCTCATTGAGGAATATGGATCTGGCCATATAAGGCAATTCTGCAGTCCTCTGCATAGTGGGGGTCCATTTCTCACCTGAGTATGTATTTGACATACCCCACAGTCCTAGGGTCTGGTGCTGGCCACCACTTGCCCCAATTGTATAAGGGAATTCTGCTGCCACTCTGTCATTATGGGGGAAATGAGAGTCACAATCCCTAGAAAATACTGCTCGAAGTTGTTTTCTGGAAATGACCAAAGAATGGAGGCTGAGCTAGCAAAAAGTCCAAAACTTGTAAGAGAGATAACTAAAGGAATCCCCATGACGTCACACTCTGAATCAAATAGCCCAAACACTTCCAACCCTCGTAGGAGGTTCCCACTGGAGACGCAGTCTCAGCTTCTCAGGGTGTCCAGATTCAGCCATCCATATAGCAGGGAGATCTACCGGTCCTTTAATCCTTGTGTGGTGTGTCCACCCACACTCCTGAGTCCTTATAGCAGTATCTGAAGTGAGAGAACTTGGAATGGCACTTCCCACGAGGGAGTAAGTTTTTCTACCTTCCACGTCCAGATCAGCACCCAGTCTCCAGGATGGAAGTTATGTACCAAGAATCCAGGAGGAGGGGCTGAGCCACCAGGCCTTTGTTCTGCAAAATATGAAAATGCCTTGCCAGACTCTGTACATATTCTCGAAGGAATAGATGTTTACACTCAAGGATTGGATCCCAACTCTGGCCATTTCCTACCCCTGGGTAAGGGTGGCTATATAGAAGTTCATAAGGTGACAATCCAATATCCCTACGGGGTTTGGTTCTAATCCTAATTAAGGCTAAAGGTAAACATTTAGTCCAAGGCAGTTGAGTCTTTAAAGTCAATTTTGTAAGTTGCCTTTTGATTTCCTGATTCATTCTTTCCACCTTGCCAGAGGAAGGAGGATGCCAAGGAGTGTGGAACTCCCAGGTAATTTCCAAGGCCTGCATAAGAAATTTAAGAAGTTTGGCAGTAAAGTGTGTCCCTTGGTCCAAGTCAATTCTCTCCACCATCCCATATTTAGGAATAATATGTTCCAATAAGACTCTAGCAACTGCCTGGGCAGTGGCCTGCTTCAGGGGAAAAGCCTTCACCCATGAGGTTAAGTGGTCCACTATGACCAGCAAGTATTTGAGGCAGCCAACAGGAGGCAACTCGGTGAAGTCCACTTGTATGTTTTGGCGCTTGGCATTGAGCTGACCTGTTTGTTCTGAGACAAACAAGGGAGCCGTCCACCAACTGTCAAGCTAGGGTATATAAACTGGGAGATACAAACCGAGTCAAGACCACATCACACAGGTTCTGGACATCCCAATGACTGCCTTGATGTAAATATTGCAATACCTGCCTCATATCTGCTTTAGTCAGCACTTCTCGACCATTGGGTAGAAACCATCGTCCCTCCAAGTCTTTGAGCTTTCTGTTTTTCTTCCTGAGAAAAGGATGGGGAAGGAAGACTGGGAGGAAAAGAGGGGATAAGGACCAACATTGGGTCACCTTGCTTAAGTTCTCCTTCCCCTGCCCTCTAGGCCTCCTCGCCGGCAAGGCGGTTTCCCCTGGTAATAGTAAATTCTCCAAAACTTGGGTCACCAATGTTGTATGGACGAGTTCTTTCCCTTTGCTGTTTATCATTCCTCTTTCTTCCCAAATTTTACCAAACACATATACTACACCCTATGCATATTTAGAGTCCGTATACATGTTCCCTTCCTGACCTTCCAATAACTTCAAGGCCTAAGGCATAGAGTTCACAAGTTTGAGCTGATCAGGTCTTGGGCAAGCTCCCTGCCTCAACCAGGGAATTTTTATCTCCATCCACAATAACAAACCCATTCTGTCTCTTCCCCTCAATGACCCTGGAGGACCCATCTATGAACAGATTTATTCCCCCAGGGATGGGAGACTCTTGAAGATCTTACCTTACTATAGTCTGGTATTCTATTAAGTCCAAACAACAATGTTCAATATCACCATTTGTCCCAGGACTAGCAGTTAAAAAGGAGGCTAGATTTCTTTATGATCCTGGGCTAATACCAAATCATCTCTCTCTAAAAGTATGGCCTCATATTTTAATATTCTTGAGTCAGTCAGCCATCTGCCTGTCTTCTGGCTGAGGATAGTTTTCACCTGGTGTGGAACACTCAACTATTAAGTTTTCCCCAAAAGTGAGCTTTCTACTGTCTTAGACCAATGGTGGTAGCAGCCACGGCTTGAATGGAAACAGGCCATCCTCAGGCCACTGAATCTAAAATTTTAGAGAGGAAAGCTACAGGTTGCCTTTGCCCTCCTCTTATTTGTGCCAGGATTCCAAGGGCTACCCTTTTCCCCACATTTACAAAAAGATGAAATGGTTTTTCCAAAGATGGTAAGGCTAACACAGGAGGAAAGATCAAGATTCTTTTCAGTTGTTCAAAGCTTTGACTACTCTCTTCATTCCAGTCTATGGGATTCAATAAATGGTGATATAAAGGCTTAGTGAGAGCCACATAGGAATTGATCCAGTTTCTACAATATCCTACCAATCCAAGAAACTTGCAGATTTCCCTCTTATTCTTAGGTCTGGGAGTTTGAATACTCCCTTCCACCCTGGCTGGGTCTAATTTCTTACTTCCTTCACTAATTAAATGTCCCAAATATTTAATTTCCTTTTCCACAAACTGTAATTTTTCTTTAGATACTGGGAGTCCCTGTTCCTCCAAGAAATTTAGCAACTTGACTGTGGTTTCACTAGCCTTTTCCCTCTTGTCCCCTGTTATCAAGAGGTCATCCACATACTGGATGATTTGAGTCTCAGGGGTCAGCTTAAACCCTTCTAAAATACCCTCAAGCAATTGCCCAAACAGTTAGGGGACTCAGTGTAACCTTAAGGTAGTACACACCAGTGATATTGTTATTTCCTCCCTGTCTTGTGATCTTCCCATTCAAAAGCAAAAATGTTTCTACTCTCCAAATTGAGGGGACAACTCCAAAAGGCTTCTTTTAGACCTACTACACTAAGCCATTTATTAAAGCTGGGAATCCTCCCCATTATAGTGTAGGGATCGGGTTCCACAGGGTGAGAAGAAAGTACTGTCTTGTTAATTTCTCTCAGATCCTGCACTAATCTATAAGACCCATCTTTCTTCTTCACCGGAGGCACTGGAGTGGTGTAAAGGGAGAAATACATGGTTCCAAGAGCCCCACTTTGAGTAAATCCTTTATAACTGGCTGGAATCCTCTTTTTCCTTCCAATGAAATGGGATTCTGCCTAACTCTGGCCACCATGGTGGGATCTTTTAATGTTATTCTCATGGGGGTGATATTAACTCTCTCAGGGTTATCAGGACCAACCCATACTTCGGGATTAATTTTTGCTTCCTCTTCCTCCCTTATTAGAGCTACCTTCAAGGGTATTATGCGAGGACCCCTAGGGACTAAATAAATTGACAATTTCATAATTAAATCTCTTCCTAGTAAATTGACTCCTGCTTCAGGAACTAGAAGTAACTGTCCCAATGCAGTAGCACCCTGACAATCCAATTGTAAAACCTCAGTGAGGGGGAACTGAAAAGGTTTCTCCCTTCACTCCTGATTTCACTAAACTTTTGTTGGATAACTTGGAGCCAATAGGTATTTGGGTCACTGATTATCTGGTAGCTCCAGTATCTACTAAAAATATAAATTTTTCCTAATGCAGTCCCACCCTCACATTTATCAAGGGCTCTGGGTGGGCCAGCTCAACAAACCCCTGACACCCCTAATCTTCCAATTCCATGACAGAGTACACTCTCTGTTCCCACTGAACTTGAGGGCAGTCTCTCAGAATATGTCCCTCCTTCCTGCAGTGCCAGCATATGAGGGGCTGTCTGGATGCTCTGGGATTCCCCCAGTATTTCTTCTGATCAGGAGCCCTAGGGCTCATGGCCCTACCAGATTCAGACTGGCCAGATCCCCAAGGCCCACTCTTCCAAACAGGACCTTTCTTTTCCTGTTTTTCTCTTCTTTCTATAGATTTAGCAACAGTTTGCACTGTCTGAAGTAGAATCTTATCTCATTCTTTCTGTTGCTCCATAGATTGTAACATCAACTTAGAAGTTTTCTTTCTTTCTTCCTTTTCTTCATTCTCTCTGCTAACATAGACTTTTTGAGCCATTTCCAATAGTTCATCTAATGCTCTAGTCTGCCATCCTTCTTGTTTCTGCAATTTCTTACTAATATCAGGCCAGGAATTAGTAACAAAATATGCTTGGAGGAGACTCTGAGGGTCCTCCTCCGTCGGCCCAGAATATTTTCTCATTTTCTCTTAGTCTATTCAGGAAGGCAGAGAGAGTCTCATCTTTTTCTTGTTGTATACCTGATACTTTATTCATATTTTTACTGCAGGTAACTGTGTTCCCTATACCCTGGATTATTAGGTGTCTCAAATCTTTTAACATTTTCTTGGTGGCCCACATTATTATGGTCCCAATTAGGATCTTGCCCAGGAAATTTCTGTTCTCCACAGTCCTCCTTGGGCAAGTGGATGTGTATCATCCCACACCCACATCGCTCTCCTCATCCTTGTTCTTCCCCTGTAAATAGGATCCCTAGAATAGACATCAGCTCCAGCCAAGTGTATACATTAGACCTGAGGAACTGGTCATCTTGTTTGGACAACCCTACAGGATCTTCTATCAGCGGCTTCATTTCCTTCTTAAAGTTTCTTACCTTGGTGGTGCTAAGAGGTGCATTTGCCAAACCCAGTTCCCCTTGGGCAAGAGGAATCTCCCATAGGGGAAACAAACCCTCCTGTGATGACCTGGGAGGGAGAGGGAAATTCTCTTGGTCCTTAAGAAGCTGTTTAAGTTCTCTTCTAAAGAGGACCATGAGGGGAGCTCCGTTCATCCAAGTTTATCAGGTCCTCCCCAATGCTTCCCAAGTTGGGGGCAGATGGCAGAGGCACAAGTGGAGGATGTGGGGGAGGGAGAGCAATTAGGGGATCCCATGGATGGGGAAGCTGCTTAGATGTATCCTCCTTCTTCCCCCTTTTCTCTCCTACCACCATCTGCTGCACCCCAGATAGCCAGAGAGCAGCATATAAACTCTCCTCTCCATTAAAGGACTCCCTAGAGTTTACACAGAGATTCAACTTTTGGCATACCCAATCTTCAGAGGATCTGAACTTTGGCCAGAAGATGTTTCCTCCAAGTGACATCCCACCCCAAAGAAAACAACAATACTTTATCATTTTCTTTTTATCCTTCCCCTTATATTTTGGCAGTTCATCCCAATCTTGGAGTCTACTACCTAAAGGACTGTCTTCTGGAATGTCAAATGGAAGCTTCTGACCTGCTACTTTAGACTGTTCTTTGCCCATGATTCCCTTACCTATAGGCAATAAACAAATGTATTTGGTCGGGAGAGATCACTCTTGTCCCCAAGTCAGAGACTCATTAATTAGTCAACAGAAGAGGTCACCCTCTCCCCACAGTCACCGGATGCTTGTTCAGTGTCGCAGAATTTGGTCGGGTAGAGTCACCTCTAACCCGAGTCAGAGACTCACTAATTAGTCAATTTGGTCGATGGTTGTCACCTTCCCTCCAGGTCAGAGACCTACTAATAAGGGGACATGAGAACCGCTTACCTCCAGACTGTACGTGTACAACTTACGTGACTGATCCGATGATCCTGCACCTTAATCACTGTGACTTTGCAAAATATCTTGTTGCTGCCATACTTTCATTTTTGCTTCCCCGAGTTTTTCTCTTCCAGACTTTACCCAACCAGAGTGAAGGCTCCCTAAGTCTGGCCTGAGGGCTGCTGGAGAAATCTCTGTAATGGCAAACTGACCCCCAAGTTTCAGACAGTGGTCTCACTCACAAGTGGGCGTGTCTCAGTGGAATTTCCAAAGCTGTGTGGGACAGTAACTCTAATTCAATTAAACTCAGAGACTTCTTGAGGTGGAAGCAAAAGTTACTCTTTATTACAATCTTGACAGAAGGGACATCTGTTCCTCCAGTACACTACCAGCAGGAGAGAGGGGAGGCACAGAAAGCAAAATGAGATTATATACCCTAATGCAAACAAACCTCCACCCACCACTATCCCTTATTCTCATTAGCTGGGAGGCAGGCTTAAATTCTAGGTGTGAAAATCTTCCCCAAAGACAAAGAACAAGGAGACAGGTATAGCCAATCCAAATATACATGTCCTTATTTAGCAAACTTAATGCTAATGTGGCAGTGCTGTTGCAATCAAGAGGGGTTTAGGCCAAATTCCCATGAGTTAGGTAATTCCTAGGAAACCGAAACTTAGGCCTGTTTGGTCTTTCAGAGCCTGTCTCTAGTTTTGAGACAGTCTCTTAATCTCCACCCTGAGAAGTCTTCACAGAGGCTATATCTCACTCAGCCATAAGATTATAAATCTAAGCAAATAAGACATTCTCTGCCACCAAGGAGCTTACATTATAATGGAAAAGGATAAAGGGTAACTAGAAATGTAGAGGTTGGGAGGGTAGACAAATGGGAAGGCATGGTGTGAAGCTGAGTTGAAACAAAGTTTACAGACTTCTGAGTCTTGTCAAGATGGTGCTGGGTGGTCTGAAGAGCAAGTCTGTGGTCACCTGTAAGGCCTTGATTATACTGGGGTTCGTGTCTGGTGGGGGTGGATTTTCCCCCTCTAGCTTATTTATATTTTCTGTTTTGCATAGGTCCCTGAGGAAATCATGTGACAGACTATTCTGTAGGCATCCCAAAGTCTTGAGAACACAAAATGCCAGTGGTTTGGGCAATGGTGAGTCTTTCACAAGGTCAGTCACAGCTCCATACTTGACAATACATTCTGAAGACCATTTTTACTCTTTCAGGTAAGCTTTTGTTAGAAGTCACAGGACTCTGGCACTCAAAGATTGTTACAACTCTGTTATGAACTCAGCAGGGGACTTTGCTGTGAGCTGTTTTCTAGAGGTGATGCTAAAGGACAAACACTGCCAGGATGAGAGGAATTGACCCTTTAAGGGAGAGAATAATAATTTTCACCAAGTGTTTAAATAGGGCTGGTGTCCAAGAATCCTTAGTTAAGAGTGTGAATGAGCAAATAGAATTCGAACTGTTACCTGGCCTTCAGTGGAGATAACAGTCTGGGACAAAATTACAGGTCTAATATCCTGCACTAGTGAACAGAGGTTTAGAGGCACATGGTAGTTTTACTCTATATTCATTGCTAGTAGCTGAATAGCTTCATTATGGGGCCTGCTTACAGTGGTGATAAAATGAATTTGTGGATTATTTGATTAGAAAATATCAAACTGAAGGAATAAGTCAAATAAATATTCCAGAAACATATGAAGTAGATTTTTCCTCAGATTTTATACATTAAGAGTTTCTACATTTCATTAGACATGAAGATGCAATAGTAATTTCACTTTTCTAAAGATTGATGTCTGAACTGAAGCATGGAAAACTTTAAACCAAACTAATATAAATAAATCAGTGTTTTAGAAATTGAATATTATTTCACACTCACTAGGGAAGTTTACTCTTAGAATCTTTTTGTGAGATAATCACTCTCAAATATATGATTATTATTTTGATTTTACAAGAGTGGGATGTCCACAAACATTTTACATTGCACATATTTTAGACTTCTTTAATATGTTGATCAGTTATGCTGATTTTTTGCCTTTTCCTTTTTTTTTTTCTTAATACAAACATTTTATTATATGGGATAGTTCTCTGGCTGTGGGGGAAAGAGGAATATTGGGGGGAAAGCATGGTGATGTAAAAAAATCTATACAACCTTTTTTAAGATAATTACACATGAATCAAAGGTTTTCTAAACAAAATAATAAGAAAATTTCAAGTTTAATTTTTAATGTTTTATTTGTAAGGCCTATGATAGTACAAGAAAATTTGTGTTAATATGCCAATAACAAATAAGTCATTTGTTCAGTCTGCAAGTGTTCATTAAGCACTTAATATGTGTTAGGCATGTGCTAAGCCCTGGGGATGCAATGAAAAGGCAAAACATCATCCATATCCTCAAATAGCTTACATTTTATTGGGTTAAAACTATTCATCAAAGCAAGAAAGGAAGAATGTTTACTTGGCAGTGAGGTTTAAGTACAGTTTTAATTGTTTCTTTCCCATTGACATTCTCCACTTTCGATTCCTTTTTTAACTTCTTGAGCTTAAGTCCTTGAAGGCTACACCAGTAAGGAATATGTTATGGCAGGTTTTGCCAAGCTTGAAAGCCTTCAAGCATAGGCCTTATGATGGACTGCATATGTCTGCTGTCTATGGACTAATCTAGCTCTGTTTACAAAGGTAATGGAAATTAAAAACTAATATGTAGTGAGAAAACTATTGACTGAAGTATGTATTTCAATAGTCCTTTAAGGTTTGCAAAGCACTTTACATATTTTGACTCATTTGCTCCTCACAATAACCCAGGGAAGTAGGTGTTATTAGGAAACTGAGGCAATGGTTAAGTGACTTGCCCACAGTCAATTATAGCTAGTGTCTGAGGCCATATTTTAACTTGGGTTTTCCTGACTCCGTGTCTATCATTCTATCCACTATACCACATATAGCTGCCTCAAAATAACAAAAATAGCACTTTTGTCCACAATAAGAAATGAAATTTTATCATAAGGGGTAGAGTTCCAGATCTACACCAGTGAGAGTACTTGTGCCAATGAAATCACAGATGAATTAAAGTCTCAATATATAGTTAAAGTCTTTTTTTTCCTTCTTGATGTCTTTTTTTTTACAGCTTCATAAAATCTGAAATATATCAGAGGTCACTTAGTCCAACCCCTACTTAAAACATGAGCACTCTCTCTCTATGCTTGTGAGACATGTAACAACTGCTTCTGCTCTCAGATTTATACTTCCTGGGTTCTCTCAGGCACTTGATGGTTCTTGGCATCAACTCAAGCATTTTGTCTCTGATCAGAGCACCTGCTTTCAGTGAGGGCCTCATAAGGACTTATACCTCAGTAAATAATTAATTTTTATTTTGGTTGTAAAGTTACTACTTTTTATAGTATGCAAATATTCCATCGAGTCTTCTGCTCACAGCCCAACAGCTGTACTGTAGAACCACAGCCCCAGGTGTCCCAATTCATGCTGGGGATGCTGGAGGTGAATTCTGTCTTTCCAAAGCACACTTTCAGCTCTGCTGACTCCAGACTGTATGTGGAGCTCTAGCCTTGCTGGAGCAGTTGGTATGCCAAGTCAGAGATGATGTGAACCAGGAAGGGAAGCGGCATGTTTAGTGTGCTAGTTTGAATTTTACAGCATTATGGTCAATTAAATTCACCAAATATTTGTTGAATTCCATAGAGGCAACATGAAAGAAGAGACAGCTTAGTGTAATGGGTAGAATTTTGGATCTGGAGCCAGGAAAAATTTGCTTTAGATCTCATTTCAGACACTTATGAGCTATACGCCTTTTTTAGATGGGATTTAACCTCTCTGAGCTTCCCCTATAAAATGGGGAGGATGGAAACAGGGGGATAACTACAGCACCTACCTACACCTCAGAGTTGTGAGGACCAAATGAGATAATGTATTTAAAGTTCTTTGCAGATCTTAAAGTGCTGTATAAATGTGAGCTGTAAATTTGACTACACAGCTATTAAGGTTCTCTGTAATTGTAATTAATAAGAAAATTCTCAAGGCAACTCCTATGATATTCCTAGCACTGTTTAAATGTAGGAACAGACAGAGTGAGGTCCAGAGCTGAAGTAACCAGTATATACTAGAATTTTTTCAGAAAGTATTAGAATTAGACTTGCACAAAATAATGAACAGCAAAATGACCAGAACCAAGAGAACATTGTATACAGTAAGAGCAATATTATTTGAAGAATGACTTTGAGTGAATAAGTTATTTTGACTATTATAAATTCCAAAATTAACTACAAAGGACATATGAAGAAAGACATTATCTATATCCAGAGAGAGAACTGATAAATAGAAGTATGTATAGAATAGTTAAACAAATATATATACATGTATGTATATGTACATACACACATGTATATGTATACATATGTATATGTGTGTATATATACATATATATGTATATATGTGTGTATATATATGTGTGTGTATATATATATGTGTGTGTGTATATATATACACACAAGGAATAGCAAGTTTTGCATAGTAGATTTGCAATTTCATATGCAATTATCTTATTTTAATTGTGCTATGTTATGGGGATGCTTGTTTTATTCTATAAATTAAAAACTAAAAACAAAACAAAAAAAGAGAGAAAAAGAATTAGATTCATAAGAGTAGAAAAGGTCTTTAGAATATATATAAGTCCAATCTCCCATTCAATAGAGGAATCCATTATAAAACATCTGAAAAGTGACCTCTCATTTAGCCATTCAGATGCTTTCAGTGACAGAGTTTCTCTTTCAAAAAACTGGACCTTATTTCCTAATCATTATTCCAGCTTCAGCTAAGAATTTGCCACTTCCCCCTTTGTAAACTTGAATCATGCTCTGTGCATGCATGTACTTGTCCAAAGCAATTTCTCCAGCACTGTGGAATTGCCTTGTCATGAATACTTAATTGTGCCAATCTCCCTTTTCTTACTGTCTTGGAAATTCTCAAATTAAGCCTTCTGTGGCTCATTCCCTTTTCTACAATTCACCTATTCACACTAAAATATTTTAAAGTTCAAAGATAGCTTATTGATAATGCCTGGTCAGTTTCCTCAGGCAAGATCTCTATTATAAACACAAAAATTTCCCATGGGCATGGCAAGTACCAAATGCCAGGTAGGAGAGGAATCACACCACTATAATTTTATCTGTAGTATTACTAATTTTAGTGCAAATTTAAAATGCACACCAAATAAGCATTTCTTTTATCCATCAGAAAGTAAAAGTGGTAGGGGGACCTCAGTTGTTCTCTCTCAGGACTCAATAAATCAAACCAAAAATAAACAAGGAAGAAACTAAGGAGGCAAATAGAATATTAAAGTTAGATATGACAGAACTTTGTCATGATTTAGACATAAAGGGTGATACCATAAACAAATTAGAAGAGTAAGGAATAGTCTACCTGTCAGATCTATGGGGAAGGAAAAATTTATGACCAAACAAGTGATAGAAAACATTACAAAATGTACCATAAATAATTTTGACTATATTAAATTAAAAAGTTTTTGTGCAAACAAAATTAATACAGCTAAGATTAGAAGGAATGTAGAAAGATGGGAAACACTCTTTATAGGAAATGTCTCAATAAAGGCCTCGTTTTTCAAATATATAGTAGAACTGAGTCAAATATACAAAAATACAAACCATCCCCCAATTGATAAATGGTCAAAGAATATGAACAGGTATGTTTCAGATGAAGAAATGAAAGCTATCTATAGATAGTATGCCAAATCACTTTTTATTAGAGAAATGCAACTCTCAGGTACCACATCACACCTATCTGATTTGCTAATATGACAAAAAAAGAGAAATGATAAATATTGGAGAGGATGTAGAAAAATTGGGACACTAATGTGCTGTTGGCGGAGTTGTGAATTGATCCAACCATTCTGGAGAACAGTTTGGAACTATGCCCAAAGGGCAACCAAGTTGTGCATAGGCTTTGCTCCAGCAATACCACTACTGGGCCTGCATCCTAAATAGATCATCAAAAAAGGAAAAAAGGAAGTACATGTTCAAAAATATTTATAGCAGCCCTTTACTGGTGGCAAAATATTGGAAATTTAGGGGTTGACCATCAATTGGGGGATGGCTGAACAAGCTGTGGTATATGATATAATGGAATACTATTATGTAATAAGAAATGATAAATGGGCAGATTTCAGAAAAACCTGGAAAGACTTGTATAAACTGATGAGTGAGATGAGCAGAACCAGGTATGTGATAATCAACTATGAATGACTCAACTCTTCTCAGCAACACAGTGATCCAAGACAAGTACAAAGGACTCACAAAGGAAAATGCTATCCATATCCAGATAAAGAACTGAAAGACTCTGAATGCAGATCGAAGCATATTTTTTCACTTACTTTATTTTTTCTTGTGCTTTTTTGCCTTTTAATCAGATTCTTTCACAATTATGACTAATATGGAAATATTTTTACATAATAGCACCTGTATAAACTATATCAAACTGCCTATCATTTTCAGAAGAGGGAAGGGGAGGGAGGAAAATTTGGAACTCAAAATCTTGTAAAAATGTATATAAAAAAATTTTCTTGACATGTAACTGGGGAAAAAATAAAATCATATTAAAAAAAAAAGAAAGTAAAGGGGCCTGGGGTGAACTGATGAATATATAGGTATACCAATAAATTTAAAATAAAGAGTACCCTATATAAAAGCTGAGCCATAGAAGTTTCTGTGTATTCTGTGACCGAACTTTTATGACCCTAACTTAAAAATCCTTGACAATGTATAATATGAGTAACAAAATTATACATTTTGGGAAATAATGCTGCTTCTTGCAGGAAAATAGATAAACAATAATAAACAGTGCATTGATTTATTATTGATACATGCTTAAAAGTTAGATTCTGTAAAGATTTCTCATGTCTAAGGCATACTGATCCAGTGATCAGATTAGATCCGTCAGTCCAATGTTCAGAGAAGAGCCATGCACATGTGATTTTATAAATTAGTTTGGATACTACAGGCAAAGTAGAAAAAGTCAGAATGAACATTTGTACAGGAGACAGTAGGAAAACTGTGCTGACTAAATCATGTGTTGGAGTAGTAGAAGATAAACTTGGGCAGATAAAAGTGAAGTGCGACTTGGTAGGGCATTGAATAAGGAGTTTGATTTTGATCCAATAGTAAATAAGTCACTACAGATTTCTGAATTGTGAGTGAAAAGATTATGACTAATACATTGGAGCACAAAGTCAACACCCAAAAGGATCCTCATAGGCTAGAATATTAGGCTGACTCAAATAAGATTAAATTTAGAAAGAGACAAATGTAAACCCTTATATAGGTTTCATAAAGTAATTGATAAGCATCTATAAGTGCCTATTATGTGCCAGGCACTGTGCTAATTGCTAATTGTTTCAGTGCTGGTTCTCACGTCTCATTAGTACCCTCAGTTGCTTCTGTCCTTCTGATGGGAAGGCAGCATGAGAAAACCTTTTCCCAAAGCATCTCAGGTTTAAAATCCCATCCATCTCTCCATTTGTCACCACTGCTCTGCTTGGTTTTGACTCCACCATCGTCATGCACCCATGCTGGGTACTTTGGCATTCCTTTCTCCCTTTCTTGCTTCTTTTCATGTTTTTGCCTTGGCCCATTAGATTGTAAGTTTCTTGGGGAGAGGGATTGTCTTTTTATTTTCATCCCCATTGCTTAGCACATTTAAGTTTATCATTGTTTTGATAGTTTGGGGAGGAAAGGAACTAGCATTTGGGTGAATCAAGAAAAGTTTCCTGTAGATGATGGGGAATCTATGAGACAGGGGTAAGGAGGGAATGCATTTTAGGCATAAAGAATGGCCAGTTCAAAGTCATGGAGATGGGAGATGGAGTTTTGTATGTGTAAGGAACAGAAAGAATGCCAAATCTGGCTGGATTTCAGAGTAAGAGAGGAGGAGTAATGTCCAGTGAGGCTGGAATGATAGGTTGGGGACAGTGTGTAAAGGGCTTTAAAAGCTAAACAAAGGACTTTGTTTTATTTTAGGGGTAATAGCCACTGGAATTGACTGAGCAGAAAAGTCAGATCTATGCTTAAGTAAAGTGACATTGGCAGAAATATATGTAAGACAGAATAAAGTGAAGAAAGACTTGACCCAGGGAGGTCAGTTAGGAGGATGTTGTTATAATCTAGGTGAGAAATGGTGATGGCTTAAATTGAATTGGTAGCTGTTTATGTGGAAAGATGCAAGAGATAATGTGCAAGTAGAAAGGGCAAGATTGGGCAAGCAATAGAAAAGTGGAGGGAGAGGCATAAGGAGTCCAAGATAATGCCATGGTTTCGAACCTGAGATTTTAGCTTGATGTTAGTAAATACTCTCTAACAAATAAAGTAGTTTAGAAGTAAAATGAGCTACCCCGTGGAGGTATTTGGTTCCCTCTAGTGAAGTGTTCAAGCAGAGGCTAGATGATGGCTGTATTTTAGATGACCTTTGAGATCTCTTTCAACTTTGTAAATCTGTAAAATATCAATTAATATAATTAAAGCAACTTTTAGGAACATGAATCTGGTGGCAAAGTGCAGGATGGAGGAGGAAGAAACTGGCTAAATCATTAGAGTGCTTCAGTAATAATCTGGTTAACTCTGATTTGGATTCTTGAGCGAGAATGAAGAAGAGCTAAAACAGAATACAAAGGAAGAATCAACAACAAAATATTACAGATTCAATTCAACTCATGTTATGCACCTACTAGGTTGAGGTTTCTGTGTTAAGTACTGGAGAATTAAAAACACAAACAAAACAATGGTTGTCCTCAAGTAACTTACATTCTTCTGGGGGAGAGGGTTGTAATAGTGCATTAGTAAATAAATAGGAGTTAATTTGAAGAAGGTTGTGAGCAGCAGTAGCTGAAGTGATCACAGAAGGTCTTATGAAAGAGGTCCCACTTAAGCTGAGCTTTGTATGAAGACAAGGATTTAGAAAGGTGCAGGCGTGAGGGTAAATTGTAGACTCTAAGGATTTCAGACACTGGACTGAGAGAACGCATGATGTAGGGCAATAAATGGGGCTGAAAGAGTAGCTAGTAATCCAAATTTGACTGTTAAGTGTTGTGTATGAAGGAATATAAAATGCTACTATAAACACAGACAGGAATCAGATTGTGGAATACTTCAGTGCTATCTTACTAAAGATTCTGTATCCTAAATTGAATAGAGATCTAATAACATTTTCAAGCAGGGAAGTGACATGGTCATACTTTTTCCTTAGGAAAATGATTTCGGCAGCTATTTGGATGATGGGTCAGAGAGAGGAGATATCACAAGCACAGAAACTAATTTGGAGGCTATTATGGTATATTAAGTTTGAGGCAATGAGGGTCAGAACTAGAGTGATGATCCTTTGAGCAAAGAAAAGGGGACAGAGGTGTTATAGAGGTAGAATGGTGTTAGGACCCCTACCCCAAGATCTCTTTTCTTACTTAGTCACTACTCTCTTCTAAATATTAGGAGACACCTTGTTTTCCAGGGCTAAGGCCCAAGCTGTGCCCTGAGCTTGTGTGCCCTGAGCTTGGCATAACAACAGTCCTTTGCACTCACCCTCTGCTGCAGCTGAATCACAGAACTGTCTCACACCAGACCCAGTCATTCCCTGAACTTGGGCAAACACATACAGGAACCACATCCCAGTCATGAAGCCTTGCTATGAATAGACTTTTGTCACTAGGCAAATTTGTCACGTTGCTGTTGTTACAATTCATTGCTGCCATCACACATGACTGCTTGATTCGCTGTCTTGCTACAACTATATGTATCAAGGCTTAGACTTGCTGCCTTGTATCTTCTTAGCCTTAGACCAGACCCTGGTACACCTGTCTAGTTTTCCCTACTCCAGTGGAATAAAGAGAGCCTTTTGCATAATAACTTCTGTGAACTCTGGTATTTTCACTGACTGATTAGTCATGGAAGTGGAAGGAGAAGGGAAAAATTTAAGATGACTGGGAGGATGACTCAAAACAGGGAAATTAGAGGAGGGGCATGTTTTGGAGGAAAAATAAGTTTTGTTTTGGACATAACGAGTTTGAAAATCTAATCAAGTCATCTGGATATGTACAACAGGTGAAGAATATGAAAAATATGAGTTTATAAGATAAATTAGGTCTTTATACCTAGATTTAAGAATAAATCTGCATATAAATTATACTTGAGCACATGTATAATGATTATATCAACAAGGAAGAAAGTATAGAGAGGGAAAAGTGAAATTGGGAGCCTGGGATTGGGGGTTACCCACACTAAGGGAATCAGAAATGTACCATGGATGATCCATTAAATGAGACTAGACAACGATCAGTCAGGTAGGAGATCCAAGAGAGAACAGTGTCATAGAAAACAAGGGAGGACAGATTGTGTGGGAGGAAGAGGTGGTCAACAGTGTCAGAGGTTACAGAGAGGTCAAGAGGCCTGAGAAAAGGCTATTAAATTTAGTACTTAAGAGATTTGATGGCAACCTTGAAGAAAGAAGTGATGGTAATGAATGCCAGTTAGCAAGAAGTACAAGAGTAGATAACTCAAGTAGAAGAAATGATATTGGATGATAACCTGAGCCTATCAATGGCTGGATTTGGGCAACTGATTTTTTTTTTAAAGTGAAGTAGATTTAGATGTTTGCCGTCTGTGAGAAGGGAGGGAACAGTGAGATATTTAAGAAGAGACAAAAAGGCAATAATCCAGAGGGTAAATTACTTATGAATGGAGTTTCATCCATTCTAAGACTAGCCTCAACTCTGGTAGGTGCTTAATAAATGTTTGTTGAATTGAATGTAATTAATTTTTTATAGAAAAATTATTTAAGAAACAAATCTAGCAATTTACTTTGCTATTACTTATTCCTTCAGTTGTAAAAATGCTGATAAGCTGAAATCCTTGTTTTTAGACTATATTGGACGTTTGTATATGATAGCTTTGGCAGCCCCATTTCCTTAGTGTTTAATTACTCTATTGCCGAAAGAAGAAACCTGGCCAGGGCCCAGAGCTCTGGATCACCTCCCTTCCCATATCTCTCTAATTTTATCTTTCATTGGTTCTTGAAATGGCCCTTCTGTTCCAGTCAAGATAATCTCTTTAATAACCTCCATATGTGTCTTTTTTGGTCCCACCTCAGTGTTTTTCCTCATTTTCTTTTGGCTGACTGGAATGTTCCCAAATCCTTCCTCTGCTAATCCATGACTTCTGGAGTGATCTTTTATTTTTTTCCCCTTTTTGAATCAGTTGACAATTCCTATTGATTGTTCCACCCTAACACCCTCCATATTTTTTCCCTCCTTTCCAGGCATGTGTCTTATCAGCTGAGTTCAGATCTTCATTCTCCCTCACTCAGACTGTTGTAATGACCTCTCCTGGCTGGTATTCCTGTCTCTCCTTTCCCCAATCTAGCCTTCGTAAAACTGCCAAAATAGCCTTCTTAAAAATTGTTCTGGCCCTGTCATTGACCCCTTTAAAAAAATAAAATAAAACTTTAGTGTCTTCCTATTACTTCTAAGACAAAGTAAAATTCCTTACTCTAGAATTTAAGGCCTTTCACAATCTAGTTCCAACTTAAGCATTGTTTTATTTCCCATTTCTCTTCTTCACAAAGTCTAAATTCCAGCTAAAGTGGAGTGCTAGTTTTTCATTGTTCTCATTCTGCACTCCCTTGCCTCCATGCATGTGTGAAGTCTATCTTCCATTTTCAGAGTGCATTTCCTCTTCATCTCTATCCATTCATTTGTTTTCCTAAGCCCAGCTCAGGTTCTACCTTCTTAAGAAAGCCTTCTTTGATACCCACGCTGAAAGTAATCTTTTCCCCCTCAAATTTCCTTACAGCACTGTACACGTTCTCTTTGCCCATATTGTTGCATCTTAGATTATGTATATATTGTGCTTATTTTATGATTCAACACTAAAACATCATTTATTAGCACTCACTGTGTACAAGGCTCTATAATAGACTTGGGAAATAAAGGAAGTAGTTGGGTTTCTAAGAGTAAATAGACATTTCCCCTGCCTTTATGAGGTAGCTGAATAGAACAGTCAAAGAGGAACTCACAGTTTACTATGTTATGCTCTTTGAGATCAGGGGTGTTATTTTCTGTCTTTTTACTCTTAGTGCTTATCACAGTGCCCTGCATTTATTGTTTATTAAATTGAAAATAATTGTTGAAGGCAGGAGCTTAGCAAATTTTGAATGAATGAATGGCACTTAACCCTTTAATAAAATTATTTTAATCTCTTTAATGATAGAATATTCACATTCCTTCTCCTTGAGGTTATTGGATCTAATTTTTCTTCCTCAACATAGATACTACACAGATAGCATGTGAATAATATGAGTATGAAGAAAAACCACTTACCAGAATATTTGTCATATCAAAGTCAATGTAATTGTTTTCAGTAGAAATTTATCCATCAAAAGAAGTTTGGGGAATATCAAAAACACAGGAATTATCACACAGTTGTAGAATTTCAGAATTTTGAGGGACCTCAGTGGCCATTCTGCTCCTCCTCACCCTGGGACTGCGACCCAGGTCTGAGACCAAGACCCAAGAATTGGCAAAGCAATAGAGTCCTGCCTCAGTGCTAGCAAAAAGACCCCTCTGCTCTCCTTCTGACTAGTTGTTTGACCCCTTAATGTACAGTCTGAGAGGTCTGGAAGGAACCACTGCTCCTGCTGATTCAGTCATTTCCAAGGCCTGTTCCTGGTTTGCTGGGGCCCAGTCTGTGCTGGCATAGCCTGGACTGGACTGTGTGCCACTCACCCAGGTGTGACAGACTTTTCCTACTGACCTTCCAAGTTTTCTTGGGCTGGAAATGTGTTTCCCTCTGTCTTTTTGTGTGTTCTGCTGCTCTAGAACATATATAAAGTCATTTTTAAAGGTATTTGGAAGGGCTTGGGAAAGAGCTCAGGCAAGTCTCTGCCTTTCCTCTGCCATGTTGGCTCTGTCTCTCCCCAAGATCTTATTAGCTTTATTTTAGCTACCCATTATCACACTTCAAATAGACTTTAGAAGAGAGTAGGGAATAACAGCTTACCAAATGACTGAACTTAGATGTTTTGCCATAGTGAATCTTGGTCCTGGGCAACAGGTGATCAGATGCTTTTCTCTCCTCAGTTGAGTGCTGAATGATGTCTATACCATCAGACATAGTTGATTTGTCATTGGTTTGTAGAATCGTTTTTCTTTGTTATTATGAAAGTATATTAGGAATTGATTACATTGTCAAAAAGAAAGACTTTTACAATAATAATAATAACTGCCAAATGAATAATATAATAGGCTTAGATGGTTCATATCTTTTTAATGCTGCTATTTCCTTTGTAATTAATACATCCATATCTTTTCATTTTGTGTACTTCTTATCCATATTTACCCTTAGGCCTAACACAAATAATTCATCAATCCATTGTATCAGAGGCTTTCCTCTAGGACTTTTTACAGGCAACAGCTAAGTGTTACAGTGGGTAGAGTATTCAGCGTAGAGTCAGAAAGATCGAAGTTCAAATTCCACCTTAGATACTTACTATAGTTGTGTGACCTCGTGCAAATTACTTAACCTCTGCCTCAGTTTCCTTACCTATAAAATAGGGATAATAATAGTACCTACCTCACAGTATTGTTGTGAGGTTCAAATGAAATATTTGCAAAGTGCTTAGCACAGTGCTTATATACATACTTATTTCCATCTCTTTTATATATTTATATATCCTCAGGACCAGTGCAGCATATAGGACATTCCTTTGTTATCCTTCTCTTATTCACATCATCAATCAATAATTATTCATTAAGTGCATGCTTTGTACCAGGTACTATGCTATACAACCAGCCAGCCTCCTCTTCCTATCATATATTTCCTAACTAATAGTTCTTACACTGCATCTTTTGAACAAAAAGAGTAGCTTGAATCATCTTTGTGAAAAAGCACAGTGTTTCTTACAGTCTCAGGTTTCTCTTTTGGTGATATTGTGTGTGCTTATAAATCTTGAAGTATCAAAATCTCTGAAAAATCAAAGTCGTAATTAATATAAAACTCAGTGGAAAAATTCAGGGTAGGCATAAGTAGAGTACAGTGTTTCTGCATAAGTGGACTGTGCTATTCATTTCACAAAAGATAGCATAGATAACAAATGTTCTAAGAGTGCATAGGAGCAGTTAGGGTTAGACACATTGCATCATTGGTTGTGGAGCTGTGGAATCAGTCAGCCATTTTAGGAAGCAATTTGGAATTATGCAAATAAAATGACTAACATGGCCATACTGTTTGACTCAAGAGTTTCCACTACTCTGCTTATATTCCAGGAAGCTTATTGATGTGATATGATGAAAGTTATCAGATACAAGAAAATATTTACAGCAGTATTTTTTGTCACAGCAAAGAACTAAAGACAAAGCGAATTCACATCAACTGGCTAATGGCTAAACAAGTTGTAGTACATGGACGTAATGGAACATTCCTCTGCTTTAAGAAATGACAAAAATGGTGAAACATGGGAAGTTTTACGGGATCTGATACAGAGTAAAGTAAACATAGCCTAGAAAACATTATACAAAAAGACGTGTATTGAAAAATTACAAAACTCAATCACTACTACAAAGATGAAATTTGAGAAGACATAACTTCCCCTAAGCCTTTGAAGAGATAGGAGGTCCAAGGGTTTGATGAATTGCATATATCTTGAGACATTTTTTATGAACTGATCAATTTTGCTGATATATTTCTTTATGAATATTGTTAGAAAAAAGAAGGCTCTCCAGAAAGGGGGGGAGGATACTAGGGAAAATTTTGGCTATGTAAAAATATGAATAAAATTAGCTTTTAAGAATACACACACCTATTTGCTGGTGATATAGGAAGTGTTAGATAAATGTGTGTGACAGTGAATGTAGCTGGCTATTCTGCATAATACATTTCACATTTACAGTTAACTTTTCATAACTTTGTCTAGCAAGGCATTCATCAGGAATTAATGTTACGTCAGTCTTTTGTCCCAGAAATGGTAAAAACCTTAACACAAGGTATAATCTCTTTGTTCTGGAGTGATATATTCACTTCCTAGGATCAGAAAGTGGTTATTAGCCCAGTTACTTTGTCCTCTGGCCTCAAACTCCATAGAAACAAACAGTTTTAAACAATTTCTCTCCTGACCTTTTTGTATTCTACTTTAGAAAAAGGGCAAATTTCAGTCATCCATAATCACATATGTTATAATAAGAACCTATTCATCATTATAGCATTGGTTATTTAAATAGAATCAATTTATATTTTTTTTTAAAAAGAAAGTTTTATCATGTATACTGCTCTCTTTGTTTTCATCTAGTTTCATAATATTATGTTCCTGGAAGGTAAGGCAGATTTTGCGGGAATACCAAAGAAAAAAAATCAAAGTTTGTTTTCAACCATTGTTTTGGACTGCATCAACAATACTAGTTAACACCATTTACAACTATGCCCCCTTTGCTCAAACACAGGAGCACGCCAAGTTGTTACCATAGGTGCAAAAAACAATCTTGTAGAAAAAATATCTTCTAGATTGACCTGTGGAAGCTGAGAAAGAAGTAGAATTAAGACACAAATGTTTTGCCTGAGGGGTTAAAAAAAGCTACAAATCTTGGTAATAAAGTCAGCCTAGATCTCCTTTTTCTAAATTATCTGGCCATTCCTAGAATGACTTTGGATAATATTTCCCAAAAAAAATCCCACTGAAAAACAAATTTCATACAGTCTACAAAACAGATACCAAAGTTTTTCATGGTCTGAATTTTTCATTTAGTTTTTTATTCACTCTTTTGAATCCTTATTCATATCATTCAGGTTTACATTTATGCAGGGAGGAGCATAATAAAACATTTAACATCAAGGAGAAATAATGCTATGGGCAATTGCCTGGATTATACTGGACTGTCAAATATAAGATGAAAAGGACCTCATCATTGTCGTTTGGTTTTCTACCAATCAACAAACTTTTCATTTAAATACAGTATAGTTTTTTTTTGACATTGATTACTCCAAATATTCCTAGTCCTGAGAATTTTACTCTTTCAAATTTATGCTGATAGCATTTCCAATTTCCTGAATTGATGGTATGATTTGTTAAATTCAAATTAACTCTTTGACAATGAGAGCAGGGACACATAAATACTTAAAACAATCATTAACCAGAAGAGTATTCCATCTTGCAGACAGATGTCTCTAATGTTAGTTGTGATCCATAAAATTACACTCTAAAAATCAATGAAACTTAAATGTAATCATTTCCAAAATCATAGTACAAGAACATTTTAAACATTGTACTAACATAAAACAATCTCAAAGAATTAAAACATAAAAGTAAAAACAAAACAAAACACTTAGAGCCAGTCTAATAACATAAATCCACTTGAAACTATCTCCACATTATCTACATGGAGAAAACATTGCATTTATCTACCACTTTTGGCATTTTATATTCGTTGCATTTAGAAACCTGTATAGGGTAGTCATCATTTTGCTCTTATAGCCAAAAGGTGTAGCATAAACAGTTACTATTTAAAACACAGATCAACTATCCTTTGAAAAATAAATTTCTCCAAATAACTTATGAAACCCAACATGCATCCAAATTTTAATTGCTATATGATTATAGATACTTTTGCAAATCCATAAGCATATCCATATCTGTGAAGCTAATCTTGGCAATCATGAAAAATATCAATACTAATTCCAAATTCCTAGGGAAGAAATGAGCATTCCTGTAAAGAGCACTCATACCTTTATAGTCAAGAGAGTCTTACTATTCTCTTGTTATCTTAATGAGATCTCAAAAGTACTTAAACTTGTGTTCACTTTTCAGTCCTTGGTTTTTTTCCTCTCATCTTTTGTTCTAAATTGGTTCAAACTAGAGATTCTGATAGCTGGAAAAATGTTCATTGGTCTTTGCATTGGTCATTGAGTGAAATGTCACTAATTTTATTTTCTGCTGTCTAGAATCAGACTTTGAAGCTATCTGGGCTTGAACTAAGTTTATACCACAATATTCAGAATTGCATTTTTAGAATTTCCTACTTTTAAGAGCAATTTTATATATATCTTATTGCTTTTTAATAGGACTTTGAATCTGCATTGTATTGTTACATAAATTTTCTTATTCATTTGATTAGCTAATCACAATTTAATGTAATTTGTTTCATCAGATCAGAAGGAACTATCTCTCAGTCCAGACAGAGAGGGAGGCATTCCAAAGACTATTGAAATCCTCCTTTTTAAAAAGCAGTTAAATCTTTTCTAACAATCAGGAGAGCACAGAAGACACTGAAGTGAACCAGCTGTTGCACCTGGTCCTTCAGTTCATGCAGGAGTCAAACAGTAAAATGGAGGATATAGAAAAAATAGAGTAAGGCCTGCTCTTAATCCAATCTTTTTAAAATGTCATTTGTTTTTAACATTTAAAAAAATTGAATTCCAAATTCTCTCCTGACCTTCCTCCCCAATCCAATTGAGAAGGCAAGCAAGATGGTCTAATTATACGTGTAAAATCATGCAAAACACATTGCCATAGTAGCCATGTTGAAAAAATAAAGCAAGAAAAATAAAGTGGAAAAATTATGCTTCATTACCACTCAATGTTCATCAGTTGTTTCTTTGGAGATGGATAACTTTTTCCATCATATTTCCCTTAAAATTGTCTTGGATCACTGTATTGACCAGAGTACCTGAGTCTTACACAGTTGATCATTTTTACAATGTTGCTGTGACTATGTACAAAGAGCTTCAGGTTCTGCTCACTTCACTTCTGCAAATATTCATATAGTTCTCAGATTTTTCTGAAACTATCCTCCACATCATTTCTTTAAGCACAATAGTATTCCATCACAATCCATTCCACAATTTACAGGCATTCCCTCAATTTCCAATTCTTTGCTACAACAAAAAAAATGCTATAAATACTTTGATACATATGGGTCCTTTCCCTTATTCTTTGATTGCTTTGGGATACAGAGCTAGTAGTGGTATTGCTAAGTCACAATGTATACCCAGTTTTATAGCCCCATGGTTTTCCTCCAGAATGATTAAACCATTTCACCAACAGTGCATTAGTGCTCCTTCTTTTCCATATTCCAATCCATTTTCAACATTTCCCCCTTTGTCTTTACATAAAGGACTAGGTGGCACATTAGATGAAGTGCCAGGCCTGGAGTCAGGAATACTCATCTTTCTGAGTTCACATCTGACCTCAAACACTTACTATCAATATGACCCTGAGTAAGTCACTTAACCCTATTTGCCTCAGTTTCCTCATCCTCAAATGAGCTGGGGAAGAAAATGGTAAACCACTCTAGATCTTTGCCAAGAAAATTATAAATGGAGTCACAAAGAGTTGGGCATAACTGAAACAACTGAAGAGCCTTAGAAAATCCATTTTATCTTGAGATATCTTATATAAGGATGAGATTAAGTCAGTTATTCACATAGCAAAATAGTCAACTTGGTTAAACAGCCATGAAACAAAAATATATGGCTAATAAATAATATAAATAAAACTCAGAGCATTCCCTTAAAAACTGAATATCAATCAGTTTCACCAAGGTCAATCTGAAAAGGAATAAGAAAAATACAATAAAAAATTTTCAACCAAACCTTTTAGAAAGATTAGAGGGTCATAATTTCCAAAAATAAAAAAGGTTTAGTACACTCTAAGAGACAATGGATAATAAAAATAGTATCAGGAGGACAAAATATTAATAGGAATACATTTTAATGTTCATTTAGACAATAAGTTTCTTATTCTCTAGCTTTCAGTTTACCTATCTACTTCATGGAGTTGTCTGCTTCTAAGAAACATTTTCCTTTGAAAATTCTGTGTAAAGGGGATTTGTCTTTGTAGTGCAGCTTGATCTACTCAGACCTATGTATCCTTGAATTAACATCTTGGCACCTGTTGTTAGTTATTAACAGCACCTGGAATGGGCCTTTTTCATCTAATTTCCAGGGCAGATTTACAGAGACTTTCCTTGACCACTTCCAGGCTTCAGGTTGCTTGTTCCCCAGGTAATGTCTTTAACTTTCTAGTTATAAGATTAAAAAAAAAACTTATTATGACCTTATAAAACACGAATATATGGACTTTCCAGCAATTTGTTTGCACAGTAAAAGCCAGTGTGGGTGTTACAGAGTTAACCTTATGAACATCAAGATTATAGGAAGAATATTGGGTTAGATTATCACTAACTAATGTGGAAATTTTTGATATTGACATACTACTTGTTTTTTTTTTCTATGTTGCCTGAATTCTGTATGTGGTATGGATGATGCAATTTATTTGTTACAGAAAAAAATTGTGAAAAATATCTCTGAAGCCCTTTTGCCTTAAAGAAACTTCAAATAGAAAAAAAAAAGTGTTTTAAAGTTTATGATTATTAAATCAATTCTATTACATATAAAGTCCTTAAATCTAATTTATACACAATTGCTAAAACATAATAAAGTGTCTTATATTTTAGGCATTTTTTAAAAATAAAATTCTTCAATGAATATTCTAGTGGATCTGAAGAAAATTCAATACTTGGTTCAATCTTTTTCAGTCTTCTTCTCTATTACCTCCTGGATCAGATTTACGATATATCATCTACTACCATGATCTTTACCTGACCGTTTGGCAGTTTTAAAAGAAAAAGCATTGGAAGCCAATCACATGTATCTTAGTTCTCAAATGGTAATAGTCTAATATTGTTGCTTTTCTCTAAGTAAATAGTACGACTTAATTAAAAATTAATGTTATGTCTTCGTCACATATCACATAATTTCCCCTTTGAGGATTTATATTATCTTCATATCATTCAGAAAGAATGTGATACCTTAGGGACTTAATCTTATCAAATTCAGAGCAAAGATATACCAAGTTTAAGAACTGATTTGTCCTAGGTGCTCAGGTTAGGAAGTTGAAACAAATAGTGACCACAAATTCAAATAGTAAAAATAAAAGCAACAGGGATCTTCATACCTGCATCTCATTATAGTAGTTTAAGAGCTTGCAAATGTACAATTGGTTTCAATTTCCAATTCATTGGTTTCAATTTCCAAAAGTAGGAGACTTTATTTCTAAGTTACCAAAGCAGTTAAATTCTATCGAGTCATTCACAGGAGAACACAGAGGTAAAATAAAAAACATTCTCTTAAAATGAAATTTTGCTAATTCTCAAATTATTACTTTCTGATTTAAACAAGCTTCTTTCTTTCAAAACTAGAGAGAAGTTAATTATTTTAGATTGTTCTTAAACACCAGATACATTTAGAAAATGTATATTGAAAAACCATTAGTTTCTTTATTTTTTTTCCTTCTGCTTTTTGGAGTCAATGAAAATAAGATTTAAGCCACTTGGCTTCATCTGATGAGCATAAGGGCTTTTTAGCATTCTATGGTTGGTGAAATCACTTTCTTCTCCTACCCTAAAACAATAAATATGTCACTCTCCAAGAAAAGGCAATAGTGATGAAAGGTCTAAGTGCTATTGGTATATAATTTTCACTAGGTTTTTTTTTTAAAGAATTCTAGGGATCTGTAACCCTCAAAATTTACAATGCTATTTCAGAATTTATAAAAATATTCAAACCACAGTTTGGACATTTCACAGTAAAGAAATCACATTTCATTTATGAACTTAGTAACTAATTAGTTTACAATACCAAAAATTTCCGCAGTTGGGGAAAGGATTTCTTCCATCTGCTTCTTCTCTCTCTCCCTCTCCCTGTTGCCAACCTGGTCAGAATAGGGAACACAGAGATGAGATGATATCTTTTGAAATTTTGAGCTTTTTCAGCAGAAGGTTCTCATTATTTTCCATATTTTCCGCATAAAGTTTATCAGGAATGAGACAGTTTAACATTTGAATTGTCTGAGCATCTGGGACATAAAAAGCATTTCTTTTTTCCAGTGTGCCAAGGTTAATGGCAGTAATAACAAATACCAGTGAGAGGTCATTTAAGTTGGTCAGAATTTCACTGTGAGGCAGCTAACAGTTGTACCTGGTGGTATTCCATTCTCTTTCTCTCTTATCATCCCACTCATTGATGATAAAAGTTATCAGCAGAAGGATTTCAGAGAGTATTTTTTTTTCTTTCCACTCAAGGGCACGGTTGTAAAGAGCAATGTTATTGTTCCTTAAAGAAACAGTATATTGCCTTTGTATTGTCAATATTCCCAAAGAGGGGGTGTCTAAGAAATGTGGTGAGGCACTAGGTAGAAAATGTGACAGAATCTAAGCATTCATCCTCCGATGAAACCTTAGGAGGAATTGGTTTTCTCTTTTCTCTTGGAGGAAAGATTCATCAATTTTTCACAATTTGATAAAATTTTGCAATTCAAGATCTACCCAAATAAACCAATAACACATTTGTTTGGGAAATTTAATCTCCATTTTACCCTTTAAAATATATAAAACTTCATAATAAAAAGTACCAAATAAAAGCTAGCGCTTTTCAGTAGAACAAGTATAGGATAGCTATTAAATTTGACCTCAACAAGTACAGACTTAGACTAGCTCTTCCTGGGATTTTTTTTTCCCATTTTGCCAATAGTACACTAAGAGGACTGTGGTCTGGAACAGATAGATTAGATCTCGTAATGACCACTGACCATTACTGATGCTATCTGAGGATTATAGCAACTACTCATCGCTACAAACAAAGTCTGAGGATTATGCCAGGAATATATTACTATTTTGGCAGGGATAACACTGACTACTTCAGGCTTACATCAGAATGAACAGAATTTAAGAATTTGGACAAAAAAAGTGGTGAAGAAAACACAGTTGCCACAATTACAGATAGATAATTAAACAGGAAAGTCTCTTGCTTATTTGTCTGTGGAAATAAGATAAAAAGGTTCAGTGTTTGGCAGAAATTCTAGTCCTAGCTTGGCTATTCTCTCAGAGATAGAGGGACCCTGTTGAAACATGAGGTTTCTCAGCCAAGCCAATTGGTTCCAGTCTTGAATCATAGCATCACATATGGCATAGTAGCAGTTACTTGACTGATTTATAACTCATTTCTGTAGGACACTTTCTGTCTAATACAAGAGACAGACATACAACAAGGCAATACAGAATAAAAATCCACGAAATACTCAACCTGTTTCTGTAGACATCTCAGTTTGGAGGAAAAAAAATAGTGAACTTTATCACCCCTTTAAATTCTCTGTCTTGAGAAGTTCCTAAATTGGTGAACTCACCAATATGCACTGGGTAATTCTTTGAGATGGGGATTTTTTTTTTCTTTGAGATGGCTGAGCTAGCCAGTCGCAGCTAAGGTCACCAAAATTACTTCATGAATATTCTTCTTGGTTTGGTTACCTAGTGCCAATAAGCCAGCATGGACAAGAGAAACAGGTTTTATCACACTCAAGAGGGTGATACCCCCTACCATCCATTGATGGCCATGTTTTTCATTCATGATTCTGCTAGTAGCATTTATACATGACATGAGACAAATATAAATATATGTATACACACACACACACATATATACACACACACACACACACACACACATACATCAATATAGCTGCTCTCTGTATACACACATATCTGTCATTTAGTGTAACTAGTTATGCAAAGGGAGAAAAAGAGAATGGATAAATAATTGTAAGTATAGTTAGTTTCGCTAAATCAAAGGGAACTATCTGTGAGGCTAAATAAAGGGACGTTTATTTATTGTTGTTGTTTTTTGTAGCAACTAAATATTTTTGACCAATTAGAAGAGCAAAAAAGACATTGATGGAAACCAGCTATTGCATACGGTCATGCAGATTTTTCAGAGGTCATTTATAGAAAATGGCAAATACAAAACAAAATGGAGCCAGTTATAGTCTTCCCCCAAATCTGCTTTCAAAATGTTAGTATAAAATTTTCTCTAATTTCCTTTTAAACATATTTTTACTGACAGATAAAAGAAGATGGAGCCTTGAAAATCACATTTCTGTTTATATTGATTTAGTGTTTCACTTTGTTTTTAAAACTACCTATTTCTTAGTTGTATACTTTTTTGCTTTCAACCCATGTTTCAATTTTTTTCAGATCTTGCTTTGTTTTTTTTTTCCATTGAATTTCTTTTGAAGATTAGCAAAAATTTCATATGTATGTCAAATTCCTTGTAAAGCTTTGCTTTTTAGGGATCAAAACTGAAACTCTTGAGTTTTCAGGAAGTTTCTCATTTTTCTAAGTAAAATGCTTTGAATTTGGTTTATTATTTAAGGACATGTAAATGCATGATAGATTCTAATTCATTTTAGGTAACTTTCCTTCTGATTTATTAGGCAATAAATTCTGCCACATCATTCAGAAGCCGTTAGGTACAGCAAACTCGTAAAATGAATTTTTGCTCTTTTTTCTCTCAAAATTATTTTACTCACCATTTCTGAGTCAATTCCTTCACTTAATGTGATTCAAATAAGCCTTTTTTCCAAGCTGTAGCCAAGTTAAGATATTAATACTTACAAAGTAGATCTTAGGCACCAGAAAATATAATTTAGCTGAGGAAACTTCAAACTGCAAAACTACTTTTCACCTCTTTTTTCCACTTTAGAAATCACAGGCAAGAAACTTTTCAATTGACTTCATTTTTATTAAGGACTGAGTACATTTTTGTTGAATAAATATCAACATAGACTCGCAGAAAAGAATTATTTCTGTTGACAGAATATTCATTCATACAACCAAAACTATGAGTGCACTTTAATTTCTATTTGTGGTGAAAGGATCTTTTAGGAAAAAACTTTAGCCAAGTTCTTTTATCTAATAATTTGCATGTTTCATTTCTTAGTGAATGAAATACAATTCCTGAACTTTCTGGGAGAATAGATTTGTATATCCTCTATTCCTCATTCTATTGCTCTTCGAACTTTTCTCAAGTTGACACTCAGGAGTGACTTCAACATAGTAAAGAAAATCTCTTCTCAAAACTCATTGACTCTCTGGAAGCCTTATTTCAGTTCCATCTCTGAACAAAAACCTGGTCTTTTTCCCCTGGGAATAGGGGTATCTCTAGCCTCCTGTAGTATTCCTAATCATTTTTTTTTTGGAAGGCAATTGGCGTTAAGTGTCAAATGTTTGATCTTAGGTCAGGATTTGAACTCAGGTCCTCCTGACTTTAGGGCTGGTGCTCTATCCACTTTGCCACTTAGCTGTCCCTATTCCTAAACTTAATATCAGTCACTCAGGGTGTCCATGGGATTTGCAGGGGAAATGGGAGCAGTTAAGCTCCTACTTATTAACTGGGCCTCTAGGTCAAGAACAAGTGGCCAAATTCCACATTTTTCAGAGATGCTGCATCCTTTTCTTTCCAGGCATTTCCAGTAGTCAGGTACACCTGAAAATGATTTAGTCCCATACCTGTAATGTGGCTTATAGCTACTAAATTAGGGGTTGTGCCAGTACAGAATAAAATTTACACTATATAATATACAAGATGGCTACAGTACAGACATGAAGGGAGAAAGTCACAAATAACTGTTAACTGTATCCAGAAAACTTGGCCTTTCTTTAAAATGGTCAAAATCTGTGAACCTAATCAGAAATTGTTTTGAAGATTACTACTTTGTAATATAGTTTGAGAACTGGTACCTATAGGCCTCCTTTTTTTGTACTTTTTTTCCCTACTGATTCCTTTGATATTCTTGTCCTTTTATTCTTCCAGATGAATTTTGCTATTATTTTTTCTAGATCTATAAAATAATTCTTTGGTAGTTTGATTGGTATGGCATTGAATAAGTAAATTAATTTGGACAGAATTATCATTTTTATTATGTTGGCTTGGCCTACCCCTGAATAATGAATATTTTTTTCACTTATTTAGATCTGTCTTTATTTGTGTGAACAGTATTTTGTAATTGTGTTCATATAGTTCTTGGGTTTGTCATGTCAGGTATACTCCCAAATATTTTATTATGTCTGCAGTTATTTTAAGGGGGATTTTTTCTCCTGTCTCTTCCTGCTTGGTTTTGTTGGTAATATACAGAAACGCTGATGATTTATGTGGGTTTATTTTATATCTGACAACTTTGTTGAAGTTGTTTCAACTGTTTTTTTTAAGTTAATTCTCATTATATCATCTGCAAAGAGTGATAGCTTTGTTTCCTTATTGCCTATTCTTATTCTTCAATTTCTTTTTCTTGTCTTATAGCTATAGCTGACATTTCTAGTACAATATTGAATAATCATGTTCACAATGGGCATCCTTGCTTCACCTTGATTTTATTGGGAATGCTTCTAGTTTATCTCCATTACAGATATTGCCTGCTCTGGGTTTTAGAGAGATAGTACTTATCACTTTAAGAAAGGCTCTGTTTATGTCTATGCTTTCTATTGTTTTTAATAGGAATGTGTGTTGTATTTTGCTAAGACTTTCTGCATTTATTGATATCATCATATGGTTTTGGTAGTTTTCTTTATTTATATGCTCAATTATGCTTAATTTTTCTTAATATTGAATCAGCCCTACATTTCTGGTATAGATCACAACTGGTCATAGAGTATTATCTTTTTTATATATTGCTATAATTTCCTTGTTACTATTTTATTAAAAACTTTTCCATCAATATTCACTAGGGAAATTGGTTTATACTTTGCTTTCTCTGTTTTTGCTCTCCCTACTTTAGGTATCAAAACCATATTTGATTTGATAGGAGCTCCTTTACCCATTTTTTTCAACTGTTCGTATAATATTAGAATTAATTGTTTCAGTGTTTGTTAGAATTCACTTTTAAATTTATCTAGTTCAGGGAAATTTTTTTCTTAGGGAACTAATTTATGGTTTACTCAATCCATTTCTCCAAGATACAGTTATTTAAATATTCTATTTCTTCTTGTATTGATCTGGACAATTTATTTTTTAAAATATTTATTTGTTTGGTTAAGATTGTCAGTTTTATTACCATATATTTGGGTAAAACAACTCCCAATAATTGCTTAAATTTTATCTTCATTGGTGGTATGTTCAACCTTTTCATTTTTTATACTGCCAAGTTGATTTCTTTTGAAAATTTAGTTGACCTATGTATCATTTGAATTTTTTTTTCATAAAACCAACTTCTAGTTTTATTAGTTCAATTTCTTTTTTATTTTCAATTTTACTAATCTCTCCTTTGATTCTCAAGATTTCTATTTTTTTTTTTTGGAATTTCTAATTTGTTCTTTTCCTAATTTTTAATTGTATGTTCAGTTCATTGATCTACTATTTCTTGTGTTTATGTAAGCATTAATTGTTCAGTTGTTTCAGTCATGACTGACTTTTATGACCTCATTTGAAGTTTTCCTGGCAAAGATACTGAAATGGTTTGCTGTTTCCTTCTTCAGCTCATTTTACAGATGAGGAAACTGAAGCAAACAGGGTTAACTGAATTTCCCAGATTCACAGAGCTAGTTAAGTGTCTGAGGACAGAATCGAACTATCTAGTTGCTATACAGGCATTTAGAAAAATATATTTTCTAATTAAGTACTGCTTTGTCTGCATGTCACTAATTTTGGTATGTTGTCTTGTTGTTATTATCTTTAATGAAATTACTGGGTTTTTTTCTATGATTCGTTCCTTTACCCTGTCACTCTTCAACATTAGATTATTTAGTTTCTAATTAATTTTTAATCTATGTTTCTGTGGCTGTTTGTTGAATGTAATTTTTATCATACTTTATTGTACTTATACTTTTATTATACATTTAATAATTCCATCTTTCTGCATTTATTTGTGAGGCCTTTCTGCCTTAATACATGGTCAGTTCTTGTTAAGTTTTCATGTACAGCTGAGAAAAAGACATACTCCCTTCTATTCCCTTTCAGTTTCTCCAGTGGTCTCTCATATCTAACTTTTCTAAAATTCTATTCATCTCTTTAACATCTTTCTTACTTATTTTATGGTTAAATTTATCTCATAAGATGAGAAATGTAAGATGCCCCACTAGTAGAGTTTTACAATCTATTTTCTCCTTTGATTCATTTAATTTTTCCTTTAAGAATTTGGATACTCTGCCATTTGGTACTTATATGCTTAGTATTGATATTAATCCATTACCTATAGTACCTTTTAGCAAAATGTAAGTTTGCTTGATTTTCTCTTTTAAATATATGCATATTATTATAAGATATCAACATATTTTATCTTTTAATGGCATGATAATTCAGACTACTTCTCTGGTATGAAGGGAGGGCCAAAAACTTTTATGTGGATTTTTCAGATCACAGGGGCTGCTGGGCCCTAACCCCCATGATGTGGAAGGAATAATTATAGTAGATCCTACTGCAGCCCCTTATTTTAATTCTGTGAGTATATACTTTTTTTCTGTTCAAAGTGTGTTTCTTATAAACAACACATATTGGTTTCTAATACATTCTGCTATCTGTTTCCATTTTATGGTGAGTACACCTCATTCATTCACATTCACAGTTATGATTACAAACTGTATATTTCCCTGCATCCTGTTTTCTTCTGTTTGTTCTCTCTGTCTGTCTCTCTCTCCTCTCTATCTCCTCATAATTCCATTTTGCTTCAGACCACTGCCTCTCTAAATCTGCCCTACCTTTTATCACCCTTGCCACTTTGTCTTAACCTTTGTCTTCCTACTTCTCTGTAACATAAGATAGATTTCTATACCCAATTGAGTGTGTGTGTGTGTGTGTGTGTGTGTGTGTGTGTGTGTGTGTGTTTGAATGTCAGATTTTCTATTCAGCTCTGGTCTTTTTATCAAGAATGCTTGAAAGTTCTTGATTTCATTAAATGACTATTTTTCCCCTAAAGAATTATACTCAGTTTTCTGGATAGATCTTCTTGGTTGTGATTCTAGCTTGTTTACCATCCAGGATATCACATTGGAAGCCTTTTACTTCTTTACATGAAAGCTACTAAATCTGTGACCCCATAATACTTAAATGGTATCTTTTTGGCTGCTTGCAATATTTTGTACTTGACCTAGGAACTCTGAAATTTGGCTGAAATATTCTTGAAAGTTTTCATTTTGGTATCTTTCAGGAGGTGATCGGCAGATTCTTTCAATTTGTATTTTATCCTCTGCTTCTAAGATATTATGTCTATGCTCTTTTTTTTAAAATCATAGCTTTCAGAGAGTCCAATAATTTTTAAATTATTTCTCTTTGATCTAATTATCAGGTCAGTTGATTTTCCCAGTAAGATATTTCACATTTTCTTTGTTTTTTCATCATTCTTTTGACTTTGTTTTATTGTTTCTTGATGTCTCATGGAATCATTAGCTTCCATTTGCCAAATTGTAATTTTTAAGGAATTATTTTCTTCAATAAGCATTGGTACCTCTTTATCTATTTGACCACATCTGCTTTTTCAGGAGTTATTTTCTTCAGTGAATTTTGTACTGTTTTATTTTACCATTTGACCAATCCTTTTTTAAGAAAAGTTGTTATTTTCTTTAGCATATTTTTAGTGCTTCTTAAGGTGTTAATTTTTTTTTTATAATTATCTTACATCACTCTCTTTTCCCAAATTTTCCTCTACCACTCATCTTTTTCATTAGTTCTTCTAAGAATTCTCATTGGCTTTGCTTGTAGCTATTTTCATGTTGTTGTCTTCTTCTGAATCTGTGTCTTCATCTTCCCTATCAACATAATAGCTCTTTATGGTCAGTTCTTTTTTGTTGTTATTTGCTCATTTTTCCAGCCTATTTCTTAACTTTGAACTTTATCTTAAAGTTTGCCTCTGCTTATTTTGGGAGTGGAGAGGCACTATCTTCCAAGATTTGGACATTTTGTGCTATAATTTTTCCGTGCTTCCAAGGTTCTGTGATCTGGGGAGAGATGTGATGACCACTCTCCTGGTCTATGCTCTATTCTTTACCCAGAAAGGACCCTGCTTCCCTGCAGTCATCAGTGCTGCTGCTCCTTAGGGCCCTATGAGTAGGACCAGTGTCCTAGATGCCTTGTGAGTAACCACAAGCACTCGTCTCTACTGTGGAACTGCAACCAGGTCTCCTGCTCCCATACAGCTGCTATCACTAGCACTCCTTTGGACCTTGGAACTGTGACCAGGGTTCCTGCTCCACTGTTACTCATCAGATGCACTCCTCTTGACCCTGGAACTGTGATCCAGAGCTGTGCATGAACAGTGAAGTTGCCAAACAGTGCCAGGTCCTGCACCTAGTGCCAGGAAAAGATCCCCTATAATCTCTTTCTGACCAGCTGTCAGACCCTCTCACTGTCTCTTGGTTGAGAGTTCCTAAAGCTCTGCTATTGCTGTTGCCATGGCCTCCAAAGCCCACCACTAATGCTGCTGCCACATATGCTCTGTGCTAGCCCCAACCTCAGGCTCAGAGACCTCTCCAGGTGACGTCTTAAGTTGTTTTGGAGTAAAAATTGTCTTACCCCAACCAACATTTTGTTACTTACACTGCCTTGAATTCTATTTGATGCATTATTTTAAAGTTGTTTCAAGGGGAAATGGTGGGAGAGAGAAGCTAGGTTGTTGTCTCTACTCCACCATCCTTTGCAAAGGTACTTTTAAATATAGCTGTCTCCACCTGATCAGTATAGAGGTTGAAAGCCTCAGTGCTGCATTGGTATGGATGGAATTTCGTAAAACCCAGAGGAAGTAATTTGATACATTTGTTATACCCACTATAGAAGATTCGAAAGGCAGACATGGACCAGAATCTGACTGGATGTGTGAGCACTGCTGTGTCATAATTTATAGCCTTGGAAAGTACACCTATATTGATGAAATCACAGATCCTTTCCCAGTTCTATGGTATGTGTCAAGAAATGTTGTGACTGTATACAAGTAGGTCCTATTTTTTCCCTCTCAGGCCTGGGGCATATGGCTGGGAGGCATGTTAAAAGTACCTTAGTATTCTCACTTGCCTTTATGGATGAAGAAAATACTTTGTAAGCTAATGATTAAGCAGGGGTTTTTTTGAGGTAACTAGGCTTCTTATAAAAATAATCTGGATTGTAAACAATGTCAAGGACTTCTTATTTTGTACTCTGGGAAAATGCTGACAATGCAACTTGAAACTAGCATTCTAAATCTTGGCTGTCCAAGTTACCTTTGGCTTCTACTTATTTTTGCTGTCACCTGGCATGCTGTGTAGCAGTGGAATTTATCAAATTAATGCAGAATTTTTAGATAGCTTTTCTTCAGTTCTTGCTTGCCTTCATTTTTCTTTTCTGTGCTCTTTGACTTAGGTATATATGTAGCTTTGGATAGATTCTTTAATGTGCATTATTAGTGGAAATACTTTATGAAATGTTTTACTACTGACTTCATTTGAATTCCCATTATCTTTCTCCTTGGTTACAAGTGTTAAGTGTGTGGTGGGGTTATTTTATTTTGCCCATTTAGATGATGTATGTCCACATGGATCTCTCTAGATGTGGCTTTCAAGGGAGGTAAAAACAGATATCCCTACCCCTAGCCAGGAGAGTAAGTAAGAAGTTACATTCAGAGACTGGCCACTCTGACTCCTTTGAAAGAAGGAGTACCAAGATAGAATTGTATTCATATGCTCCCTTAAATATTATTAACCTAGGAGAAATAGGCTCAAGCTAAGCTCATGATCACTGTTCCTTAATGGGGAAGGAGTGCCCCAAGCTCTATATCAAAGGCTTGACCCCTTTCTCAACAAATACTAGTTCCACAATGAACATACATATAGCAAATAGCAAAGAAATTTGTTTATTCAAGTTGGTAACAAAACAGAAATTAGAGAAAGTATACATAGGAAGATTTGTGCCAAACAGTACGAATGAATGTCCTCTCCCATTCAGTGCAAGATTGCTCAATTAAGAGAAAAAGTGCCAGATATCACCCAGTGGAAAATTCTCCAAAGTCTCTAGGGTAGAAAGCTAAGAATAGGGACATGACCAAAGTTCTAAATGTCACCTTCTTTCCAGAGACTTTCCCTTTGCCAACCTAAAGAGAAGGTAGAATGGTCATCTTCTCTGTAGAAGCTAGAAGCCAGAAGAGCCATCATCTCTTTTCTTTGCCATCATCTCTTTTCTCTCTTCTTCTCATCAACTCTGTCTCACAGATGTGAGGCACTGAATAATCAAACTCTACCAATGATGAGAGAGTCTCATATGATTTGACTTTTGAGCCAAGACATACAGAAGCAATATAGAGACTGGGGGTGGGAGGCAAGGGGTGTAGTCACTTGTCATATGGTATTTGGGCAAAATAACCAGGAATACGCCTATTTATTCCCACATGAGGTAGAATTAAATATAATTCAACAAATATTTATCAAGGTCTGACTGCATGCAAGGCATTGAGGAAACACTTATGGATTCAATCTGGACTCTAGTCTCAATATACAATCTGGTAAGAGACATGTATGCTAATAACTGTGATTTATAGAAGAATGGAATAATTACAAGGAGGTACTAGTAATTACTAGGAGAACTTGGAGTGGGGGAAAGATCACTTTCAGCTGGAGCAATGATCAGGAGGGGCTCTATGGTGTAGGAGCACTTAAACTGGGACTTGAAGGAAAATGAAAATTTCAAAGGGAAAAGATGAAAAGAGGGAGACGATTCTAGGTGTGAGGTAGACTATAAACAAAGAGAGAGGAGATGGCAAGACATCTGTAAAATGAAGAAGTTAGAATGGATTACCTTTAAATTCATTTCTGTTTTCCATTTATGATCCTACTGTATGTCAAAAAATAAGGTAAATAAAAATCTCTTTTGGCTAGAATATAGAACCTGTAAGGAGAAAGAATCTGAAATAAGGCAGTAGACTGAGAGGCAGAAGAATTTATATTATCATGGAATCTCAAAGCTAGAGAAGACTTCAGAAGTTATCTAGCTCAACTTGTATATGAACAGGAAATCTCTCTACAATATTCCTGGCAAATAGTGTCCCAGCAGCCCCTGATTAAAAACCTTTAGTGAGGTATAACTTGTTATCATCCAAGGCTATCCATTTCACTTTTGAACAGCTCTAATTGAGCCTAAATTTGACTCTCTCTTTCTTAAACATTGTTCCTATTTCTGTCCTCTCATCCCAAGAAAAACAAATCATAACTGTTGGAGATGGCAAGCTTCAACCTTGCCTAAGGACATATAGCAAAGCCTACCTGTTCAGACTTTGCTCAGTCATATCTGTATGCTAGGCATAAAGGGGGCCAAGCAGGTAGCAGAGACAATGATCTTGCTGTTTATGCTTAGTTTATTTCTCTACCCTTTTTCTATGTGTAAGAAACGAGCTTTTAAACCAAGGTTTAATAACTTGAGAAACCCATACACTAGAGCTCTTTTGAAGGTACTGGCAAGATGACAACAACATGGTTTATATTCAAACTTTCATACATAATACTTTGGAGTATATGGAATATTCACTATAAACTAGAGTAAGATCTCTGATGTAGAGATTTAAACACCTCATTACAAAGAAAAGTCTAAGACTGAGGATATTAGCTAACTGAGATAGCCCAGTTCTAAAGAACTTGGCACCAGGAGACTCTAAGGAACAAGTCGGGGAAGGTTTCTGCTAATCCTTATACAAGGTCCCCCCACCCTTGTATTTTCACTGGGGAAAATGTTTATAAGCTAGCTATTACACACTATTATATGATATTATATTACACTAATGTATATTTTATATTATATTACTATATAGTATATATTATAGCTATTACATATATGTTATATATATGTTATATTAGACTTTATTGTTATTACAGAAGGTAGACCTTATTCATCAGAATCAGGATATATGAGTGGCAGTACATCAAAAAGGGAATGGATCTGTGGTATCATTGGCAAAAGAACTCCCAAAGAAGGAAGTCTTCTCCCAAAGCAGGTTGTAACCATCTCTGAATCTCACAGCCTTACAGAGTAGGGAGTCAACTCACTCTGGTCTCAAAAGCCTGCAAAACTCCTAGAACTAAATTAAAATGTAATTGGGAAATTTTTAACAAAAAAAAGTAAAATACAACATAGTTCATATTAATTCATGGTTTTCTAAGTAAATATGCAGCCATGAGGAATCCATCGCTATTTGAGTTTGACACAAGTGGCATAGAGTACAGAGAGGTTAAGTTACTTGCCCAGAGTCATACAGCACATATGAGTCAGAAGCAGAGTATGAACTTAGGCCTTGCTGGTTCTGTGATGCCATGCTGCCTTTCTCAAGCATCTCAAAAGCCCTATGGTAGATTTGAATGAGATGTTATTTCTTCCCAGTGCTCTGAATGTCAAAATGCATTGTGTATTTGAAAATAGTCATGTTAGTAAAATTCCATCATCCAAAGAATAATACAAGGTAAAGAGCATTTGGATGAAAATCAATGGAGGGAGAAATAGGCAAATTTTTTTTTTTTAATGTGGGCATACTACAGACCACCTGGATAGGAGGAGAATTTAGATGAAAAATTTGCAACAGAGATAACAAACCTAACATTGAGGCTTCATATGCTAATTATCGTTCAGTCACTTCAGTTATGTCCAACCCTTTGTGATCCCATAGAACATATTGTCCATGGAGTTTTCTTGGTAAAGATGCTGGAGTGGTTTGCCATTTTTTTTTCTTCCAGTGGATTAAGGCAAACAGAGGTTAAATGACTTGCTGAGGGTCACGCAGCTAATAAGTGTCTGGGGATGGATTTGAACTCAGGTCTTCGTGACTGTAGGCCCAGCACTCTATCCACTGAGCTATCTAGCTGCCCTCATGTACTAATAGCTAGCATTTATATACCACTTTAAGGCTTACAGAGTCCAGGTTTACACAGCTCATAAGTGTCTAAGACCAGGTCTTTCTGACTAGAGTTCCAACATTTCGTCCCCTGTGCCACCTAGCTGCCTCTTATACTACAGTGATGTGATACTTCGGCTAGGTATAGCTAGGCCATTATGCTTCCTAGGCCTATCTGCTGATAGAAAAAGTCTGTACTATTGTCCTTGAGTACAATAAGGTCTAAAACTTAGGTGCAATTTTTTTTCTACTATCTCTAAACAGGTGCTATTGGAGCTGCTAACAGCTTGGATTTTACTGTCTTACTGCTCCCTAAGATCCACTGTTTTCCAAATATTCTGATGTTGCCAACACTGTCACTGCTACCAGAACAAGTATTTTACACTGCTCCTAGCACAAGGTAGTGCACCATTACTTTCCCCCTCATCTTTCTGCCAGTGGTGTCTGCACATCACAGCCTTAGCTGCTGAGTGTTGGGGACCAACACTCATCCTCTACAGCTCTTTCAAAATGAGGCTGTAGTAAGACAGTCCATGCCCATTACCAGATGTCCAGGTCACTATTCCACATACAGCTCAATGGATCACTCAGAGCCCAAAGAGTCAAACATAAAGTCATTTTACTAAAAACATATTCCTGGTAGAAGCAGTTTTCAAAGTTGATAAAGAAGATAAAAAATTAAGGCAAGGAGGTTTCCTGCAGTTTCAGGAACATCCCACCAAATCCCTAACATCTGCTTTAGTATTAATTTTTAGCTAAAGGACTTCATAAAGAACAAGTGATGGTAAAAATCCCATTTCTGATATTGAGGGGATAAACTACTAAATGTTATAATTATAGTTAGATTCCAGTAAAAAATTTGTCAGATTCCCTTATGCCATCTTTGTGGATAAAATGGGAAAATGTGGGCTAGATACATAGTATTAAGTGGATGCAAAGAGCAGTCATTAATGGATGGGGAGAGGAAAGAGTTCTCTAATGAAGCGGCTGAGGGACCTGACAATGATTTGGATAAAGAAGGCATTTTGGTCAAATTGGCATATGGTTCACAAGAAGGGAAAGTTTACAAGTTGTATAACAAAGTCAGAATGAATAGTTTGAAACAGAGGTGGGGAACCTTTGGCCTTGAGGCTGGTCACATGTGGCCTTCTAGGTCCTTGGGTGTGGCCTTTTGACAGAGTCCAGATTTTACAAAACAAATCAGGATTTGTTATGTGAAGTTTGGTTTTAGTCAAAGGACCACACTTGAGGACCTAGAGGGCCACTGTGGCCTTGAGGCCCCAGGTTGTACACTCCTTGTTTAGAATGATAGACTCAATCAAGTCAGATGAGATTTAATCAGGAAGAATGTGAACATATATACACATATTGTGTATAGAACTTTACAGTGGCTATCAAGTAAGATGGAGTCACATGATTGGACAGTTCTCATGAGAATAGTCTGGGGATTTTAGTGACTAGTAAGTTCAACATGATAGCAATGTGATTTGCCAACCTGAAAAGCTATTTTTTTTAAAGGCTGCATTAAGTAAGGCACAATACCTGGAAAAAAGGGAAATAACAATTTTACTGTAATCTGCCCTACCCAATCCCATCTAGAGTCTTGCACTTTATTCATCACTTTTTAAGAAGGACAATGGCAAGTTAGAGTACATTCAGAGATGATTGGATTCCATACTATGAAAAGATCAGTTAAAGAACCTGTGAATGTTTTGTCTTAAAGATGTGACAGCTTTGTGCTGGAATTAAAAAAAAGATCATATGGAAGATGGATTAGTTTTGTTAGGCTTGGCCCCAGAAATCAGAACTGGGGACAGTGGTTGGAAATTGAAATGTGGCCAATTTAAATATGATATAAGGAAAAACAGAAACAATTAGACCAATGTAAAAAAGTAGAATGGGCTGCCTTAAAGGACCAGTGGTACTTCTTTAATGAATGTCTGCCAAGCACTGGCTGAATGTTCTGTTGTCATTAGTGTGATACAGATGACTTTTTTTTTTGTCTAGTACTTTTGGCCTCAGAAGTTTCTTCCGACTCTGAGATTCTGTGAAAGAAATATAAACACCTAGGCCCATCTTTGCACTTTTTCTCACTAAAGCTCAATTCTTTACCTTAAGTAATGGTAGCATTTCCTTTTTAACACTCAGGATAATGAGCTTTTGGTCTGTCAAATGCCTCCCAGTAAGCCTGGGCTCTAAATGTGTTTATAACAAATTCTCTTGATCTCAGCATCAACTGAGAGCCTTTTCACAACATAAGCTTGTGGCTAAGTAGTGCACAGCTCTTGCTATTATGTCCTGTTATTAAGAGAGAAGCCACTACCTGTTCCTGGCAGCTTTTGTTCCCTGAAGCTAGACTGTTCTTTTCCTTTCCAGATAAGAAACAGAAAAGTGATTAAAACCTTGTGACAGTCTCCTTTCAGCTGGGGAGAGAGGAGTAGGTTGGGAAAAAGAATGTTTAGCAATTTATTCATTACCTGAATTAACTATGCCCTTAAAAGAAATGTTTCACTATTTTTTCCAATTTTCAAACATGTATTTTTATCTTCCCACTTCCCCTCCCCCAAATCACCTGGGAAAACAAAAGAAACGCACAACTCTTTTCATAAGTAAACATAATTAAACAAAACAAATGTCCATATTAGCTGTGTCCAAAAATGTGTGTTTATGCATATTAATCCATGACTTATTTGTCATGAGATGAGTAGCATTCTACATCATAAGTCTTCTGGTATCACAATTGATCATTGTATTGATCAACTGTAGCTTTCAAAGTTGCTTGTTTTTACAATATTTATATTATAGTAGACATTGTTTTAGTTCTACTCACTTCACACTGCATCAATTCATACAAGTCTTTCCAAGTTTCTCCAAAACTATCTCTTATTTCTTAGCATTAGATTCGTATATCATAATTTATTCAGCCATTATCCAATTGATTGACATTCCCTGACTTTTTAGTACCTTGAAAACATAAAAAAGAGTTGCTATTTATATATTTACATATACAACCTTTTCCTCTTTCTTTGATCATTTTGGGGCCTAGAAGTGATATTGCTACATCAAAGACCATGTACAATTTAGTAAATTGAGGGAGGGGGAGTTCCAAATTACTTTACAGAACAATTGGTGCAATTCACAGATTAATCAACAGTATATCCCTGTGTATGTTTCCTATAGCCCCCCAGCACTTGTTACTTTTTGCACAGCTTCGCCAGTCTTATAGGTATGAAACGGAACCTTGTAATTCTTTAATTTGCATTTCTTCAGTTGTGAGGGATCTGAATTTTTTCCCCCCTTTCCTTGAAAACTTCCAGGTCCCATCCTTTGACCATTCATCGACTGGGGAATATTTCTGATCATTCATTTGAATCAGTTTTGAAATGAGACTTCTTTCAGCAAAACTTGCTAACAAAGATTTTCCCCCTAGCTAAACTATTTACCTTCTAATCTTAGATTTGTGTGTGTGTGTGTGTATGTATGTATGTATGTGTGTGTGCAAAATCCTTTTAAGTTTTATCCAATTAAAAGTGTTCATTTTATCTTCTGTGATCCTCTCCAGCAAACAATCTGTCCATAGATCTAAAAGGTAATTTCTTCCTTGTTTCTTTAATTTGTTTATGCTGCTATCTTTCATATTAAAGTCACATTTTCATTTGGAGCTTATCTTGGTATATGGTTTGTGATATTGGTCTCAACCTAATTTCAGTCAGATTGTTGTCTAGTTTTCTCAGAAGTTTTTTGTCAAATAGTGAATCCTTACCCTAGCATTTGAGGTCAATGGTTTATTGCACTCTGGACTTACAGTTATGTTTTGCTTCTGTATATTATGTACCTATTCTGTTCTACTGATTGACCACTCTTTAAAAAAAATTATGCGTTACAGGTTTTTGCAGTGCTATAATTTAAAAATACAGATGGTGTCCATTTCAGGTTTTGTGCACTTAGCACATTTTAAAAAATAAATATTCCCCTTTCATTCCCCAGTATACCGACAGCAGTCTTATTTTCATTAAAGCAGTGCACTGATTTTTTTTTCTTTACTTGTAAGATAATGCATTGCATTTTCATTATTCCTCTTTGGCACTGTGGTTTAGTGCCTGAGTTTTAATTCAGTACAACACTGCACAGCAATCAATTATGTTGAAATAAATGTGGTGCATTAAAATATTATCATCCTTTATTGTTTTCTTTTTCTTCTTTTTTTTAAATTTAATTTAATTTTTTTTTTTTGCTTTAAGATAATTGGGGTTAAGTGACTTGCCCAGGGTCACACAGCTAGTAAGTGTCAAGTGTTTGGTCTGAGGCTGGATTTGAACTCAGGTCCTCCTGAGTTCAGGGCCGGTGCTCTATCCACTGTGCCACCTAGCTGCCCCCATATTATTTTCTTTTTCTTAAAAAAATATTCTGTTTCTCCAACTTCTCCCCTTCCTGCATTGAGTAGATTAAAAAGAAAAAAAAATCAGAACAAAACAAAACCATGAAAAAGAAAGGCCTCAACACATAGACAAATAGTCCTGCCAAAAAATTCCTGCAATAGCCACGTCCTAAAAGATAAGTCTTTTTCTGCATTGTAAGTTTATCACTTCTTTGTCAAAAGGTGAGTAGCATGTTTCATCTTCATTCTTTTGGACTTATGGTTTATCATTGGATTAGTAAGAGTTCTCAGTTCTTTCAAAGTTGTTTTTCTCTGGAGTGTTCTTGTTTTTTGTAAAAGTTTTCTAATTCTCATCACTGCTCTGTATACATTAATTCATCGAGGTCTTCTCAGTTTCTTCTGAAATTGTCTATTTTCTTGTTTCTTATAACATAATAAGATTCCATTACATTCACATACTACATTTAGTTTAGTCACTCCCCATAGAAGGATACACTTTTTTCCAATTTTTGGCCATCATGAAAAGAAGTACTCTGAACATTTTTGTACATACATGTTCTTTTCATGTTTCTTTAATTTCTATGGGTATATAAGCTAAGAAGCTGTACTGCTGGAGCATAGGGTATGCCTATTTTAATATTTTTTGGCATAGTTCCAAATTGCTTTCTAGAATGGCTGGACCAATTCCAAGAACCACCGACAGTGCCTTAGCATGCCTCATTTCCTGCAACTTCTCCAAACATTGTCATTTTCCTCTTTTGTCCTCTTTGATGGTCTGATGAATCTGAAGTAGAATCTCAAACTTACTTTCATTTGCATTTTCTCTGCTGTGTATATTGAGGCCTCTCACTATTATATTTTTCATATTTATTTTTGCTTTTACTTGATTATCTTTTCCATGAAACATTTAGATGCTATGCCATTTAGTGCAGTTATGTTGATTATTTAAATTAATTCATATTCTGTGGTACCTTTTAGCAAAATATAGTTTTCCTGTTTATCTCTTTTAGTTACCCATTTTTCTTACTGTCTTTTTATTTTTTAAATTATGATTCATCCCTGTTTTTTAAAGTTTCACTAAGACTCCAAACCTTTATTTGAACTCTGTGTGAATTTTTATGTTTCAAGCATATTTTTCATATATAGTATATTTTTGGATGCTGCTTTCAAATCCATTCTACTATCCTCTTCCATTCTGTGGATCAGTTCAACCCATTCACATTCACAGTAATGACAGTTAATGGTATATTTCCCTGAATTCAACCCTGGGCTCAGCTCAGAATCCATGCCAATGTCTGATCCCTCTCCCCCCTCCTCTGTCTTTGTGTCTCTCGGTCCCTGTCTCTCCTTTCCCAATCTCACAAAATGTCAATCCATTCTCCATCTTATTCCTGCCTGTCTCAGTTTACATAAAGTTGAATGTATTCCTACACCAAAATCTGTGTGTGTATGTATGTTTCTGTGTTCTATCCTCCTTTGACCAATTCAGATGAAAGTTAGATTCAAGCAATACTTTCTACCTGACCCCTTCAACATCTATATAGATTTTTCCTTGCAAACCCCAATTATTGTAGGTAATAAGTTCTCCCATCATTCCTCCCTCTTTTCCTCCAGTCTACTCCTCCTTTTTCCTCCTCCCTTTCCTTTCTTGTTTGAACATCATCAAAACATAATAAGAATACTTCTGTCTTATTTGACCCCTAGAGAGGTGGCACAGTGGGTAGAGTGCTAGGCCTGAATTCAGGAAGACATCTTCCTGAATTCAAATCTGACCTCAGATACTTTCTAGCTGTGTGACCCTGGGCAAGTCACCTAACCCTGTTTGCCTCAGTTTCCTAATCTGTAAAATGAGCTGGAGAAGGAAATGGCTATCCACTCTAGTGTCTGTGTCAAGAAAACCCCAGATGGGGTCATGAAGAGTTGAACATGACTGAAGGACTAAACAACAAAACATGACCCCTGATGATATGAAGGTTCTGAAGGGACCCTTATATAATCTCTCCTCCATTATAATGTAAATATGTTTATCTAAAGCTTCTTAAAGTCTCTTCTGATTGTTCCTGTGTACAATTGGGTCCCAATTAATGTGAATATTCAGGTAATGGTAGCATTATTGCATTCATACTACTTAACATGAAAATTATATGTAAAATATGCTTGTTGGTTTTAGCCAATGGAAATAGATACAAAAATAATTTTTATAACTTTTTTCTGTTTAGTAATGTAATATAACTACAAAGGATAAAAATGTGCACTTGATTAAAGTTTATTGCAAAATAAAAGAGTAGTTAAAGAAAGCAAATTTTTAAAATGCTGAATACTATACCTAAAGATATACCTACACTGACATTACAAATGAGTAACAGTTTTAAATCTATAAAAATAATATACATAAGATTACAATGAAGACCAGTTTTAGTGAAATAAAAGGTATAATGTTTTTCTCATCCAGATTCACGATCCCCTAAAATCTATCCATGTACTTCTAGGGGTCTGTACTTCAGGTTACATACAATCTATTAAATGAAGGCTGAAGCTTGAACTTAAAAGTCTTCTCGAGGAGGTGTTTCTCTTTACTCTTATCAGCCAGTCTCCCTGTATTTCCATCATACTCATGAGAACAGCTTTGCTGAGACCTGTCTTCCATGTTACTTTTAACTCAAAGGATGGCTGTTACCATGGGGGACTAAGAAAAGCTGAAGGACTGTCCATCTGAATCAGGTGCAGGGAAGGTAAATCAGCCTATGTAGCTGTTCAGTTTAGGGTAGTGGTAGTATTCAGTCATGTCAGTCATGCCTGACTCTTTGTGACCCCATTTGGGGTTTTCTTGATACAGATACTAGAGTGGTTTGCCATTTCCTTCTCCAACTCATTTTAAAGATGAGGAAACTGAGGCAAACAGGGTTAAGTGACTTGCCCTAGGTCACACAGCTTAGTAAGTGTCTGAGGTCAGATTCGAACTTAGGAAGATGAATCTTCCTGACTCCAGGCCTGGCACTCTAGCAATGCACCATCTAATTGCCCCCAGTAAGGAGGGTGCTACCTGAAGAATTGTAACCCAAACACTATTGCTGCCAAGTTTGTGATGACCATCCTTTAAAACCATGTGACCCTACGTGACCCCATGACTTCTGGTAAGTAGGATAGTTCTCTGGTACACAGACTCACCAATGATCTCGATTCAGCCATGATGATTGGGTCAGTGATAGGTTTTCTCAAAAATGGCATACCCACCTTACCCTTTGGCTACAGGCAATACATTACTGTCTATCCTCATCATTATTACCTGCTTGTCTGTACATGGTTTTTTATATCCTCTGATTTCTGAGGTCTCTTACATGGTAATGGTGTCAAACTCAAACAGAAACGGGGGCCACTAATGCCACTAACCTGTGGCAAACATATTGACTTACTTTTAATATGTAATATTATCTATGTTTTATCATATTTTTATTTTTTAAAGTGTTTCCAAGTTACTTTTTAATCTGGGTCAGGAAGCACACTACAGTGTTGCCCGCTGAGATGTCTGACCCTTCTGTCTGGGTACCCTCAGTAGAGATACTGAAACTAAATATTCCCTTCCTTCTTCACAGGATCAATTGATTTTTTGAGTAGATTATGATAACAGGGAAGAATTAAAAAGTTAGTCCTGAGTCTGTCAGATAAGGAGGGGGAAAACCATCACGGCTTGGGAAAATTGGCCTCAGACTAGGTGAGTCTACCCTTTGAATGATTGTATAGTGTAACTAGCTGTCCCACCTCTTCCATCTTATCTGTGTAGCATCTGGGGTTACCCTAACTTGTCAGTTATAGTTTTTTTAAATAACAATATATATGTAGTTTATAACTATAACTAAGTATGTTTTATATGTGTGTGCGTGTATGTATATGTGTGTGTGTGTGTGTGTGTGTGTGTGTGTGTGTGTATGTAGAAAGAGAGAGCCAGTGCTCTATCCCCATGCAATATTGCCAGCCCACCTTGTTTTCTTGCCATATGTAAAAGTCATGGAGGTAGTGTTGCATAGTGGATAATAGAGAGCCATTCTCAGTCAGGAAGGTCTGGGCTCCAATCTGGCCTCTGCCACATACTGGCTGTGAGACCCGTCTCCATGTCTCAGCAAACTCCCTAAGACATCAAGTTGCAGAGGAGGTGGTAAATTACATTGATAGAGGCAGTTCCTCACTGAAAGTTCCCTATATGAAGAAATTATATGTGGTAATAAATAAATGAATGAGTGAATATGCAAACAACAAAGTAAAAAAGAAAAAAGAGTGTGTATAGCTCTGATGTCACTCTCACATGCAAATCACTGTTAATATACTCAAGCGGCTAGAGTGCTGAACTTGGGAATGAAGAACACTTACCAGCTGTGTGACCCTAGGCAAGTCACAGCCTCAGTTTCTCCATCTGTAAAATGGGGTTGATAATACTACATAGCTCACAGAATAGTATATAAACATGTCAATTGTTTTGCAAACCTTCGAGCATTAAAAAAGTAACTGCTAACTATTACTGTTATTATTAGCTACACCACCTGTGGCTCTATCTGTTGACCTCTGAGTCATTTTGATTTTCCTGAGACAGTATACCATGGCTAACAAGTATGTAGCCCTACTGGGAGAAAGGCTATTGGGTTTAAGAAATGGGCTTTTGTAGTCAGGATCAGCTTGGGATACTTCAGTCAATAGATAAGTCCTTCATAGTACTCCCAATTCAACCCTGGGCTCAGCTCAGAATCCATCCCAATGCCTGATCCCTCTCCCCTCTCCTCTGTCTCTGTCTCTCTCTGTCTCTTCTTTCCAAATCTCATAAAATATAAACCCTTTGAGAAAGAATTTGAGAGCTAGAAGTCTTTCTATTTTATCGCTATCTAGCATAGTGCTTTTCATTGTGTTTACTGAAATGAACTGAGGGGACTGATGGACCAACTGTATATCATATAGCAGGTTATAATTTTAATATGCCCTTTTCATTTCTACATATTTTGAAACAGTAAGAACAGAATTTTTGGGCAGTAGTTTCCTCACCCGTGTTACTTCCCTTGCCTCACAGAATTCAGAATGTTGCAGGTAAAAGAGGACTTTGAGCTCCTCTGGTCAAACCCTTCACCTTCAGAGTACCTGTGTGAAGTGGCTAGGGAGAAGGGCAATTATGGAAAATCACCATCTCAGAAGAATGGAAATGCATGTAACCCAAAGGGCAACAGAAAGAGACACTTTGACTTACATTGGCTACAGCATATGGAATGTGAACAGTATAATTGTCATTTAGGAAAATGAACAAGTACACCAGGGAGAATATGTGAATTAACCAAGGTCTAAGAGTAAGTCACCAAGCTTAGAGGCCTCTGAAATTCATTGCTATGATGAACGTTATTATTCCTGCTTAGCATTCATTAGTACACACAAATCTAATGAGCCCTGGTCTGGTGAGCTGTTGAGTAAAACAATTCCTCCTATTTCTAATCTGCAAATTACAAGTATTCATTACATTCTTTCCCAAGGTGACTTTATAGTAAGTAGCAAAAACAATTGATTTATCTAGATGATGATTGATTTTCCCCCTACAGAAATTATTCTTTTTAATAGCTAGATTATATTAATGAAATTATTTAAACAGTATGATTAAAACTTTCCTCTCAAAATCAATGGAGATCAGATCGTGGGTGGATAAAAGATAGGGATTTCACACTTCCAAAATGTAATACCCAGCCAAACACCATAATAGGTTAATTTTTCACCCTAAACACATGACGTCATGATTGTTTTGCCAATGAGAGAATTTTCATCCTTTCAGCCTCACTACTAATGTATTAGTAGCAATCTGCTAAATATGTAGAGAATTTAAAAATTATATCTAACAGTTTTAGGGACATTACCTTTGCAAACCTCCTATATAAATGAGGGAAACAGTTTAAAATCATCTCCTTAAAAAAAATATGGAGGACAGTAAAACGAGCTACTGAAGCAGTTTCTTTGCTGTTTCCCTACCCTATAAATCCAGATTTATATGATGTTTCTGTGTCCTTTGGTTAGCCAACACTGCAATTTATGGGCTAAGATCCGAATGAAATAAGATCATTGCCATGGCTTCTTCTCAAATTCTATCCCAGTGCTGGTTCAACAACTGTTGTTTAAAGAAAAAAAATGTGAATCGCACCACAATCTGAATATAACCCTGTATCTTTCCCTAAAACAGAGCAGTGTGAGGGCAGTCTCTGCCCTTGCCTCCTTTGAGGATAGTTTCATCCTGAGGCCAACGTGAGGATTAGTAGTCCTTGTTCATATTCACCATATTATCAGAAGTTTCATTCTTGCTTCTCTCCTCACTTCCAACATACTTTCTGGTCTGGAAACCTCTTACTCCACACCAATTGCCTTACACCCTCTTCCCTTAAAGACCCTTACAGTCTTCCCCTGCCACTACCATCTCCCCTTTATATGTTATCTTCCCCCATTAGTATTAGAGGTCTTGTTTTCTTGATTTTGTATTGCCAGAACTTAACACAATTCTTGGCACTTAGTAGATGCTTTATTAACTAACTCACTTTTGCCTCTGCTGGGTGAAAAGCTAATTTTTGGAAATGGGTGATGTAGTGAATAGAGTGCAGAGCTTTGGAAGTCAGGTCTTCCTGAGTTCGAATGTGACTAATAAGACACTTAACAGTTGTTTGAAACGGACAAGTAACATAACCTTTATTTGCCTCAATTTCCTCAACTCTTAAATGAGGATTATAATAGCACCTACATCCCAGGGTTGTTATGAGGATCAAATGAGATAATATTTGTAAAGCACTTAGCACAGCGCTTAACACTTAATAAATGTTTATTCCATTCCCTTCCTCTTACCCGTTCTCATGATGGTTAGTGCTGGAATTTTGGTTGGAGTCTTTCTCAGAGCACATCAAACCATACAATAAAGCATCTATCTCCTCAGCTTATAGCTTGTTCTTCTACACTGGCAATAAGTTTGGTTAAATAATATTCCCAGTTAACAGAGATAGGTTACATCAATATACTGCATTGTCAGAAAATTCTTTATTTGAAAGAGGTGAAAATAGCAGGAAGAACTGGAATGTGATCAAGAGTGTTGATTACTTTTCCTCATAAAGATACTGCGAAGGTAAAGGAAGTAGCACGGAGAATAAATCACTGCCTAATTCCATTTGAGAGACATTTTAGCTAGTGGATGAAAGGCTAGCCTCAGCATCAGGATGATTATGGTTCAAGTTGCATCTCTGATACACCTTGGCTATGTGACCTCCACAAAAAACTCACTTAATCTTTCCATGACTCAGGCAGCTCTCTAAAACTAAGTTGCAGAATAGTTGTTGGTGTGCACTAGAAGAGGGAATTTCATTCACTGGGAGCTCCCTGTTCTTGTAGAGTCATAGGTGTGGCCAATTTAAAAAAAAAAAACACATACACACAAACAATTCTGTTTTAAGAAGTTGTACAAGTATATCTACAGATGCCTCACGTGTCTTTATCATGAGTATTTTTTCTCGAGAAAAGAATTGAAAGGTTCTGGATATGACAAGCACCAAGTAACTTTTTTTTAAATCTTATTTATTATTTTGTTTTTCCCAATTACTGTAAAAACAATTTATAATGTTTTTTTTTTCAAATTTTGAGTTCCAAATTCTCTCCCGCCTTCCTCACAATGAAAAGGCAAGCAATTTGACATAGGTTATACATGTGTAGTCCTGCAAAGTACATTCTGAGTAACATGAAGTCATTCTGTGAAAGAAAATACAGACAAAAAAAACCCCCAAGAAAAATAAAGTAAATAAATCTGCATTGATCTACATTCAGGCTCTACCAGTTCTTTCTCTGGAGATGGACAATACCTTTCATCATTAGTCATACAGAATTATCTCAGATCATTGTATTGCTGAGAATAACTAAGTTATTCATAGTAGATCATCATACAATATTGCTGTTACTCTGTACAATGTTCTCCTGGTTCTGCTCATTTCACTTTGCATCAGTTCATGTAAGTCTTTCCATGGGTTTTTCTGAAATCATCCTGCTCATCATTTCTTATAGCACAGTGATATTCCATTACAATCATACAGCTTCTTCAGTCATTCCTCAATTGATGGGCATCTGCTCAATTTCCAATTCTTTGCCACAAATAAAAGAGCTGCAAAAATTATTTTGTACACATAGGTCCTTTTTTTTTTTATCTCTTTGGGATACAAACCTACTAGTGGTATTGCTTGATCAAAAAGTATGCATGTTTTTTACAGGCCTTTGGGCATAGTTGCAAATTGTTCTCCAGAATTGTTGAGTCAGTATACAACTTCACCAATAATACATTAGTGTTTTAATTTTCCCACATCTCCTCCAACATTTGTCACTTTCCTTTTCTGTCTTATTAGCCAATCTGACAGGTGTGATGTAGTAGATCAAAGTAGTTTTAATTTACATTTCTCTCATCAATAGAATTTTAGAGCATTTTTATATGACTATAGATAGCTTTGATTACTTTCTCTGAAAACTGCTTGTTCATATCCTTTGGTCATTTATCATTCAAGGAATGGTTCTTATTTCTATAGATTTGATTCAATTTCATATATTTGACAAATGAAGTTTTGATCAGAGAAACTAACTGTAATTCTTTTTTGCCATAATTGTTACTATGTATTTCCCTCTATCCTATTTTCCCCATTTATCCAACTCTCTCTCTCTCTCTCTCTCTCTCTCTCTCTCTCTCTCTCTCTCTCTCTCTCTCTCTCTCTCTCTCTGTCTCTCCCCTTTTGCCCTGTCTATTCTCAAAATTATTTTGCTCCAGACTTTCACCTCCCCAAAACTGCCCTCCCTTCTATTGGCCCCCTTTCTCTCATCCTCTTCCCTTCCTACTTTCCTGTATGGTAAGATAAATTTCTCCACCCAACTGAGTGCGTGTATTATTCCCTCTTTGAGCCAATTCCAATGAATGTAAGGTTTATATGCTCCCCTCTCCACTTCCCCCATTTTCCCTTCCACTATAAAATCTCTTTCAACTCTCTTTTATGCCAGATAATTTATCCCATTCTCCCTTTCCCTTTTCCTTTCCCCTTTCTCAGTGCATTCTTCTTTCTCATCCCTTAATTTAATTTTTTAGATAATCATACCATCCTGTTCAACTCATGCCTCTGCTTTCTTTCTATGTATGTTTCTTCTAACTGCCCTAATAATGAGAAAGTTTTACAAATTACAAATATCATCTTCCCATGTACTAATATAAACAGTTTAACCCTATGAAGTCCCTTATGATTTATCTTTCCTGTATACCTTTTTATTCTTCTTTTGCATCTTGTATTTGAAAGTCAATTTTTCTATTCAGCTCTGGTCTTTTCATAAGGAATATTCGAAAGTCCTCTATTTCATTGAATATCCATTTTTCCCCCTGAAGGATTATACTCAGTTTTGCTTGGTAGGTGATTCTTGGTTGTAATCCTAGCTCTTTTGCCCTCCTGAATATCATATGCCAAACCTTCTTTTAAAACTGCTAAATTTTGTGTTCTCCTGACTATGGCTCTAGGATATTTGAATTGTTTATTTTTGGCTGCTTAGAGTATTTTCTCCTTGATCTGGGAGGTCTGGAATTTGACTGTGATATTTTATGGAGTTTTCATTTTGGGTTCTCTTTCAGGAGGTGATCAGTAGATTCTTTCAATTTCTATTTTAGGCTCTGGTTCTAGAATATCAAGGCAGTTTTCCTTGATAATTTCTTGAAAGATGATATCTAGGCTCTTTTTTTTTTTAATTATGATTTTCAGGTAGTCCAATGATTCTCAAATTATCTCTCCTGGAACTGTTTTCCAGGTCAGTTATTTTTCCAATTCAATATTACACATTCTCTTGTATTTTTCATCTTTATAATTGTATTTGATTGTTTCTTGAGTTCTTATAAAGTTATTAGTTTCCACTTGCCCAGTTCTAAATTTTAAGGAATTTTTTTTCTTCAGTGAGCTTTTGTACCTCCTTTTGCACTTGGCCAATTTTACTTTTTAAGGAATTCTTCTCTTCAACATATTTTTGTGCCTCTTTTCCCATTTGGTCATTCTGTTTTTGAGATGTTTTATTTTCTTCAATAATTTTTATGCCTCCTTTAACAAGCTGTTGACTTGTTTTCCATAATTTTCTTGCATCACTCTAATTTTTCTTCCCAATTTTTCTTCTACCTGTCTTACTTGATTTTAAAAATCCTTTTTGAGCTCTTCCATGGCCTGAGACCAATTCATATTTTTTTTAGGCTTTGGATGCAGGAATCCTGACTCTGTTGTCTTCTTCTGGGTGTATATTTTGATTTTCCTCGTCACCATAGTAATGGTCTGTGGTCAGAATTTTTTCTGTTGTTTGCTCATTTTCCCAGCCTATTTCTTGACTTTTAACTCATTGCTAAATTGGGACTCTACTTCTCATGTGGAAGGGCCACTGTCCTAAGCTTCAGACTTTTTGTGCCGGTCTTTTCAGAGATAATTCTGGGGACCTATAGATTTTTGGCTCTTCTAAGGTAGTAAAATCTAGGGAGGGATGTGTTTACTCCCCTCTTGCCCTGTGCACCCATTTGTGAGTCACCGCAAACACACCTTTCAACCCTGAAACTATGACCAGGGTTCTCGTTTCCCTAACTTCCCATGGTCTGCTGTGCTTGTGTTCCTCCTTGCACAGGGACTAAAACCCAGGTTTGTGACACAGATCCAAATGTAGGCAATGCAACAGAGTCCTGGCCCTGGTGCCTGCAAAGAGGCCCCTGTAAATCCCCTTCTGATCCATTGTCCAATCCCCTTACTCTGTCAGCTGAGAGGTCTGGAAACTGCCACTGCTGCCACTGATTCAGTTGCCCCAAGGCCTCCTCCTGGTTTGTTGGGGTCTGGTCTGCCCTGGCCTAATGTGCCTTGTGGTACAGCCTGCACTGAACTGTGCTCCTATCTCATCTCTCTCACTCTCACTCCCACTCTCACTCTCAGTTCCAGAAAGCACCTTGGGTTGGAAACAGCTGACTTAGCAACAGCAGAAAGAATTGCAAAAAGACAACGTGAAGTTGGAATATAAGTTCCTTTGTAAAGTCTTGCAAAGAAGGATGATAGAAGAATTAAGATCAGTTTCACTTCAAATGGTAAAGAATTAGTGGAGAAAAAAAAGTTTGAAGAAAGATTGGCAAGATTTCTAACTTAGCAAATTGCAAAGTGCAACAGACTTTTCCTGCTAGACTTCTAAGTTGTCTTGGCTCGACAATTGTTTCTATCTGTCTTTTTGTGGATTCTGCCACTCTAGAATTTGTTTAGAGTCATTATTTAAAGGTATTTGGAGCAGTTTGGGGGAAAGCTTAGGCAAGTGCCCTCTTGGCTCCACCCCCCGAACAGTGTCTTCTACCAAGTAGCATTTTAAAGAACAAAATAGATTAAATTTTAATAGACAGGAAAAAATTATTTGTTATTGATGTGGAAGTGAACTCTGGGCCAGTCATCTGTATCTAGCTGCATAAGTAACTAAGATCAAAATCAGGTTGTTTATTTATATGAAAAATATATGGCATATAAATTAAAACTTAAACCTTAACTACATAAGCAAGTAAATGAAAATCAAGAAAGAGAAGTAAACAACAGAAATGATATTGACTATAATAATTTTATTTACTAATTTAACCAGTGTGAATTAATTGCTACAACAAGGAGACCAGAAGAACCCAGAAAGCACCATGGGCTGGAAACAGCTGACTTACCAAGAGCCAGAAAGAACTGCAAAAAGGCAACATGAGGTTAGTATATAAGGTCATTTATAAAGTCTTACAAAGAAGGATGATGGAAGATTAGAAGCAGTTTCACTTCAAATGGTAAAGAGAAGTAGTAGAGAAAAAATGTTTGTTTAGAGAAAGGTTGGCAAGATTTTCAACTAAGTGAAATTCATTCCAGTGGCATTTCAGAATGAAAATGGAATAATGATTACAAGCAGAAGAAAATGGAGAGAGAAGTGCCAGAATTATTATAACACACTGCAATCTCCAACAAGGACAGTGGAACCATAACACCGTGATCCTAATGTCACAGTCCTAGGTGTGCTAATTGGAAGAAAAATTTGGCACCAAGGAGGTAAAACATTTTTAAGGGTGTTAAAGGAATAACATAATCTAAAAGAAGGAAATATGCCAAAGGCAGGGGGTAAAAAACGAAACTTGGACCTTATTAATGATCAAAAGAACATGACGAAAAGAAACATTAGTCACTAACAAACTCTATGCCCACTCTGCTATCTGTACAAAATCCTTTTGAGGATTCAAAAAATTGAGGGCATCCTTCATAAGGATACTAGTAGGAAAATAACTCAGCTTTTCCAAGTGATATTCTACAGTATAGTGTATCTTCACCAATTCACAATTAACTGAAAGATATAGAGAATACGATATCTTCTTATGCTTATTATTTCTTGACTATGAAAAACATATTATGGTCAGTAGAATGAAATAACACTTTATAGGCTCTTTCACAACTATCCATCAAAAATTATTTAAACTTCTTTGAAAGTTAACTAGAGGAATGGCCTTGTTCGAGTGATACTCTAATTACAGACATCAGGCAACCAGTGAAATAGAGACATGTGTGCTCACCAAAAGTGTTTATCACACCAAAACTGTCATGAGTGATGTCCTGTACAGAGATCGGTTTAGAAGAGATTTCCTGTGGATTGTAAGGCCCTGCAGATACTCTTGTATATCTTCTAGAAGGCATTGTACTAATCACATCAAACGGCAAGACACTGCTGAACTTCCTGGAAGAATTTTGTAAGCACTCAAAGCAGGCTACCTGACCATCAATGAGAGAGACCAAATGGATGAAGAATGTCTTTTGCCAAGATTTTCTATATGCATTTGGATGTTATCTATCAGCATATGCATCTGGGACAGATAACAGACAATCAACTAATTGGTCCCAGCACTGGATAAGAAGAGGATGGCTATATAGACTGTCTTTGGGACTCTGTACAGTTCCTTTAATACCCCCAAAACTACCCATGACTGCAAATCCCCATTTGTTTTAAAAAACAACATTCTACCAGTATTGTTAAATGGCTGCAAGACATGGAATATAACTGTCCCTGAAGAATTAAATTAATTATTGCACAGGAGGCATTCTGTATAAGTAGACTATAGCATATAACTTATAAGTTATTCTGAAGGATAAAAGCAATAGGTGTCACCAAGGAATTTTTGTGATAAGAAGAGATGGGCTGATCACATGGCAAGATTGAAGGTTGACAGGCAGACAATGAGAGGGCTTCGCTGGTACCCTTGCAATGTCAGGAGAAAGTAAAGAAAGCCTTCTTCACATTAGTTGGATCCCGTGTAGGGAACCTATGGGATGAAATTAAAAGACCCCATTAGATGGTGAGTCCCTTGAAGTTGGGGTCATTTTTTGTCTTTCTTTGTATTCCCAGCACTTGGCACAATATCTAGCACATAATATCTGTTTAATAAATGCTTATTGAGGAGAAAAGATTCTGGGAAGATGGCAAGAGTAGGTCAGAAAATTCCAAGCTCTCAAGATTTTCCTCCACAAAAGAGATAAAATAGTGCTTCATGGCAAATATAGGGCAGTAAAAATAAATGAGTAGGGGAAGAACAAGGGTCTTCTTGGGACAATCAGAGAGGATCTGAAGAAAAATCCCAGGATGAGGTTTGGTCCCTCTGAAGAGTAAACACTTCCAGCCTAGGGACAGTTTAAAACAATAAGCAGTAAGCCCTGGGGTTAGCTGGGGTAGGAGGCTGCCTTGGCCTCAGCCACAGAACTTTTAGCCCCAGACAATGAGAGGTATTGGGCACCTAAGCTCAGGAAGATCTAGGGAGTTTCTGCTGACAAGAAATGCAAGACCAAGCTGGGATGTGGAGATGTGGCTGGGAAAGAAGGAAGCAGCACAGGTCCAGTGAGTGCAGAAGCAGTGTTTCAGGGACACCACTGGCTGTGGGTACTTACAAGAGGCTGGAGATCTTGGTTTCATTTCCAGGGCAGAGGGCAGAACTGAGGAGGATCTGAGGCAGAGGTACCACCCCCCTATATATTGAAGCTTAATTGTAGCCTTATGGGTGGGGGGAGGAAGGAGGAAAAAAAGACCAAATAAAAAGTATGCAGCAGAGAACAAAAGAAAACTTACAAGGAAGCAAAGAAAAGATGGATAGCTGTTAACACAAAGCATAGTATTTATTATATAGGCTCTTGAAATGGAAATTTATTGCTACATATTTTGAATCCCCTCGTGTTCTGCTGTGCACATGACATGCTTTTTTCCCTCTTTTCTTATTTTTTGTTCATGTTTCAATATGCAAGTTTATAATATGTTTCTTTTTCTTTTCTCTATTATATATTTAAGTTTTAGTATTTAAGTCTAATATAAAGAAGTAAAAAAAAATGCTTATTTACTTGCCTTGATAGGAGTCAAGGTACAGGATGGGCAAACTTGAGGTATAATCTGCATTACTGGAGGGAACTTTAAAACCAATCATACCACAGATCCAGTTGAGTATTTGAAAATGTATGTTCAACTTGTATTTTTAAGAGTTCAGAAGAAAAGAGGTAAAAGCCCTGTTAAGGAACAGTTTGTTTTGTTTCTTTGTTATTTTTTGGGGGGAAGGGGATGGGTGGTAGGGATTGTTATTAAGACAGGTCTGCCAAAGGTCTGCTGTAGTTCATAAAATGCTAAACCTGTACTTCTCTGCCTCCTCTTAAGAATGACAGCTTCCTCAATCTCAAAGGGAAAAAAAATAACCTCCATGATTTTAAACTAGTCATAACTATGCTTAGGTGGAGGGATTAAAAAAAAGAAGTCAAACCTTAGTGGGTTATAAGAACTTGCATATTCAGAGATCAGCTTTAAAAAGTAATACAAAAAAAGAATTTGAGAAAATGGGAGAGACTAGTAACATATCATGTATCAACGTTATATTTATACACATCCATGAACACAAACACAGAGGAACAGAGTTCTCTTTATAAGAGTCAGCTTGGGTACAGAGAGTGACAAGGAGTTTTGGATATATCCTAATTTGACAACACATTTACCATAATATAGCACTAAAGAACGAACACAATGTGCCTTTTATGGCCTGATCAGTAGAGTATAGTGTGACTACTGCCTCCTTTGCTCTAAACCAGGGGTGGGGAACCTGTGGGCTTAAGGCCACATGTGGTCCTCTAGATCCTCAAGTGTGGCCCTTTGACTGAAACCAAACTTTAAAAATCACCTTAATAAAAGGATATGTTCTGTAAAACTTAGACTCTTCCAAAAAACCACACCCAAGGACCTAGAAGGTCACATGTGGCCTTGAGGCTGCTGGTTCCCCACCCCTGCTTTAAACAATCCTTCCTTCCTTTACTTCCTTCCATTTTCTTCCTTTCTACCTTCTAAACTGGACCTTTGATCTCATTGCTCTAGGGAGGTCCCTTGAGACCTTCCGTCTGCAAGGCAGACTGGCACCTTTCTTGCAGTTTTTAACCTTAGAGATTTGTCTGGGATATTGCAAGGTCATCACACAGCCTGTGTGTGCCAAAGACAAAACTTGGACCCAGGCCTTCCTGATTGCAAAGCAAGCTCTCTATCCATTGCTTCATGCTGCTTCTGTCTCACCTTCTTACCTGTTTTGTGCGTTTGTCATGGATCCCTTTGGAAGTCTGGTGAGATCTAAGGAACTCTTCTCAGAATAAATAAATAAATAAATAAATAAAATAAATGAAGGAAATGCTAAATTTCAGTTAGAGGTTAGTGAAAATACTAATGCAATTTGTATTTATTCAGACTAGTAACAGGCTAGATTCATATAAGTAGAGTGTCTAAATCAAAGGAGGTTTCTTGAGGACAGTGTAAGATCTGTGCCTGAAGAGGGTGAGAGCTTGAGCAGCTAGAGATGGCGTGAGGGAAGTGTGGGTGATGCAGCCTATTCCATGTCACTTAGGGACTATCCCAAGAGAAGCTCTAATTCCCTGTGTGGGATGAGAGCCCTGGGAAGCTGTAGCTTATCTTACCCATAGGGTGGGAGGGTGGCCTGGATACAGCAATGGAGCATCAGACCATGCTGATAATTCCTCAGTAAGTTTTAACATAGTGGAAATGGTGGAAGGTCAAAGGAATAAGGAAGGCACGAATTAGTGAGATCTCTGTTGAAGTGGCTGATGATGAAGTCCAGGGAGTTAACAGGTCCAGGCGATAATAGCAAGGAGAGTAAAGACTGATGTAATTGCTGTGTGCTATGCATTAGGATCACTTTTGTAACTTTCATAAAGTAAGCCCAGTGAGTTAGGGGATTTAGGTTACAGATTCAGGGCAGAGGGGCAGTTTTATTGGTCAACTTACTCTTTGCTTAAATGGCATCTCTACTTTGTGCCTTGAGACATGATGTCTTTTTTTTTTGTTGTTGTCATGAATGCTGACACCGGAGGGTATGGTATCTTTGAAGGTGTAGTGGCAGCTGCATGCTGATCAGGAGTCTATAGTTCACAGCCATGGCTAGTAATCCTGAGGAATTTCATTTTCCTGGGGAAAATAAAAGCCCAAGAGACCTTACATCAAAAAAAGATGAAAGCTAGAGCCAGATACACAGTGGCTTATAAATGTCGTCTGAAGAGCATGAGGTGGATGCTTCAAATTCCTCCTGCTCATTTTGCAAAAGGCCATGCAGATAATTAAATGACATCATGTTCATAAATCTCTGATCTGTCTTCATTTCCTGGGCATCATAACCATTTTAGAGTGGGGGAAGGGGGAGGGAATGGAATGTGCTGCTTCTGGCCATCTGCTAATGAGTGTAATCATGTATCTAAACCAAAATGCACCTCTACCTATAAGAAATGTGACCATGCATAAAAGCAATAAATAAAAAACAATCCAGGAATAAGGAGAGCAAGCAAAGCAGTATATCACTGGCATCACTAAAAATAGCACAACTAGAATTAATGAGATGCTGCTAGACTCTTCCCTTCTGTATCCTGCAGACATTGGGATAGCATCCCAAGTGCTGAGTCCCAAATCCAACTTTCTTCAGACACTGATGTTTTCTTTTTCTAGAGGCAGGTTAGTATTTTCTCCCCATGTGGGCACTAAATGTGCCATGTTTGGATTCTATGGAAAGTATTCCTTTCACATACAGTCTCGTGTTCTTAGGAAATAGAAAAGCTTATATTGCCTCAACTATTTCTACCTCCCTGGAGCTGAGATATGGTCAGTATGAGTTGGGTTATTGGCCCTCGGAAGTTGAGGAAATCATACGTGTCAGAATGATTTACCTTATACTGAAACGCAGAAAAAGGTACTGGGATATCAGGGCATCATGAGTATGAATGATTGCTCTGTTTAGTCACATATGAAGTGTAAGCACTTACTTTCTTGTTTCTGACAGTTTTTGGTTATAAGAATTCAGGGCGTGATACCCAACAGACCTTTGGTTCTTTTGTTGGTGATGTGATGCAGGGGAAGGGTGGCATTAACACTGGACAACAGGGAAAGGTTTTCTGATAAAACCTTTGGAATTTGATCTCTTGATCTCATGCACTGGTTGCTAGACTTATAGGATGAGTCATCTAACAACTCTGGAACTGATAAGCAAGGAGACTAAAATTTGAACTAAAAATCAAATCATCAAGTTCTGGTCCATTCTATCAACTTCCTTTACTCTTTACCTGATTTTTCTATGTATCAGGGGTTCTTAACCTTGGCTCAATGAATAGATTTCAAATGTGTCTACAAATTGGATGGAGGCCAAACCTTCTCTGGTTCTAGTAATGATACGGGGGATGTATCATGTATATTAGAACCCTCATCCCATCAAACTACTGTACCCACCATTTCACTCTAGCTAACACCTGCACGCACACACACACACACACACACACACACACACACACAGAGGTACAGTTATCAGGTACCTATTCTCCCTATTCTCACCTCTGGGAATTAGACTAAGCTTGTATTTATAACCAAAAGGTATCACTGTGGAGAGCAAAGCTACCTGGTATCTCCTCACTTATTTCTATTCCTCCTCCCCTATGAGGAGCTAAACGCTCCCAGACTACACTAGTGTGCTAGGGCCACTAGGTGTCTCAATGGATGGACCTAGAGTTAGGAAGACTTACCTTCATGAGTTCAAATTTGGCCTCAGATACTTATTAGCTGTGTGTGCCTGGACAAGTCACTTAATCGTGTTTGCCTCAGTTCCTCATCTATAAAATGAGCTGGAGAAGGAAATGACGAACCACTCCAGGGTCACAAAAAATCAGATACATCTCAACAACAACACACTAGTTTACTATACTGCACTAAGCAGGGCTTGTCTTTGAGCATTACCTCTCCCAAGCAAGTCCCCTACTTCTCCCTACCCAGGAAGGCAGGATGCTTGCCTAAACTCCTTACTTCCTCCTCCTCTAGGAGAAGATGATTTAATGAGCTACACCTAGTTTCAATAATAAAATCAGTAGGTTAAGGCAAAAGAAAAGCATGAGGTCTGTCTTTCAATTTTGACCATTGGGAACTTCAAAGAATTATTAATAAGAAAAGAAAAGATCTGAACCTCTTGACCAGCTCCTAAGACCTGGTCACTAAAAATTATTGACTCTCTTTACCTAGTTTTTAGAATTCCTGGTTAAATTTCAGCTAGCCATTGGTGTCCCCTCATTAATACCCCCTTCCTCTGTACTCTGCCAAAGTACAAATGTACAATGAAACAGACAAGTTCAATGGTTGACCCTAGAATTTTATGCAATGAGAAAATAAAATCAGAATTAAAGTAACAATGTAAAGCACAGCAAGGAAACATATTAGAAGCAGATATTGGGTAGTGACCAATCGAGAGAGGAGAAAGAATTAGAAGAAAATCTTTTTATAAATTTTTAATGCTTTCTTAGTTTCTCAGAGAGAACAATTCAACAACCTTTATCACAGAGATATTTCTTCATATTAGAAGGCTTAGCTACAGGATTGAACTTATCTGATCTGGGTACAGTTTTTAACTTTCCAGTCATCATAATTACCTTCTCGCTCTGCCTTTGTCTAAAAGGAGGAGGAGGAGAAGGAAGATGTCAGTGCCACCACTGGTCATCTTCCAATCTGGTCTCTCCTTTTCTCAAGAACCAGCTCAAAAGGGCCCCTTGGGATGGCATAACCCCACCAAAGCTGAGAGATGTTCCAGTTCTTCATGAACTAGGATAAAAAATGAGACTGCAAGCCCTAGGGTTCTTAGTAAAATACTTCCTGCATGAGATTTTCAGAACTTCATTCCTGCCTGAGGGGAAGGTTTAAATACCTTGTTATACTTTATTTTGCAGAGCCAGTTTCCTTTAATTCTATTTTGATCCTTGATGAAGTTTTGGTCCTGAGTTGTCAGTTCATCTAATTATCTTTGCCAGCTACCCAGCTTCTCAGTTGTCTGTTCTGATTGCTGAGAACAGCTCATGTGGTAGGAAAAGCATCCCTGAACAGGCCTACAGGTTCATTCTGGGTGGCCAGCCCTAATTATTTTTGTGCTGCTTTACTTTTTGGTTTTTCTTACACAAGAATATTATTTGGAACCTCTGGAAAAGGACATTACACTTTTAATCCACATCATATTTCTTCATTATAAAATGTTTCTTTGCCTTTTCACTTGATCCAGCTAGGCCTGATCCTTTTCCTGATAGGAACTAATCAGAAATGTCTCTGGGGATTCACAATCTGGCCTCTTAAAATTTCATATATAGCAAATAGAATAGAAGAAGCAGGCCTGTATTAGAATTCTCTTCTTACATGTAATGAAGAAGATAATCCAGGTAGTTGGTGTTAATTCATTTTATTCATGTCCAACTGTTTGTGACTCCATTTGGAGTTTTCTTGGCAAAGATACTGGAGTGGTTAGCCATTTCCTTCTCTAACTCATTTTTAAAGATGAAGAACTGAGGCAATAAAAGTTAAGTGACTTGCCCAGGGTCAAACAGCTAGTATGTATCTGAGGCTGTATTTGAACTCAGAAAGATGAGTCTTCCTGACTTCTGGCTTGCACTATATCCACTGTACCATCCGGATGTCCCAAACTCTGTCAAACAAACTTTTGGAATAGTCAAATATTATGAGAGAGAGAGAGAAAAAAAAAGACTAACTAAGAATATGGACTTAATAATTTTTCTGTTGCATTTGTTACCCAGCATATATCATTGACAGATATTACTGAAAGGAATCTTGGAAGAAATGAAGGAGAATTGCATTAATATGGAGATAAGGTTTGCCTCTCCAAAGCTGAATTTCAACTCTGTTCCTCATTCAGGGATGAAGTATTGAGTCATCAGTCTCTCTACCAATTAGTATTATGTTGTACAAAATAGTCCAAACTTGAAACCTAGGTTATGGAAGTAATAAGTTTTCATTCTCCAAAACAAGAAGATTGGAAAGGAAGTTAAAAGAAAGTGAAATCTAATGAAACAGTTGATCCCCAACTTGCACACTTGTCTACATCTCCCTGTTAAGTACAATCATGTTGCTGCTGTTAGCCATGTCCCCCTTGGTTTAAAGGAATCACAGAGTGGTACAACTGGACAACATTTGGATTATACCACCATCCTACTTTACCCTTAGAAGGCTCTTTCTATTCCCTTCCTCTCGTATCTTAAAGGTGATGCACTTCTTGTACATCATCAAGAAACACCTTTATCACACTTCCACAAGATGCTCTATTTCTGGACGGAGGCTTTTCTAGATAATAGCTTTGTTCTGGTTTTTTTTTTTTCATTTCAGGTAGTGTGTTCAGTGGCTCCTAAATATGGAACAAGTAGGGCACCTCCCCATAGAGCTATTTTTAATCCTGGTATAAATTGGCTTGTTTCACCTACATTCTACACTCTTTTTGGGCAAGGAAGTTGTCAATTTTAGGTCTGGTTTGCTCCAGAGAAGAGAAATCCTGTTTGAGTTCTCCTTCAGCTTTTTCAGGAAGACATATGACATTTGTCTGAGTTGCATGGGGTTGCCTCTATGAGGAAGAAAATTCTTGGCATTGCAAACTTAACCTACCGCAAGGTCAAATAACTCCCTAAATAATTTTGCTTATGTAGGCACAAGTAATGTAGTGTGCAAAAATGAAGTTGCTCAATCCCTAGCAGGACATGCAAAATCTATCAGTTTATCTAGATCTTTGGGAGGAAAAAAAGATATTTTCAGCTTGGTCTCTTGCTCATTGTCCAAAATTGACCTATTGAACATCAAAGTGCACCTATAATTTTTAGGGATAATGGCAATAACTACATTTTTCAAATACTAAAGACCCCATAAATTAAATTGTTTTGTTTTTTGACATGCTTATAAATTATGAGGCATTTAGGTGTGGGAGTGCTCAAATTAAAAACAAAGGCATATATGCTTCATTTCTACCTTAAGGCTTTCTGAGCCACTATAGAAATAGGTTAAGGCAGTATCAACTCCATATAAAAATTGTGACTGACTACATTATCCTTCAAGTTCTCATAGAAATGTGATTGTGATGGATGTTACCATTGATCACTTAATTTCCCCCAAAGTTATATCCCAACAAGTTAATTCTCAGGTAATGGAGTATTTCCAACGAGGGATATAAAGTCCAATTTATGGTTAATCATATTTCCATAAAATTAAGGCTATAAAATTCAAATTAATCCTAAACTACAAAATTCAGTAATCCCTCCAAATTCAAGCCAGTGGTCTAATACCTATGACCTTAAACTCAGATTTATGTTAAGAAGGAATATCTTTCCTTAAAGAGAAATAAATTCAATTTCTTGTAAAGAAAAGTAGCATCTGAAATCACAGGATTTTAGCAGCCATCAAGTTTCCCTATACCTAAAAATTAATCCCTTATAGAACATCCTTGACAAGTAGTCATGTCGGCTTTACTTTATGAGAGGAGAGGGAGGAAGAGGAAAAGCAGAGGGAAAAAAATGATGAGAGAGAAGAAGTGGAGGAGGAAAAAAGGTGGGAGGAAAAGGAGGAGGAGCCAAAGATGGAAGGGAGAAGAGGAGCAGGAATAGGAGAAATGGAAAGAGGAAAAGAAAAACAAAAACCAAGGATGTGTTTAATTAAAAACTAAACAACCAAATAAAATGGAAATTTGAGCAAGAGAAATTACATATTCTTTACACATACCCTTCAAGTTGAACTGTATTTAAAAAAAAACCCTATAAAGCAGGGATTCTTAACCCTTTTTGTGTGTCATAGACACCTTTGGCAGTCTGATCAAGCCTCTGAACCCTTCTCAGAATTTTTAAAAAATTCGTAATTAAAGGAAATATTAAATTTCAGTTAGAGGCTAGTGAAAATAGAGATTCAGTTTTTTTTCTTCATCCATGTTCACAAACTTCCTAAAATCTGTCCATGTATTTCTTGGGCATCTGTGGACCTCTGGCTAAGAATGCCTGTACTAAAGTGTAGTTTGTTTCATATCACCTAAATTAGTAGACCTTAGTGCCTCATGTTTACATCCCGGATCAGATAAAAAGTCTTCTGTTTGGCATTTAAAGAGCTTCATAACTTGGGCCCTTTCCGTCTTTCCAGTGTGACACTTTATTCCCCTCCAGGCATTCTCAGATACAGCTGCTCTCTGGCCTATTGGCTGTTTCTTCCCACATTACACCTCATCTTTGGACCTTTGTCCAGCTTGTTCCCCTGCCTGGAATGCTCTTCTTCCTGCTTGCTTGGCTTCCTTCAAATCCCACCTCAAATCCCACCTTTTGCAGGAAGCTTTCCTTTGTCCCCAGATGATTCCCACTCTGAATTAATCTGTTATCTTCTCTGTATTTATCTTACGTGTCCCACTCATTAGAATGTGAGTTCTTTGGGGACAGGAAATATCTTTCTTTTTGACTTTCTCAGAATTCTCAGCACTTAGCGCAGCACTGGCATATGTTTAAGTGCTGAATAAATGCTTATTGACTGACTGACTAATAAAATCACCAGCTGCCTACAATGTGTGACAGTTGCCCAAGCCAATGGCATAAATCAAGGAAACTGGAGAATGATTTTAGTCTGGATGGTAACTGAATTTTTGCTTCTTCTAGGAATACTTCCATTTATGTGCCAAATACAATGATTCTACTCATTACCTGTTACTATTTTTGTCATTTGAGACTCTGTTAAAACTCGTGTGTTAGTATGGTTTAATGTTTATTTGTGGGGACATGTAGCTTTGGTGAGTGTAAAGGTGAGACTGGCCAGTGAGGGCCTAGTCTTCCTGTTACAGAAAAAAAAAAAATCTATGTGCTTGAAAGGAAGCACAGAGTGCTGACCCTGCTGCCAAAGGACCTGGGTTTATATGCTGCCTCTGTCTGATGTTTTCTAGCTCTATGACTTGAGTAATTCACTTAACTCCACTGGACCTCATTGCCCTTTTTTTATTAAATGAGGGGTTCAACTAATTGATCTCTGAAGTTCTTTCCAGCTTAGATCTGTAATCCTGTGATGTATATAAGTTAAATAGTAGGATGGCGTTTTCTGGCTGAACAAGCCCATCTCCCAGAGAGGTGATGAGAGACAGGTAAACAGAAACAGAATGACTAATGAATCCTTAACTGCAGTGCCTGACATCAAAGGAATTCTACTGACTCTTATGTATATTCTTGTCCTGCTTACTCATTGACCTTGTGGTCTGATTACCATACAGTGATACATTTGAAAAACAGTGTACAATTCTTTTTTGGTGAAATAGCCCTCCTTTTATCTGCTGTTTAGTCTATAGTTTATTTATAATTTAGTCTATAGTGCTGGACAGATTAGATTTCCTGAAACTAACACATGATTTGTCCTCAGAACAATGTAGTTAGGCTTTGTTGTTATCATTGTTTATTTGTTTTAAGTAAGATGGCTTACCTAGGGGATGAATGGTTCTTTGCCATGACAGGTCTTCAATGAGATGCCAAAAGACTTCTATTGAGGCAGCTGTATGTTGTAGATGGGCAGGTGGGTGGCACAGTGGATATAACACTAGGCTTGGAATCAGTAAGGACTTATCTTCATGATTTCAAATCTGGCCTCAGACACTTATTAGCTATGTGACTCTAGGCAAGTCATTTAACCCTGTTTGCCTTAGTTCCACGTCTGTAAAATGAGCTAGAGAAGAAAATGCAAACCACTCCAATATCTTTGCCAAGAAAGTACCAAATGGTGTTATGTCTTCATAACAGGACAAGAGTAGAATTGCACAACATGTTGTAGAAAAAATTCCTACTCAGTACAGGTTGAACTGAAAGGCTTTTGAAGGGAAAGATCTTATCTAAGTCTCTTTCTGGGGTTTCATAGATGAGTAAGAACACATTTTATTGCTCCTAACAAGAAGGGTTGGGGGAGTGGGAGAAATACCTTGCAGCTCTAAAATGCTATAATTTTATTGTTTTCTGATATAGATAGATAATATGTATATATATATATGTGCATATATATATACACACACATATGTATGTATGCATACATACATATATTTATATATTCATATATTATATATCTAGGTAGGTATGCATGTATGTATTCATCTGCAATCTCTACTCATCGGGGTCATTTCTATACTCGCAGTGTTTTTATGACTTTTAAAATTCATATCAATCAGTCAAGCTTATCCGTTCACATTTGCTGTCTATATAATGTGTTTTTAGAGCTCTCTCCTTTGTCCCCAAATATCTCCTCAAATTATTTTCCACAGTGCCTAAATTACCCCACTAGAGACTGACAGTAAAGACTATCTTTTGCCGTTCTTTGTATGCTTCACAGCAACTTGCACTGAAATGAATTAAACCATTGCATCTTCAAAAAAACTGTTATTAAAATGCAAACACATGGACAATTAATACATGAAGTTTTCATCAGTCATTAACATCATATAGTGTATGTTAGATGTATAAAGACTCCATATACATCAAAATATTTGCAGCAGCACTTTCTATGATAGCGAAGAACCAGATGCAAAATAGATTATCATCTACTGGAGAGTGGCTAAATATATTGTGATACAGGAATATAATGGAATATTATTATGTTATAAGAAATAAACTCAAGAAGCATGGAGAGACTCAGAGGAATTGGTAATCTGTGAAGTAAGCAGAGTCAGGAAAACAATATACACAATGACTATCACTATGTAAATGGAAATAGCATTTATACAAAACGATCAAAACTGAATGCTGTAAATTAAAACAAAAAGGTTGGCCACAAAGAAAATATACAAGAAGATATAATGCCAGAGCCGCTAGGTGGCACAGTGGATAAATCAGCAGCCCTGAAGTGAGGAGGACCTGAGTTCAAATCTGGCCTTAGACACAAAACACACACTAGTTGTGTGACCCTGGCAAGTCATTTAACCCCATTGCCTATCCAAAAAAAAAAAAAAGATATGATTCCCCACTTCTTTACAGAGATGAAAATACGGTTATGGAACCACATAGTATCATTTTTTGTTCGTGTGACAAGAAGATTTGCTCAACTTTATTTCTTTTCTTTTCTTTTCTTCTTCTTTTATTAAAAAAACCAACTTTGCTATAAAGTTTAGCTCTCTGGGTAGGTTAAAGGCCAGGGTATGCTGGTAAATGTTTAATAGCTGGCTCTCTGAAAAAGTAAGGCACACTTTTAAGTTTAATCTGCATTAACATTTTCTTCATCAATTTCTTAAGTCTAGACAATCAACAGAACAACAAAACAAGCCCTGATGTGTAATATTTGCTGATTTCTGAGATGTAAATGCTGATGCTGAAAACTGAACAACTGATTTACTGGAGCTGTTCAAACCGGCTCTATCACTGGCTCTAGCATACACTTAGTAATATGGGGGAAATCTAGGAGTGTATAAAATTATTAATTTACAAAAATATCAATAAAAATTTATTATTTTTAAAAGTCAGTATTTGGAAAAATACAAATAAAAGTATCTTAGTGGATTAGTTCTTTCACTCAACCATTCAAAACAAAATGTACCGAGTCCATATTGCATGAAAACTGAGTACAATGCCAACTGTGGTGAATACAAATTGTAGGACATAGTCTAATACATTACCATATACAAAGAAGGTAATTAATTTAGTATTTATTGAATAAATAAATGGTCTTGACTCTCAAAGAGCTTACAATTCACTTTGGGAGACAGAAGTCTAAAACAGTTTAATTAAAAAACAATCAAGTGTTAAGTTCTAAGGTATTCACTTGAAAGTGTTGTTTTCTAAAGTGACAGTAGGTTGGGAGGGAACTGAATACAGCTAGAGAAAAGAGAAAATAGACCCAGGGCATAGGGTTTATTGTTATAGGCACATTGAAGAGCATAGGAGGCTTTGCAAAGAAAGGCTCTTGAGTGGCTTGGAAATAACCTGCCCATTAGTATTGAGTATTTCAGTGTTAGAAACAACTACAACTCAGAATTTTCATTAATTCGGATGGGTCACACTGAAAGCACATTAGAATATGAGCTCCTTGAGGAGAGGGACAGGTTTTTGCCTTTCTCTGAGTCCTTAACACTTAACATAATACATGACTGACATATAATAAGTGCTCAATAAATGTTGGTTGTCTGCCCAACTGATTTTCTTTCCTCTTCTGGAAAAGTATAACTGATGGCAAGCTCAATGATAGGGAAAGAAGTATATGGGGTGTCCAGGAAGGACTAGCACCTATCCCAGGGCTGATTATGCATCTTTGCTATTCCCCCTTTCACCCAACTTTCGCCTATGGCTCTAAGGAGTAGCATGCACAGTGGCAATACCCAGGTAAAATCTTCTCACCAGACAGACTAAACTAGGTTGAGGATAACTGAAAGGCCTCAAACCCATTGGTGAGTTAGGGGGATGTCCACCCCAAGACTTCCCCAGTGGAATGGGTGAGTGAAAAAAAAAATATTCCAATGGCCACGAAGGTGGAAGCAGCAGCTTTGGAGAGCTGGGAGCTTGGTCAGACATCGAAGATGCCAACGTCATCCACTGCATCCCAAGGTATGCCCAATCATCTTGACTTTCGTGACTTCAATGAGTCAAGAAGAGAGAGTGAGGCAGATGAATTTGTGCAACTCTGCCTCACTTAAATCCAATTCAGGTGAAAGTCAAAACATCATCCATAATGGCATTTTCCTCTTCACAACCAAGGACAAACAACAGATTGGGAAAAATAATAACAGAGTTCATACTTTCAACAACAGAAACATACCTACATTCCTTCTCTTTCTGTTTTCCAGTCTGGAGAAAAAAGCAAAAGTAGGTAAAGGTAGAACAGCAAGTTAAAACCTTTTCCATGATTATCTGGGCTTAGGCAGAAAAAAAGATAGTTTTAGTAGAGAAGGGAAGGTAGCAGCATATAAGGAAAGCCATTTGGAAAGACTTTTGAGTATTATATAGCCTGCGGAGAACAGAATCACATGTAAAAAGAAAGCCATTAGAGGCTAATTTAAGAGAGCAGAATGAAGCAAAGAGGAATGTTCTAAACATGATTGGTGAATATGATGGTTTGCAATATGTTGATTACAGTTAATGAGAAACTGTGCTAGTCCAAAAAACCTACCACGTATTGATCTCTATGTGACTCATCAAGACATAACTGCTGTGGAAATGTCCCATCATCCTGCTCATGTTCTACAAATGTCCGTATTCCCTGAATGCTTGATGTGGAGGATATGAAGGACCTGGTATCCTGTATCATAGTTGGGAAGATTGACAGAGAGTTCTGGAAAATGTGTGTGTCAAATCAAAAGTCAGCCTCTCCACTGGACCTTCAGTGACCCCCATCCCTTTTGCTGCTGTGGCTCAGATTCCAGACCACTAGTGACTGAAATCAAGTTGTATCTAACCCTTCTATCAGCAGAGATCTGATGTCACCTTTCCCCATAAACCCATCTCCCCTCATTGCCCCATCTGCCTACCATGCTTCATATCTTTTGTCTTTGTATACCTAGTTGCTCAGACGAGGGCTCGACAAATACTAAGCACTTGACAAAATCTTGCTGATTTTGAGTCCTGTATCTAAAACAAGGTGAAGCTTAAAACATGTCATAAGAAAAGAACTATTGCTTTTTTCATTATTGATTTGTCTGATTCTTTTGAGAAACACTATTGTTCCCAAACTGCTATTATAGACTAGAATAGAAAGGTACCAAAATAAAGTTTTCTTTAAAAGATGTGTCACTAGGGACTCTAGCCCTATAAGTAGAGCCCTTAGATTGGGTGTTTTAATTGCTGCCTTCGTTAAGCCTATATAAAAACAGCCTATCACTATATTAATTATTGAGGGAGAGCATTTAGTTAGCTAGATGCAATATCTGAAATAATGATTAGACGACAGTCTACTTGAGTAAAAGCCCTACTTCTCTCTTAGACACATGTACAAAACAGTCTTTTTTTCAGCCAGAGACAAAGTTTATTAGAACATCCATCATATTGGTCAGACTTTTAAGGAGTCTGAAGATTAGTAAACTATTGGCCAGATTAAAAGAATCTGAGCCACAAAATAGTCTTCTTAAAAGGCTTCAGTATCTTTGCTGGCTACTACAGGGTAATCATCCCTCTGTTGTCTTTTTTGCTTCCCAATTTTCAAGCCCATGCTATGATTTAGGTAGTGGTATTATCAGTTTAGATTAGCCTTCAGTTGATTAGGTCCAAAATTAATCTAGATTATGATCATTACCATCAGAGACACAAAGGGAATAGGAATGGAAGAGCCAAACTGAGGAAGAACAGTACCTAATTGTTGGATCCTTTAAATCTATGATCTTTGGCTCCAAAGATGGAGGTGTGCCAGACCATAGTCCTAGGCTGCCAAGGAAGGATCTACTCTACATTTGTGAGGGGACAGTCTTGGTACAATGGCTACTGAAAGTAATCCCAAATGTTATTCTTGACCTCAGTTTCCATATCATCCATCTTTCTGGTCTTAACCTTGATTTGTTGATTTAATACCAATGTGACCCATGAACAACAGCAGTCCCATTCACCAATTCTTTTTGCTTGATTGCGACTCCTCTTCAGACCACCTGTTCCTGTGATGTTCCTGTCAAAGTTATAACTTACAAATTAATTTAGTTTGTGATTGTGCCACTCTGAAAGTTGTTGTTTGTTTGTTTGTTTTCTGAATAAGTTTCAATTTCACATGAGAGCCATTTGCTTGGAAACCTGTATGTCTTAACAGCCATTATCTCTGGCTCTGCATTCATCTACTTGTTTTCAATCCCTCTACCAACCTATTTGCTGGTTAAAATCTGGTGAACTTTGGGACTAAGCAGTAATTACAGTGTTTTCCTTATGAGAAAACACGGGTCTAGATAACACCACACAGTGACTGACAACCAAAAGTTCACTTTGATTGACATGGAAGTGCTTTTGGATACAGGATAATGATCCCCTTGCCTTAGTAAAGGGGAGTTTATGGGAGTTTGGTGGAGAAACTGTTATGATTACTAGTTGTTTCTTAAAAAGAAAAAGAGAAATATTTAATGCAAGTGTTCAGGTGAATGGTTCTTCCCTACATAATCCTAAATTTTATACTACCAAGTTTGATTGCTTCTTTTTCTTTAACACATTTTATATTTCATCCTTTTAGAAACAAGAAATTCAAAGAAAAATCATACAGATCTTTTAAGAACATGTACAAATCCATATGGGACTTTTTATCAAAGGCCATGAATGATTTTAGAGTCACTTTTCTTCTATCCTGAGCTTAAAGACAGAGACACTATATTTATTATACTGGTTAGGTGGAGCTGAGATTGTTGTTAGAAAACAAATGTTCAAATTCAATAGTGGTGATAGAAAAGGAAAACTTTTAGAAATAAAAATATAAATATTTAAAGACACTAAATGCCTCCAGTAAGATTTAGTAGGAGAATACTCATGAGAGATTTTTCATTTTCAGATTTTAAACAACTAGGATTCTTATTTCCAATGTCAATAAGAATATAATGTTGATATTTCTTAACATGAAAAATGAACACTTATGAAGTTTTACACAAACAGTGAAAATGAAATTATGAGGAATTTATTAAAGTATTCTAAGTTATGTTAAAATAGCAAATGATCATTAGTATTATGTGTTCCCATAAAGAGATGGAGAAAAAAAATCTTTTTGTTTCCTTCTTTGCCAGGGTAACTCAACAAAAACCTTTTTTAAAAGCTTAGAAAGATCAAATTTAATAAGTCTAATCCAAGGTCATTAGTGTCTAAATGAGTTTCCCTTAGAAAATGATTAAATGGTGAAAGAGGAAAAAAACATGAATCTAATTGTATGGAAATTACAGTGAGGAGGAGTATGGATTGGACTTTTTCTTCCATTTACATAAATTTGATTAAATTTGATTTCAAAGTAAAAGCTTTTTTTCTTTTAGAAGGAGGAGAGACTTCGAATGTACCTATACCATCCTACTACCTTTTAAAGAACCACTCAACACTCACTGACAAGAATTCAGTTTTTTAAAGATGTCTAGAAATGCATATGATTTTGTTTCCCAAAGAAATATAAATCATGGAGCTAATATTACAAAAATATTGCCTGATTTCACCTTTTATAAGGTACATAACGTAAATAATCTGTAGTCATAAGATGTTTTGATACTAAGAGTAGCACTTGTACATTTGAAGGTATGGCTCATAAGCCCAACTTAGTTTGTAAAAAAAAAATCCCATTGTTCACTTCCTGTTTAGCCATAGAATCACAAAATAATGAATCTAGAGCTAGAAAGTAAGTTATAAGTCATTTAATACAACCCCTTTATTGTATAAATGAGTAATTGAGGCTCAGCAGGAGTGACTTGACTGTGCTTACACAGGTAGTATGTGGCAGATCTGGATTTCTAATTCAATTTCAGTGAGTACAAGTTCACCCCTTTTTTTCAATAAGCTTCACAGTACTTCTGGATCATTTCACTTTACTGAGTTTTAAATCTGTAGATCATATCTATAACCTTTTACATTTTAAATGTGTGATATTGGCAATAGGGAAACAAGGGTGAGGATTTGGATCATTAATATTGGAAAGAAAACAACAACAACAACAACAACAAAAGGCAATCAAATATCACATAATTGCACCAATAGATTAAGGAAAAAAAAGTTTTTGATAAGAAAGAAAACTCATTCCTATTAAAAACACTAGAACACAGAGGAATAAATGGATCCTTAATAAAAGTAGTACCTAACTAAAACCAAGACCCAGCTTTGTCTATAATAGAGGCCTTTTTCACTAAGATCAGGGGTAAAGCAAAGCTATCTGTTATCCCCATTATGCTAATGATAGCAGTAAGATAAGAAAACAAAACTGAGAAACTTAGCATAGATAAAGAGGAAACAAAATGCTTTATAGATGTTAATTCATTTGATCCTCACAATAACCCAGCTAGGTAGGTGCTATTTTTATCCTTGTTTTATATGGTAAAGAAACTAAGACTGAGAGAGTTTAAGTGACTTGTCCAGGGACACACATCTAGTTATGAGACAGGATCAAAATCAGACCTTTCTCATTCCAAGTCCTATGCTCTATTCATAAAACATTTTGCAGATTATATGATGGTTTACTTAGGCAACCCTAGAGCATCAACTAAAAACTGATTTAAACAATTAACAAGTTGAGAAAAGTTGTAGTATATAAAATAAATCCACAAAATAAATCAGCATTTTTGTATATTATGAAAAAATCAAGCAAGAAGAGATGAAATTTTATTTAAAATAACTTTAGACAGTACAAAATACTTAGGAATCTACCTGCCAAGAACCACAAGAACTATATGCACACACTTACAAACTTTTTTTGTATACATCAGATCTAAATAATTAGAGAAATATTAATTGTTTATGGATACGCTAAGCCAGTATAATAAAAATGACAATACTACCTAAATTGATTTGTTTATTCAGTGCCATAGCAATCAAAAAGATTACAGAAGTAGAAAAATTATAACATTCATCTGTAGGAAAAAATACCAATAATATCAAAGAAATTAATGAAGAAAAGAAAAGTGGGAGAGGAATGGGGCCTACCAGTACCAGATCTTAAAACATATTATAAAGCATAGTGGACAAAACAATTTGGTAATGGGTTAGAAATAGAGATGTTGATCAGTGGAAAAGATTAGGTGCAAAATATACGGAAGCAAAGCAACACCATAGCCTAGTGTTTGATAAACCCCACATTCCTAGCTATTTTGGCAAGAACTGACTACTAAACAAAAACTATTGGAAAAACTGGAAAACAGTTCAACAGAAACTAGGAATAGACCAATATCTCATATTGTATACCAAGATAAGATCAAAATATATAAACATTTTAAATAAAAGGATGACATTGTAAGCAAATTAGAGGAGCATGGAAGAAATTACTTGACAGATCTATGGATTTGTGAAGAAGTTATGACCACAAGAAATAGGGAAGATCATAGGAAGTAAAATGGTAAAACATATTTTTAAAATGCATAAGCAAAACAAATGTAGCCAAAAATAGAAGAAAACAAGTAAATGGGGGGGGTCTTAACAAGTTTCTTTGATAAGTACCTCATTTCTAAGATAGTTAAGACACTGATTCAAATTTGTAAGAGCCATTCCCCAATTGATCAATGATCACGGGTTAGAATTGACAGTTTTGGTAGAAAAAAAAATCCAAAGGTATATTTTTAAAATGCTCTACATCGCTGATTAGATAAATACAAATTAAAACAATTCTATACTACCTCACATCCATTAGATGGGCAAAGATAACAGAAAAGGAAAAGGACAAATGTTGGAAGGGTTGTGAGAAAAAAAGTATATTAATGCACTATTGGTAGAACTGTGAACTCATTCAACCATTCCAGAAAGAAATTTGGAATTATGCCCCAAAGTGATTAAATTTTGACCCCAAAATATCAGTACTAGTTCTAGGAAAGAACCATATGTGTAATGACCTATATGTATACAAATACTTAAGCATCCTTTTTGTGGTGGCAAAGAATTAATAACTAATGGGGTGCCCATCAATTGGAGATTAGCTGAACAAGTTATGGTATATGAATATAATGGAATACTATTATGCTATAAGAAATGGTGAAGGGATGGTTTCAGAAAAACTTGGGAAGACATTTATGAATTAGGTAAAGTGATGTGAGTAGAACCAGGAAAATACTTTGTGGAGCAACAATATTGTAAATTTGAAAGACTTAGGAATTCTGATGAACACAATGACTAAATTCCAGAGGACTCAAATTGAAACATGCTACCCAACTCCAGAAAGAGAGGTGGTAGATTGAAAATGAAGGCTAAGTCCTCTTTTTCCTTCCTCCCTTCCTTCCTTCCATCCTCCCTTCGTTCCTACTTTCCTTCCTTCCTTTTTCTTCCAGTACAGGAAAGAGCTTTGCTTGACTATACATGTTTGTAATATATTTTGTTTTTCATGCTTTCTTAATGGGGTCAAGATGGAGATGTGAGAGAGAGAGATTAGGCTCCTGAAAATAAATGTGAATAAAAAAGACACTTAAAACACTTGCTGTCTGTTTAGTCAACAGAAACAACAGACAGAGTGGTGAAATGCAATTGGACCTGAATCTGAAACCTGACTGTGCCATTGACTATCTGGACAGTCTCAGGAAAGGTACTTAAACTTTTTCTTCTCAGTTCCCTTTTCTGTAAAATAAAAGAGGTTAGCCAAGATGGCTTCCAAGAGTCTTGTAAGCGACCACTCTGAATCAATAAAGAGTTCATCAAGAAGCATTCATTGAGCATCTATTGTGTTCCAGGCACTGTGCCAGGTTGCTGGAGACACAAGTACAATGAAGGAAACATGCCTACTTGAAAGAACTTTACATTCTAATGAGAGACAAGTATATATAAAATCTATAATATTAACATGAAGTTAATACATATATATACATATGCACATATATTTATGTACACAGTGGCTAAAAATAAGGTATTATGGGAGGAATGGAGGATATTAGCCGTTAGATTTATCAAGAAAGGCAGAGTTGCTATCTGAGCTTCATCTTAGAGGAAAAAAGGGTTATTATGAGTTGGAGGTAAGAAGAGAGTACATTCCAGGCATGGGAGACATATAGTATAAGGTCCAGAGGACCACAGAGCATCATGAGTGAGAATCAGAGGGAAGGCCAGTTTGTCTGGTTCTCAGAATGCAGGAGCATGACATGTCAATGAGGCTAGAAAGATGGTTATTTTTATAAAACCAGACAGTTTTATCTCTGTTCTCAAGGAGCTCACAGTTTAATGAAGGAGATGACATGCACAAAATAAACAAACGAAAACCCCCCTAAAAAAACCTATGCTGCAGTCAAGATCTAAACAGCATACATTTGAATTAATCAACAGAGGAGAAGAAGGTACTAGGATTAAGGGGGATCAGGAAAGACTTCTTATAGAAAGTGGAATTTTAGCTGAGAGCTGAAGGAAGAAGCCAGGAGCAGAAATAAGGAAGGAGGGAAAGTTAAGTGATTTCCCCACTTCACACAGTTAGTCAGTGTCTGAGGCAGGATTTAATCTCCAGTCTTCCAGATGCTCTATCTGTTCTGCAGCCTGGCTGCCTCAGAGTCTCTAAGACTTCTTATTTTAGAGTTGTCCCAATCACAGAGAAAAAGTGATTTATCTGGGGTCACACAATCAGCAAGATTCAGAAGTGGGATTTAAATTAAGGTTTTCCTGATTTCTAGACTGGCTATTTTGGAGTGGATAAAAGTCAGCTTGAGGGTTTCTATTTGCACAACTATTTCCTTGGCCTAAGGTTGCTTTATCTGAGAAGATGTTTGCCCAAATCTCACAATACTCATGTCCATGTACCTTCTCCACACTCTATCCAACATACTGTATTATCGTTTAAAACTGTTATTATTTCTTTTGTATTTTCATTCCTTTTTCTAAACTGTTTTTAAAGTCAAAGTGTACTGAATTGTAAGAGTCATAGTGTTTAAAAATAAAGACACTCCTTTTAGAAAGAGTTCATATTTACCAACTTGAAAAACAAGACAAAACCAAAACAACACCTTAGTTAACAACTAATGAAAGTAATGCTAGGGCTGGTTTTCCCTTCCTCCACATTGCAAGTTTAGCTGAAGGTCTATCTGCAGAATCTAGATGGAAAAAAGATCTTTGCCAACCTTTGTGATACATTTGTATTGTTTTAATAGAGGGGCCTTACCCAAGGAAGGGCAATGTTCACCTGCAAATCACCTAATTCAGCAATTTAAATCATCTGGAAGACAACTAAGAATCAGGAGGCCATGAAATGAGTTAAAAAAAGAAAAAAGCCTGAACTGCTAAAGCAGAAACCACAAAGTTTAAGCGCTCAAACTCATCCATTTTCCTCAAAGCAGAACCCCTCTGGTGCCTATTATATTTCAAGAATTTAAAAATCAGCGTAGGTTATTCATTCCACTCAGATCCCATTTTATATCATCTTCTAGATGCTCTACATGAATGGCCATTCTGGTAGTCAGCATCTCAGAATTTAGCTCTATCTCCCCTAAAGCTAAGTTCCAGGAGGGCAATATGTGATAATGGAAAGAGGGAGGCTTTCAAGCTAGCTCGGGGGTTTTAATTTGGCCTGTGATACTCTGATAGCTGTGTAACTTACCATGGGAGACAAATAAGGAAAAGTTGTTTATCTTTTCTAACCCTCCATTTATTCCTCTTTAACACAGGGAGTATAACAACAACTTCACAGATTGCCATTCAGTCATTTCAGTCATGTCTGACTCTTGGTGACCCCATTTGGGTCACAAATACTAAAGTGCTTTGCCACTTCCTTTTCCAACTCATTTTACAGATGAAGAACTTAGGCAAACAGGATTAAGTGACTTGTCCAGGGTCAAATAGCTAATAAGTGCCTGAGGTCAAATTCGAGCTCAGGCTTCCTGACTCCAATGCTCTATTCACTGTACCACTTAGCTACCCCTAACTTCACAGGGCTGTTGATCAAATTAGATAATGATTTACAATGCTTTGTAAATTTTAAATTCTTACATAAATATTGGCTTTATCCAGGGGTGTGCTAGAGCCAGCTTGAACCTGGCAAGTGCCCGTTGTTAAATTTTTGTTATGAGCCATTACACTTCAGAAATTGATAGAGCTACAGAAAGGCTTGATTTATTGCTTTGTTGATTGTCCGGATTTAAGAAAATAATGGATAAAATTTTAACAATCCAGATTAAATTTAAATGTTTGTTGTAGATACATTTTTTTCCCCAAAGAGCCAGTTGTTAAACATTTATAAGCACACCTCTGGCTATATTTAACAGTTAGCGAAAACAGTAAGGACATATTGGAAAGAGATCTCAGAAGTCAACCATCATAACCCATACATAACAGTTTTCTCCTCTCCCTCCCATTCCTTTATCCATGTAGACATAGCCTTGACGTAACCTGAGGTCCTTAAGAGACACGAAAGGTTCAGGATGCCTGAACCCACAGATTAAAGAGAGACATCAAATAAGGGAGGCTTGTGGTATAACAGAAAAAAATGCTGGATAAGCAGTCAGATTAATCAGCTTCAAATCCCAGCTCTGCCATATAACTACCTGGGGGAGTCGTGATCAAGTGACTCAGTTTCCTCAAATGTAAAATGAGAGGCATTGAAAGAGATAACCTCTAAATTCCCTTCTGGCTCAAACTTCATGATCATACAATATTTTGATCAGATGGGTAGCTTGAATGCTGGTACTGAAATATTAAAAGAACCAAAAGAAGGCCTTCAGCACTGGTGTAGGTCCTCTGTGGAGAAGTTGGAAAGGTAGGGACACATCCTAAAGAATGGGAGAATGTGACGGGGACGTCCAGTGGAAGGAGTGGGATCACAGATCCATCAATGAAGAGGTATGGATTGAATAACAAACAATTTTTCATTTGTATGCTATTGAGCAAAGAAAGTTAGGGTCATTTTTAAATATATATGTATAATATTTGGTTTAACAGTTACATCAGAGTAGTATCATATAAGGCAGCTACGTGACACAGTGGATGTAGTGCCAGGCCTGATGTCAAAAAGACTCATCTTCCTGAGTTCAAATCTGGCCTCAGACGTTTACTAGCCATGTGATTCTAGACAAGTCACTTAACCCTGTTTGCCTCAGTTTGGTCATCTGTAAAATGAGATGGAAAAGGAATTGGCAAGCCACTCCAATATCTATGCCAAGAAAACCCCCAAACGGGTCATGAATAATCTGAAATGACTGAACAACAAAGTTTTATATGTGTTGAGAATGTTGTGGAGTGGCATGAGTCATGTTATCATTTTTCATAACTCATTGAAACCCCAAAACAATGTTTACAGGAACCATTTAAGAATATGTTTCCTTTTCCTCAGAGCTAGTCTGGGTGGGTTGTAGCTCTGCTAGAAATCCATATTTTATCTTTAGAGATTCAAATGTCAGATCTGGGAGGATATATAATTTGTATGGCAGTGGGTGTTCTTAATTATTTGTGTAGTGTTTTGAATATACAGATACTACAATGTGTAGGTATGTGTGTTTGTTCTAAGAATATATATATATATATATATATATATATATATATACACACACACATATATATATATATATATGTATAGATATAGATGTATTTCTTTATATTAAACCACTATGGGGAAATGCTTTCATATCTTTAAAAAATTGATGGAAGACTGCTACCAGAAAGTCACCTAGAGATCAGTCAACATTAAACATTAAATATGGGTGGGTGCATAAGAATTTTATGATTCATTCATATCTAGGCAAAGTGAGGTCAAGGGGTCATAAAGAAGAACTAATCATCTAGAACATGTATATAGCACCTCATTTCAATGTAGGAAGCTGTATTGGTTGAACAGTTTACTATTGCAATGAAATATTCACAAATGGATATGGAGAGGTATGTGGAGTATTGTAATAGAAACAACTCTGATAGAGCTAGAAGACTGTAGCTTGGATACCAGTTCTAACGCTTAGTTAGCTGATTGATTGTAGACATTTAGTCTCTCTGAGACTCAGTTTTTTCAAGCTATAAAATGGTAATATCATAAAATATCATCATAAATAAAACATTTTGTTAACCATAATGTACTTTATAGATGTGAACCATCACTAGTAGCTTTTCTCTAAGGTCTAAATTTTCCATATGAGGTGATAGATATCATGAATGGATCCCCAACACTTATATAATAAATGTTGAAGGCCAGTGCTACAAGGAAGAATAGTTATTCATCCTTTGTTTTCGAAGAGTACCAGTGACATCACAGGTAATGTCCTGACTTGTAGATGAATTGGATTTAAGTGAGGCAGAGTTGCCCAGTCTTTAGCCTTGCTCTCTTTTCCAGGCATTCAAGGTCAGTGGGGAGACAAAAGTCAAGACAACCAGCAATAGCCCAGGATGTAGTGGATAACCTTGGCATCTCTGATGTTTGATTACGCTCCATAGCACCTGCTTCAGTCCCTTTGAGTCCTCCTTGAATACCCCACATACCCTATAAGGAAGAGCTAATATTTTGGGAACAATCCTATGGCACATGAGGATTATATTATCTCCATTTTATAGCTGGCAGGCTGAGGCTCAGAGAGATAAAATTACTTCCCTTGGTAACCACAACTGGTAAATGCTGAAGTAAATCCAGGTTTTCTGGTCACAAATCCATTGCCCCTCTACCATTCTGTTTCCCCATGTCATTTTCCCAAAAGTACTTTCTAAAAGTTTCTAATATAACCTTCAGGGATTAACTGTTTTATTATGTTTCACTTTCAATAACTTATGCTAACATTTGAAATTATTAAGATAATTACTATCTGCAGATAATTTGATGGCAAAAAGGATAGATAATGAAAAGTGGGAAAAGCACTAATGAGAGAGATTTGGAATTGTTACAAAATCTGTGTTTGAAGGTGTTAGATATTCATTCTTTGTTTCAATAAGTATTAACTGGGTGTTAACAGTGTCCAAGGCCCTGTTAGGTGATGCAATCAAGAGGAAATACACCCTCTCTTCCTCTATCCTCTAGTTCTTTAGGCTCTTTCTTTTGTGTTGCCCATTCACACAACCAGCCCCCTACTTCCCATCTTTGCTGACCACATTACCGTGTTTCTAGTCACAGCTGATAATAATAATATGTCTGAAAAATAGACAGGGAACTCTCTTCTCCTCTTCCCCCCCCCATATGAATCCTGGGTATTCTTTCTTAAGCTATTTGATTGTAAGCAAGCCGAAGGACATAGTTGTTGCGCAGTCACCTCTTATGGGAACCAGAAAACTTGGTTACTGAAGGCAGAGAATTCCAGAGTCCTGGAAAAGTTCTCCTCTCTGTCTGGTCCATTGGGCAGATTTATTTAATTTAGATGAGACTATCTGTAGACAATAAATCCTTATCTAGTTCCTATAGATAAGAATATATGTATGTGTGTATATATATATATATATATATATATATGTATATATGTGTGTGTGTGTGTGTGTGTATATATATGTATGTATGTGTATATATATGTGTATGTGTGTATGTATATTCCGAAAAGTGTACTATTCTTTTTGTATTATCACCTGTTTTATGAATAGTCATGTTTCTTTTTGTTTGTTTGTTTTATTCAATGTTTCTTGGAATAATATTTATCTTATGAATGCTACCTTAAAAACTTGCACATGAGGAGACTGTCATGTCACACTTGGGGAAGGTTGTCATCCATTTTGCAGTCTGTCATGACAGGCCAGAATAAATAGTTACTTGCTTTACTCTTATTTTATTCCTTATTGCTATTATCCAGTCTTCACTTCAAGAACCCAGATTGGTGAGTGATGACCCTCTTGGGTGCCTAAAAAATTTCAAATAATAACATTTATATAGCACTTTACAAGTTACAAAATTGCTATCCTTCAGGCAACCTTGTGTGAAAGGCAGTGAAGGTATCAATATCCCCATTTTGCAGATGAGGAAAGTGAGACTTCACAGGGTTAAATATGTTATCTGTAATCTCATGGCTAGTAAATGTTGAAGGCACAATTCAAACAATGCAAAATCCTCCCTCCCAAGTACAGCATTTTTCTATTATACCAAACTCTGCTTAAAGTTGTAAACTTTTGAAGTTAAGGACTATGTCTAATTTATCTTTATATTCCTGATAGTACCTTATAGTCCCTTGCCTTTAGCATAGTGCTCATTATATATTTCTGAATTAATGAATGGATGAATTATTCCATCACATGTTCAGTGTTGGATTTATAGTTATTTAGTACCTTAAATAGAAGTTTCTGGTATTTACTTTCTCCCTTAAACATTAGATGTAAAAGTTCTGTATGAGCTTACTGTTGAACATTAGGCATAGCATATACATGTATACATGCACTCACACACATACCTGTTAAGTACAAACACACATACAAACATACAATTGCACACACACTTAAGGCTAAGGCTACCCCTTCAAGGATTTTTTTTTACACTAAACAGGCAGAAGGGAGCTATGCAGACCTCAACAGAACCAATTCTCATTTCCCCTGATAAAGTGTACGTCTGTCCATTTTATCTCCCTGTAGAAAATACAGAAGGAAATGAAAGCACCAAGCTGGGGAAAGGGACTACTTTGTTCAGCAGGAGATAACTAATAAGTGGCTTGTATAGTCAGCTCATCCCAGTTTTTTAAAGGCCTTCTTCTGATCTAAACCCCAGGAACCATCAATGTGTTTTAAGGAGTGTGATTGTTCAGCTATTCATCATCAAAAAACCAGTGGGTTTCTCTGACACAGTCAGATATGAGCTTTTAGTGATTTGGATGAACTTTTCCAGGATACGATTGTATTTTTTTTTCTTTTATGTTACGAGTGCATTGTATTGTTGTTGATTAAAAAATAATAACACTCATTTCCTGGATCTAAAAAGAAACATTTCAATTCCTCTGATTCTTTATTTTCCCCCTTGGTACCCTACAGTAAACACATAAGCGTGTATGTGTGTATGATTGTGTGTGTGCCTGTGTTTTCAAGGAGATATCTGCCAGTGTATTGTTGGTGGATGGTGTGAAGAAGTAAATCCCTCTTGTCTTCCCCCAACCCAAACGTGTCTGGCTGCATATTATGCTGCTGCAGAGCTTGTGGTTGCCAAAAACACAAGCATATTTAATACCCCAAGCCCCTATAACCTGCTATGAAGTGAAGCTGTATACTAGAGCACCCCGTCTGGATCTGTTTTCCAGTACTAGATTTAGAATAGAAGGGTATTAGGATGAGAGAGAATTTAGGATGAGAGATCAAAAACGTATTAAAGATCTTCATGATGCTAAACTATCAGCCTTTCAAGATACAGCATTTCATATGTGTAATACACACATACACACATATATACATATACACATGCATACATGCATATACATATATATATACATAGACACACACATATATATACACATACATTATATATGTATGTGTATGTATATATATGTGTGTGTGTGTATATATATATACGTGTATATATATACATATATATACATATATATGTATATATATATATACGTATATATACATATATATACATATATATGTATATATACGTATATATATATACATGCATACATGCATATACATATATATATACATAGACACACACATATATATACACATACATTATATATGTATGTGTATGTATATATATGTGTGTGTGTGTATATATATATACATATATATATACATATATACATACATATATGTATATATATACGTATATATATACATATATATGTATATATACGTATATATATACATATATACGTATATATACATACATATATGTATATATGTCTATATATATACACATACATACATACATACATATATATACATATATATACATATATATATGTATATATATATGTGTGTATATATATATATATACATACATATATATACATATATATATGTATATATATATGTGTGTATATATATATATATACATACATATATATACATAATATATATGTATATATATATATATGTGTATATATATATATATATATATATATATAGGGTGGTTTTTTACCTTAGAATTAACTGCTGGGCACACACAGCTACACAAATATAAAACCTCCCCAAACCTCCCAAGCTGTTGCAGAAAAATGGCTGCATAACAATTTTTTTGTTTATTTTTGTGTGTATTTGTTTTGATGCAGACCTATTATTTCATCAGTGGGGCTAATTCCCAAATGCAGAAACTCCTACCACTCATGAAGATCAGCATCTCCTTTGTAATTTAAGGTCTTGGAGAGAACTAGGGGCCCTAAGAGGTTGGGCTGGTATGCTTTAGGTATGGTCGTACAGGTAGAATGTGTCAGAGGCAGGACTCTGAACTCAAATCTTCCTGACTCCAGAGCAGGCTTTCTATCCACTTAGTCACAATTTTCATGTCAAACATCAGCTCCTATATCTTAGATTATAACTTTTTGATACGGCATAACAACAACAGCAAAAAAAGTTCTTGTCAGCAAATGGGGAAAAAAAAAGTAATGAGGAATTTTGTCTTTATAAGGAACAAAAATAGAAAACCAGCAATTCATGAAAGCTATTTCCCTGGTCACACAGCTTGGAAATAATTAAGTCTATGTAACACAGGGATATTGGAAGACATAACAGGGCAATTTGCTTTGTGAAGGCCTGTTTCAGGCTCCCCCTGCTGGGAAGACTCCTTGTCAGGGGGCTTGAAGGTCATGAGTCTTCTTAATGGTCTTTCTGCCCTAGACTAAATGTTCTGTAAATAATTGGAAGTTAAAGGCTTGGAGATAATAAAGCAGCCATATTCAGTGGGCACACAACTAATTAGCAGAGCTGGATCTTGTTGATCATTAAATCCCTATGTATTAAAAGGCTTAGCAGGGGCAAGCAAGGTTGAGTCCTTGTCTAGTGTTCACAGTATTTATGCCTTCACCATGACAGGTACATTAAGTTATGGAAACAGGAATTCAAAGATGCCCCTCCCACGTTCGCCTACTTCCCTTCAAAAGTTATTTCAACTTTGAAACGCTTAAAACATGTATAGCTTTTCTTGGGGTTCAGCTGAATCAAAGGGAGAAATTTTGCTGGGAATATAGATGAAAAATGCCATCTCATGAATATTAATAGTTCGCAGACAACTCATAACAGAAGGACAGTGGGGTCTATTTAATCCATGAAGCCCTGATCCAGAAGTCAGAAAATCTGGGCTCTTTCCCAGTTCCTGGTTCTGCTGGTAATTGCCTGTTAATATGACAGTTAGCTGCCCTATGTCTCCATTTTCTTGCCTGTAAAATGGAAAATGTAAGCTCAACCTAGTCACCCCCTTCCTCTTCTAGGGTTTTTCATGCATGCGATTTTATTTCACACATGTGCATTTTTTTTGTTGTTGTTGGTTTTTGTTTGTTTGTTTTATGTTATTTTATTTTATTTTGTTCTTTGAAGCAGTGAGACAAAATCTGGAAACTATGCTGTGTATCTTTAGAAAGGACCTTAGATTGTTACTTCCAAAGAGGTCTCGCAATCTCTTGGGGGCTGTGATATTCTAATAATATTTTATTTCAAAATAATCCCTCCATGTGTCATCTAAAAGGGCTGCAATTTTTTTTAATCAAAAAGAATTAAGATCAATTTTCTTTTGATTGTTAGAGGGGAGGATTTAATGACAACCCTTTCAGATAACTAACTGGAGAGCTGGGCTCTCATTGAACAATGCTGGGGGACCATTGCTGGGAATATGTTGCCCTTAAGAAGCTAAAATAGTGATATAAAACTATAGGTCTTTCTATTTAAGCACCAGTAGAGTAGGAGACAAAATTTCAGCTGTGCTACTGACTTAACAATACGAATTTGTGGAAATCATTTAATTTCTCTGTGTTTTAGTTTTCATAGGGATAATAAATTCTAAACTTTATACCTCATGAGGTAAGGGAGATAATAGATGTGAAAGGGTTTTTAAAAAGTTAAAATTACTATGTGGATATATTCAAAGATGTCTCTAGTGAATTATCAATGAAACAGGCACTTTTTATGTTCTTACTATGTGAAAGTACTAGGTATATAAACACAAAATGAAGTAGTCCCTGCCCTCAAGGAACTTCCATTCTATTGAGGAAAACAACAGATAAGTGTAATGGAGAACTGGCCAATCGGAGTTTAGTCCCTCAACTATGCACATTTTTCTCTGCCTGGCAACTCACATGGATACCAGGGGATACAGGAATAGAGGGTTCTGTCTACCACTTCAGAGGTATACTGTGACTATTTCCTATCAGTTTAAAGCATGAAGGTGGTAGGCCTTTTGAAATGGTAGGCTGTTGAAATGAAACAGAGTATCCATTAAAAAAAAAACTCTCCTTCTTGCTGACCATCAGATGTAATGACAACTCTTATAGGTCTGGCCAGCTAGGGGAGAAGGGGGAGAAAGTGACTTCTCCATACTCAATCATCTTTTGAGGTTGTGAGCTGCTTGGACTTCTAGGCAGGCCTGTGTCTTAGATGATGATGTTTCCTATTTGTGTCTTCTTTTATATGATATTGGACTTTGTGATAAATCAACTAACATTTATTAAGCTTCTACTGTGTGTCAGGTACTATGCAAAGCTTTGAAAATACAAAGTAAAAAAAAAATCCCTGTTCTCAAGGAGCTTACAATCTAATGGGAGAGACAGCATGCAAACAATCATGTATTAACTAGATATACATCTACATACATATATATATAATATATATACACACATCTATATATACACACATACATATACACGTGAATACATATAAGTATATGCATGTACATATATGTATAAATGTGTATATATACATGTGCATACGCATACATATGTGTATATATATGTGTGTATATATATATATACACACACATACTAAACTGGAGGTAATCGCAGAAGAAAAGCACTAAGATTGAGGGGGACTAGGCAAGGTTTTTTAAGAGAATTCAAGAGATCAGAACAGCTACCTGGGAAAGATCAATTCCTAGGAGTGAGTTATTTGACTCAGTTTAGCAGTGGATCAACCAAGCAGCTGAGACACAGTGTTCTGAATGCAAGGGAGACACTTACTCATTGAGCATTCCTCCCTTACACCTTCACCCCCCTACACACAAACCCTCCAGTGATGAGAAGGATGTTTGTATATGAAAACACAGACATATACATACATATACAAACACATATATATGTGTATATACACATATACATACACATATATACACATATATATATATGAAACACAAACTTATTTTCAGAAGAAGGTATTAGCAGATGTGGCAGGGGAGATGTGGGAAGGGGGATAAGAGTTTACTCAGGAAAGGCCTCAAGGAAAAAGTGACATTTGAACTGAGCTTAGAAAGAAACTAGGAATTCTGAGAGTCAGAGGAGAGAAGAGGACTAATTTGAGGTCTGGAGAGAGTCTACTCAAAAGGCAACAGATAGAAGATGTGATGTTATCTGTGAACCGCAAGAAGGTGATTTTTGCCCAGATTGTAGAGTCTATGAAATATCCTGTGTACCTGGAAAGCTAGGTTGGAGCCAGATTGTGAAGTATCCTGAAAGGCCACAGAATTTGCATTTGATCCTAGGGGCAATCGTACCTCACTACAGGTGAGTGACATCATCAGACCTGTGCTTTAGGAACATCACTTTGACAGATGTGAGTAGGATGGATTGGAGAAAGGAGAACCTTGAGGCTGAGACACCAATTGGGAAGCTATTGAAATGATCCGGTCAAGAGGTAATAAGAACCTGAACTAGGGTGGTAGCCACATGAGTATAAAGAAAAGTATATACATATGAGAGATGTTTGGGAAAGCAGATTTGACAAAACTTGGCAACTGTATAGGACAGAATATATGATATAAGAAAAAGAACATTTTTTAAGGGAGAGCTTTTGGCTTTAGAAAGTCTTGGTTCAAATCTTGACTCAGTGAGCTACTCTCTACATGACTTGGGACAGTCACTTCACCTCTGTAGGATTGTTTCTTAATATGTACAAATGGGGGCTGAGGGATGAAGGTGAGGGAGGAGATTAGGTGATCTCCAAAGTATCTTCCAAGCTCTAAATAATCTAATCATATGTGTCCTGAATTCTGTTCCAAAAAGTTGCTATTTCAAGCCTGAAAACCAATTGGCCTTCTAAGAAAAGGAACTCATAGCTGACAGCCATCTCCAATGACATATTACAGCTTCTCATCCCTCCCTCCTCCCCCCAGCCACCTATATCTTACCACTGATGTTTTTGCCACTTAGAACATGAGGAAAGCCGCTGCCATGGCAGCTTGGTGGCACTGCGTAAGTCTTAGCCTACAGGGGAAATCTGACAATTGTTATGAGAATCTATCCGTGTCAGAGACTGGCAAATTCAGGAACATGAATTTCTGTCACTTGAGTCATACCTCACACCAGCAGCAGTAAGCTAATGTGCATTGCAGTTGGCAGAAGAGCTTGCTATTACAGCAAATTCTTTCTCTCAAAAAAAAAGGAATAGGAATAGGAATAATGCTATGACATTTTTGGGTCTTCAAATTAAAACTAAAAAAGAAATACATTCTTTTGTTGGTTAGTAGATAGTTTGGGTCCGCATACTGAACTCACTAAGAGATCAGGGAAACATTCATGCTGGAACTAATTGAATTGTGTATTAGCTGCCTGAGATATTGCCTATTATTTATCTCACTTTTTCCTGCACAATAAAACAAATGAGACCATTAATCTACCATGAATGAATATTATTACATGCTTTGGTAGGGACACAAAGGCAAATTGGGTTCACCATGGAAATTATCTCACTCTTCATTTCATATTAAAATGTCTTGAAGTCTCTAGAGAGATCCTGTCAGAGATTAGATTTACCCACTGCAGTGTGTCTGCAAATATGGCAAGAGCTCCAGCCTCCTCTATAACACCTCACATACAAACATAGTGAGCCTGAATAGGCAAACGGAAATCTGTGATTTGTGGCATGCCCATTAAAAAAAATCTCTCTGCATATATACATACATAGCTCAACTCAACTGTCTTTAAATAGAACATTCTAAACAGAACATTTGTGCAGAAGGTGAGAAGTGCCTCTCAACTTTTATATTTATGTCATGTTTTCCACCATTTTTGACAATAATACCTCCTTCATTTAAGGTGCTTCACTGAACTCATCACATGCATTTCCTATTCCATCTTAATACAATAAAAGTTATATCCAGAGATTTATTAGTGCAAAGTAAATATGGCTTTGCACCAGGGTGCCAGAATGTACAGGGGACATGCTTTTCCCTTGTGTCAACTGCAATCTCTACCTCCCCATCTCTGATTCATCACCAGAATCTAGTAACCAGGCTGCCCCTCTCCTCGATTCCACTCCTCCCACCCCTACGTGGGGCCAGAGGTTGAACTTTCTGTTTAACTGCACCAGTTACATAAACTTTTACCATACCACCACCATCCCCCTAAATGAACTTTCCCCATATTCAGTTATAGCTAAAAATGACTCTGGTCACCTCCATAAGTGTCCTGCATCAACATTTCAAGGGAAATAGGCACTACAAATATTATTTTCACATTTTACAGGTGAGGAAACTGAGGCTTAAAGAGATTGTGTCAAGTCAAGTGTGGTGGTGTACACTTGTAATCTCTACTATTGGAGAGGCTGTGGCTGCTGTAGCTATTGACCTCAAAGATTCTGAGATGCAGTGTTGTAGTTTGATTGGGAGCCCATGCTAAGTCTATCATCAGTATAAGTCTCCTGGAGGAAAGAAAAGATTGGGACACAGTGAATTCTGGATTTCTGTGATAAGGCAGTGAATGCTTCAAGTTTGTCAAGTGGTTGACAAAATGAATTGGTAGAAAACTACCCACAGAATAAATTGAGTTTACTTGAAGTATCAAAACAAGTCCCAGGGAGGTATCACTGTGCTATTTACACAAGACTTTCCTCATAATGCCCCAGGGATATATAATTATGTTCACTTAACAGATAAATAGGCTGAGTTTCAAAGAGATTAAGTGTCTTGCCAAAGGCTGTGAAGATAATTAATGACAAAACCATCATGCAAAGTCTAATCTCACTCTCTCTCTCTCTGAGGCAATAAGGGTTAAGTGACTTGTCTAAGTCAAGTGTCAGAGGTCACATTTGAAATCAGGTCCTCCTAACTCCAGGGCCAGTGCTTTATCCACTACACCACCTAGTCACCCCAGACTCTGATCTTTTGACTCTTAAGTCCAGGGTTTTTCCTACTAGACAACAGTATCTATATCATATAGCTTTATATATTATAAGCCTGTATTCATCCCTAATAACTCAAATGAATTATTATAGTATATAAATTCTATATTATGGAAGAAATTATACAACCTAAGCATTTGCACTAGGTTTTGTATATGAGCGAATGCTGATCAATATCAGTTATTTCCTTATGAAATATGAGTTACCATACTGGGTGCCCCAAAAGTCTTTGTGACTTTAAAGCTACTATAAAGAGCACTGAGCCTGTCAGAGAAAACTGTATGATCATGTAAGCTCTTTGAGGACAGAGATTGTTTCATTATTGTCTCAGTATCCTCTATTCTTCATGCAGTGGCTGGCTCAGAGTAAGTTCTTTATCAGTGTCGGTTGATTGATTAATTATGTTAAGATACATATAGACTCCATCCCCTCTGTCCCATATCTGGCTTTTATTACTCTTGATTCACTTGATTACAGTATTAATCATTATATTTTTTTCTTTCTTTTTGTCTATCTTTTTCCATCTCCCCCACTATCTATTTATCTATCTATACGTGTGCATATATACATACATGTAGTCTTTCAAAAATTCATTTTTCAAGGTGTTACATATATTCAGAGATGTTCTCTGTATATAATATTTATATAATTATATTATCATTTCATATAAACCAATAAATTATTTTTGATATGATGTCATATACTGAACTCACAAAACCTCAGAAGTACTACAATGTAGTAATAATTCATTTAGATTTATAATTTACAAAATAATACACTTACAATTCTTTGTGTCAAAATTCAGTTCTACTCTTAACCTGAATATTGACGTCTCTTTATTCTGTTGGATGGCCCTCTAAATGGTAGCCTCAGAACTGAGACAATATTTTGCTTTGGTGCCAGCATAGCAGTAATGATAAAAAATAATAATAACCTTTAAATTAAAGGTAAGGTTAGTGGATTTAGAACAGGAAAGAGTTGTAGAGATTCACTAGTCTAAGCTTGCCTCATTTTATAGAAGATGAACTATAGATCACAATCCCTCTGTATCTTAGACAGTCTTTGTGAGTTTGTTGTTCAAAATATTTGAAGGGCCATTATATGGAAAAAAGGATTATTTTTTTTTTCTCATTGGCCTTAGAGAGCTGAACTAAGAACCATGGGTAGAAGTTGCTGAGAAGATTCTGGCTCAATTTAATAAAACGTTTCCTGACATGTAGAGGTATCCTTAAAAGAAATCAGCTGCCTTGGAAGAGTTGATGCCTTCTTATCAGAATTTTTTCAAGAAGAAGCTATATAAATAGTTGTTGAGGATATTATAATCAGTCAAAAACATTTATTAAGTGACTATTATGTGCCCAACACTGTGCTAAGCTCTGTGGATACAATAAAAAAGGGCAAAAGACAGTTCCTGATTTTAAGAAGCTCACAAATCTAATGGGGAGGCAACATAAGTTGGATGGTCCACATGGACTTTGAATTATTCTACCATTTCATCAATTCAGAAAGACTTTCTCCTATACTTTTAACTCTAAAATGGAAAGGTTGTATTAGGTGACTTCTAACCCTAAGCTTTTAACTCTGATTATTTTTATGTTATGTTGGCCATTAAATTCCTACTCTGGTACTGTATCATGGCATGAAGGTTGTCCATGATTCACAAAGGCTATGCAAGACTAACGCAAACTTTGCCAGGTCACTCCAAGTTCAAACATTTCAAGTATGGGCATTGGAAAGAATATTATATCTGTTATCTGAGATCAACTTGGCTAAGTTTGTAGAGATTCATCACCATAAGAATGGCCACCAAATGATGACTTTTTCTGGTTAACAGAACACATGAAGACTGAGGCTAAGAGGTAGAACTCACAAGGATGAAATCAGGGAGCATTGAAATATAAATTGTACAACACATCGTTTTGGCCTATTATTCTGGTTACAACAATTTGTCAGGTTATAATGACGGGCAGCAAATCAATGAGATGATGGGAATTCAGGATGTTAGATCTAATATGCCCCAGAGACAACAAAGGTTTATGACCAGTTTTATGGCCCCGAAGCAATGTATCTTATGATAGCAACAGAGTCATTTAAAATTTAATGCCAACAGAGAGCACAGGGGAACTTTACAGAATCTCACGTTGTTCCTTTACTAGAATCTATGAAATACAGCACCAGTGGCAAATTATATTACACTTTTAATGCATTTGAGAATATCATTGGCTTGATGAGAGATGAAAATATAGAGTTACTATAGAATTCAATGTTCATAACAGGAGAAAATTAGTGATAATAAATATGAATTAGCAGAAAAAGAGACCCTAAAATGAAACCAAAACTGTTTGAGCAATGTGACTTTTCAAAAATTGTAATAAAATATTTTTCTTCCCAAGAATGTTTTGTATATGAAAATAAAGAAAATTTTTTTCTAAGAAAAAAAGGATGTTTTGGAAATTCTGAAATAGTTGTTTTAAATTATCTTAAGTGGTGAAAAGTATGTTGTTGTTTTTTAAAGCTGATAATGGTAAAGGGAAGAACATATTGAATTCATTCAACCTGTGCTCTAGCCACAAGAGCGTCAGTCAATATTTCCCATAGAATGAAGAAAAATAACCATGAAAACCAGCTAACATCCTACTTGAATTTGTATGGAGGGAAAGAGTGAGCAGCCCCAGCTGCTTTAAAGTATGCATGAATGTGTATTTCTGAGTGTGTGCATATTTGTGAATAGATATGTGTATGTTTCTGGCTTCCTGCTTGTATCCTCTTTGATGTACTCCTGACCTTCTTATTTCCTTCATTTGTGAGATCTCTAGTATTTTTGGTCATTTTTATAGTCAGGGGTTCTTAATCTTTCTTGCATTGTGGAACCTTTTGACTATCTTTTCAGAATAATGTTTTTTAATGCATAAAACAAAAGACATGGAATTACAAAGGAAAGCAGTTATGTTAAAATACAATCATGAAAATATTTTTTTCTAAAAAATAAGGTCATACACTACAGGTTAAGAACCTCTGTTTTATAACTTCTCAGCTGCATGAAAAACAATATCCTCTCCCACCTAGAGGCCTTTTCTAATCCCTTCTTCCAGATGTTACTGATTTCCATCCTTGAAATTAATTTGAATTTACTTATCTGTATTATGTTAATATTCTCCTAATAGTGTGTAAGTTCTTTGAGGGAAGGGACAAGTTCATTTCAGTCTTTGTGTTCCCAGAGCCACAGTGGTGTGCAACTTAATCAACTGTGGCTGTTGTTATCATTCTCAATCACTGGTTTCTCTGTGCTTGACTCTGATGTGTTCCTTTACTGTGACTCCTTATCCTAACACTCCACATCGCACTTAGCAATCAGATACATATTTATTGAGCAAGTGCAATGTTCTCAGAACTGAGGGTATGTAAGAATTATAAAACATTCTTTGTTCCCAAGGAGCTTACTATTTCTTGGGATAACAAAGTCAAGAAAGAGTAGAACATTAATTGCTAAATTATGTGGTACAGGTCACTGGTTACCTACCCACAAACTAGGGCACTGGGGAACCACAGAGCTTCTTTAATGGACTCCTGAAGTGTATATCTATCTATCTATCTATCTATCTATCTATCTATCTATCTATCTATCTATCTATCTATCTATCTATCTATCTATCTATCTATTTGTCTATCTATCTATCTATCTATCTATCTATCTATCTATCTATCTATCTATCTATCTGTCTGTCTGTATGTATGTATAAGTATATATGTACTAAGTATTTCCATTTAAAATTTTATCAATAAAAAAATCTATTTTCTTTCCCTCCCCCTTTTCTCCCCTCCCTTCTTTCTCCCCTCCCCCATTAAAAAAAAAACAAACAAGCATAAAACTTTTGTAACAATTATGCATAGTAAAGCAAAATTTACATATTGATCATGTCCAAAAATAGGTCTCAATTTGCACCCAGATTCTATCACCTCTCCATCAAGAGTGAGATAGCATGTTGTTATCATCAGTCTTCTGAAATTATGGTCGGTCATTGTGCTGGTCTGAATCCTTTGCTTTTACAATGTTTTTATTTTATGAATAGTTTTGCTTTTGGTTTCTTCATTCTATATCAGTTGGTAAAATCTTTCCAGGTTTCTCTGAAAACCTTTCATCGTTTCTTTTTTGTTGTAGTTGTTTATTTCATTTTTAATTTATAAAATAAAACAAGCATTTCCATAACAGAGTACAATAAAAAAAAATATTGCACGTGAAGCAAATCTACTGTGTACAACTTGCCATTCATTTCAAATATACAACAAAATTAGCATGTGAATGTCTTTTTTTTCCCCCCTTTTTTTCCCCCTCCATCCTAGATATGGCTATCATTGATTGGACTCCCACACATACACACATATGTACATGCATACACATATGTACATATATAAAAATTATTCTATACATACATCTATTTATGAACCCTTTGTCTGGATGCAAATGCATCTTTCTTCATATGTGCTTTATAGTTGATTTGGGTATTTATGATAGACTAAATAGCTTATTCAACATTTTATGCAGCACTACAATACTCCATTATATTCATATACCTTAATTTGTTCATCCATACCTCAACTGATGGGTGTTCCCTTAGTTTCTAGCTCTTTGTCATCATAAAAAGAGATGCTATAAATTTTTTATACACTTGGATCCTTTTCCTTTTTCTTTAATATTTTCAAGATATAGGCCTAGTAGTGATATTGCTGAGTCAAAAGGCTATGCACAGTTTAGGAATTCTTGGGACATAATTCCAAATTGCATCTCAGGGTGGCTGGACCAATTTGTAAAGCATGCGTCAATATCCCAATTTTCCCATAGTCAATCCCAAATCTATGATTTTCCTTTTTTGTCATCTCTGCCAATCTGATAAGTATGACATAGAACCTCAGGGGCTTTAATTTACATTTTCCTAATTATCAGTGATTTTTAGCATTTTTGTAAAGCTATTGATGGTTTAGATTTCTTCTGGTTTGCACTTATTTGTAGCTTTGATGATTGTGATGACTTTTTCTACCTTAACTTCTTTCCTAGAAATATCAGTTTACAAAGGAAGCTGTGATTTGCCTTGAGAGTATCTCTGTCTTTCGTCATGAAGCTTGGTTCTAAGACCTCTTCCTACCGTGATTAACTCATTGCTCCTCAGGTCATTATATCCTGTTTCTAAATCAATGACGTTCCTAACTCCACTGATAACCCTACCTTTTTTTTTTTCTTTGAACCAGTCAATCCAATTTTTTTTTTCTTAAGGAACATCTTTGAAATATAACAGAATTAATTCCATCATCTTATCTTGACAGTTATACTAATTTATTTTTCTCATATCTCTTTTGTTTTCAGTGTTTCCATGTTGTAGGCACTTCTCACCTATGTTTTGTTTTACAAGAATGAGTCTGAATACTCTCTGATGTTGAAAATCCATTTTTTTTTTTTGCTGGTGACTGTGCTTAGCTCTGTGCAATGAAAAATAATATATAACCAACAATGAGCGCCTTTGTTTCTTGGAATATCTTATTCCATAATTTTCTCTGTTTGGTTTTTGTTTTATTTTTTTTGGTAGCTGAAAGAATGGTGTCTGTATTATGGAAACTGATGTTCTATTGTAGACCTCTCTCTTGACTACTTCAAAGCATGGTATTCTTCTTCTGGTGGTGAGCTATAGATTTGTTAAATCATAATTATATCCTTGTCTGTATTATAAAGTTCTAGAAAGTTTCATTTTACTATTTCCTACAACATAGCATTGATTTAAGAAGCAAAGAAATTTTAATGCTGTATCTGTCTACTATTTTGAAAGTAATTTTAACTTGCATAGCAATTATATGTTCTTTTAAATCTCTTATCTTTTTTGTTTCTCTTCTATTCAAATGTTCTTTTATTTCAGTATTTTTTAATTATAAAATTTTCTATTTTTCAGAGTTCATGTTGAGAGATTTCCAAGTTGGGTATCCTTTTTTGTCTTATTTCTGCCTTGAAAACTCTGATTTCATTCTGAATATCTCCTTTTATAAGTTGTATTTCTTTTTTGAACTCTTTAAGAGTTTATTGTTTTCCATGCTATCTGGAGAGTACTTTTTCATTTGGAATCTTTTAATTAATTTTCCTCTATAATTATAGATGTATGCATGTATGTATTATACACACACACACACACACACACAAATGTGTGGGTATGCGTGTATGTGCATTTACTGTTATATCATTAGTATGGAGAACTCTGAGTGAGGAAACCCACTGTATTAATGCATAATGCCTCCTGCTTTGTCTTAGTTGCCTGGGACACTGAATGGTCATATGACTTGCCTAACATCATGCAACTAATATCTGTCAAACACAGTACTTGAACCCAGCTCTTCCAGATTCTGTATCCTATGAAACACTGCCTTTCTGTTAAATGTGTTGTGATATGTCAAACAAACAAAACTTTTTTTTTAAATTAATTTTATGTACTTGTGGATCTCTCTGTTGTTTATCTGGGTGGATTTTAGACTATAGCACAGCATCCCTCTCAGACTTAAAAAATCTTTTAACTCTTTTCTTTTTGTCCTGGTAGCTTGTCTCTGGATTTCTTCATTCTTTAGCTCCTTCTCCATTATAGTGTGATCTTTTTTTTCTTAGATTCCCCAAACCAAATGTACTCATCTTTCTTAACTTAGGAAATGTGAGAGCCCAGCTGAGTCCCTGTTCAGAATAAACTTGGTAGAGAGAGAATTAACTCAACCTAGATTTTTAATGAACTTTTTTCCCCCTATACATAGAATCTTTCTATCTAAATCTCTGTGTTCTTCTATATCTTAACTGTGTTCTCATGAGTTTCATTTCATGTGATTCAGCACAAGCAGTATATTTTCCAAAGCTTTTTGGTCATACAAGGTTCAGACTGTCATTGCTGTGGTGGTTTCCAACCAGGGAAAGATTGGATTACTTGGCTTAGAGAAAGAGAGTGAAAGAATTAAGTAGTTCATTTCTCTAGTTTTATCCAGGAGGCTTTTATGTTATGGAGTATTTCAGCCTCCTTATCTTAATCAGGTGCAATTATTATAGATTTGCTTGTCACAGATTGTCCAGTGAGAGGGTAATGTGGAAAGAGATTCTTCTGCCAGATTGCTGATCACATGACCAATAATCTATAAGGCCCTTTTCAAAGCACATCCTTCTCAACTGCCTACTAGGTAAGTATTTTAAATATTTTAATCTCTTTTATTTATAACAATTGATCACATTAATTTGGCTTTGAGGTTTAGAAAACAATGTCTTCGCAACATCAGTCCTTTCTGAAGTAAAGAGATTTGTGCAAGGCTAGACCCATAGCAAGTATTATAGCCAGGATTTAAAACCAGGTACTTTGATTCCAGGTCCATGGACTTTTCCTAATTGAATTAATTAAACTGAAAGACAGAAATCAGCTGAAAGTCACCTATAGTAAAAGAAAACAATATAGTGCAAAGAATCATTGACTTCAGCATCAGAAGGTCAGCAAGTAATGTTAAGTTCTCAGTCTGACACTGAACAGCTGTGGAGACTTAGATCACTTCCTCTCTCTGAAACTCAGTTTTCTCATTTGTGAAATGAGGAGTTCGATAATTTGACCTTTTGGGTCTTTTCCAGCTTTCAATCTATGCTCCTTCTTGCTTGAAGCCACCCCCACCGTAGGGCCACAAGAAATGGAGCTATTCTAAGAAAAGACTGAGGAAGGATGATGGTACATGGAAGGGAGAGAATGTTGCACAGCAGACGGAGCTGGGCCAGCAGCTCCTGACCCTATTCAAAGCACTTTAACCAAACTAACAGTAGGAATGTATTTCTGGGATGGGGGGTGACCTGATTGACCACTTTTTCCAGCATCTCCTTCTGGGTTACACATTAGGGGTAAGCACAAGAGAGATGTGGATTTTCCTTATATTGCCAAGAGTGCAGGAATGCCTCATAAGGGGCCCCATTTTCCAGACTATGTCCCTGGGAAGGACGTGCAGGACTATTCTAAGAGCTCATCTGATTGTTAGGGCCAGGAGCTATCTGAGAATTTATCCCTAGTTCTAGATGAACCTGCCTCTTGTCAGAGATGTTAGTTCCCTCTTAGGAAGTAAGAAAACTTTGTTATGCAAATTTAAACTCATATATATATATATAAATATATATATATATATATACACATACATATACACATACACACATATATGTATATATGTATATATATATCCTTTAGCTTATTTGAAATTTTCACTTTCAACATAGTGTTAACTCAAGGTTTTTCCCCCTACATTTAACTACATTAACTTTTCCCTAGACATTGAAACAAGTTTTTTCTATTTCCTTCAAGTTTGCTATTTTCATTTTATTACCGTATATTAATTACATTGCCTAAATTTAGCTTGCCTGTTTCCTTACAATTGTTCCTTATTAGCAAACCCCAATACATTAAGTTCTTTGGTATTCATTTGAAATGTACTGTAAACTATCCCCAAGGCATCAGTAAAAGCTCTGATTTCCCGCAATTAATCCTGGAATATATTAAATATCTAGACTAATGGCTTAAAGGGAAGATTTTAGGGATACTTTGCTCTTGTTTAGTCAGTAATAAAAGGACGTAATCTGCATATACCATTTCCTCAGATTTCCTCCCTAGCCTCTACTTAAAATGGGCCTAATTCTCCCTGCTGGATATCCCTTCCATGTGAACAGAGTTCCCTTGACAGTATGGTATTGGATTATTAGGAAGAACTTCAGGATTTGTGCCAAATTCAGTTTCATTCTGGATAGATATAACACTTCACTGAGGACAGTATAGGAGTTCTTCTTGTAATATGTGTATATATACATACATACATACATACATACATACATACACATATACATATACATACACATATATACATACATATATAGATAGATAGATGTTTACTGACTGACTGTATATATATATATATATATATATACACACAGTATATGTATATATGTATATGTGTGTGTGTGTATATATATATATATATATCTATACATATATATATATATATATATACACGGTATATGTATATATGTATATGTGTGTATATATATATATATATATATATATATATATATATATATATTATATTATATATATATATATATATATATATATATATATATATATATTATATATATATATACAGTCAGTCAGTCAGTAAACATCTTAAAGGCTATGGGCCAAGAACTGTGCTAAGCACTGGAAATATGAGGAGAGTGTAAAAGGTAGTCCTTGCTCTCAAGAAGCTAACAGCGTAATGGGTGAGACAACATGCAAACCGGTTATGTACAAACAAGCATTATACAGGATAAACAAGATATAACTGATAGAGAAAAGCCACTAGTAGTAAGGGGGAATTGGAAAGGCTTCCTGTGGAAGGTAGGATTTCAGGTGGGACTTGAAGGAAGTCAAGAGGTGAGTACAATATTCCGGGCTCACGGAACAGCCAGTGAAAAATGCCACCATACCTGCCAGAAATGAGTTGTAGTTAAACTCAATGGGAAATTTTTACATCTATAAACATGGGAGACAGAAAAGAAATTCTTGAGCCTTAATTGCAGAGGCTAATGGCTTAACCTTTAAAAAAAAATAGCATGCTTATATTAGACTAAAGCATCTATCTGCCTGTAGGATTCTGCTTCAGTGTGTGTGTGTGTGTGTGTGTGTGTGTCTGTCTGTCTGTCTTGGAGGGCCCCTGGGGAGGGTTTAGGGCCCAGAGGTGGGGAACCTGCTGTTTCTGTGAAGTTTGGTTTCAGTCAAAGGGCCACACTTGAGGACCTAGAGGTTCATATGTGGTCTCCAGGCTGCAGGTTCCCCACTCCTGGTTTAGGCAATAATCATTCTGATAAAACTGAAGAGCCTCTACAGAGGATATAGATCTTTCCTTACTATCTCAAATCTTCACAGATTCCATGAAACAATGACTTTCATTTTCTCTCCTGCCATACTGGAAATCAAGTAAGCTTAAGTCACTTCTCAAGCCAGTCTGGAGTGATAAGCTCCTGATCATGGATAAGTGTACCTAATTAAGATTGGTATGGTTTTATTTGCTTTCTATACATCTAATCAAAAGTTTTGAACTATATACTATTAAAAAAGGATGGAGGAGAAAACTGCATAGATAGATAGATAGGTGGAAGGATTCACCATACTGGATAAAATAAAGAGCAGCCACCATGAGAGAAGAAGAATAGTTAAAATACCTAGAGGTTCAAAGGAAATATAGGGCAAGAAAGGCTATAGTAGTAAAATCTATGTCCTCAGATATCTATATACAAATGGACAAAGTTTAGGCAACAAACAAGTTGAGCTAGAGGTCTTAATGAAAATTCACAACTTGGATTGCAGATATTACTGAGATTTGGTAGGATTAGACCCATGAATATAATAGGACTAGATTAGTACACTTTACTCAAAAGAAGCAAATATATATGGTAAAGGGTGATTAGGGAACAGATAGCAAGCACTTTATATTAAGAAGAAATTCTTATGTGAACAAATCTAAGAACGAGAAGGGTGAAGCATGGTGGAGAACATTCAGTAAAGCTCAATGGAAGATAATACATTAGTTACTTTTCTCATCAGAGTATGTACAGATTACCTGGACATAGAGATAAAATAGATGAGGCATTGGGGAAAGCAAAACAGAACAACAACCAAAACAACCATTATAGTCCTGAAACAGAGGCATGATAGGATAGTACTGATGAGGAGCCTCAATTTCCCAGTCATCTTGTAGAGTGAATTTCCTCTCCCTCTCTTTCTCTTTTCCTCTTTTTCTCTTCTCTTTGCCCTTCTTTCCCTCTTCTCTCTTCTCCTTACCCCCCTTCTTTTCCCTTTTTCTCCCCCCCCTCCCACTTTCTCTTTTCCCTCTCCCAGTCCCCTACTCTCTTTCTTCCTCCTTTACTCTCCTCCTAATAACTGATTGGCTTACTTTAGTGATAATTTCATCCTAAAAAAGGCTGAGGTACCAACAAGAGTAAATTTTATTCTGGATCTGAAGCTTGCTAAAAAAGAATACCTGTGCTGGGATGGAAATGATAGGAATCTAGGGTGGGGATATGGGTGAGGGGTAGCAATGAAAACTCACTTTTACAGTTTGTGACTAAAAGAAGCCAGGTATAGTCTGCTATATTCACTCTATATTTAGGGACAACAGGTTTCACATGGAAAAGAAGGAAAGAACTAAGCATTTAGTAAGGGCCTACCATGAGGCAGGCAATGAGCTAAGTGCTTTACAAATATCTTTTTATTTGATCTTCACAACAAGGTAGTTGTCACAGACCCATCACTGTGCTTGGTGCTGGGAATACAAATATTAAAGAAATTAAATGATCCTGCCTCACAAGATGCTTACATTCTAATCAATAGTTAAACATTTAGAGCCAATGCAACTTCAGCAAGAACCAGTCATGACAGATTAACCTTACTTCCCTTTTTCTGAATGAGTTACTCATCTGGTAGATCAGAGAATGCCATGAATGTATTTTTACCTAGATTTGAACAAAAAGGTTTGATAATATCTCATTCCATTTTTGAGGAACATATAGTGATGGTGGAAAGGAGGGTGGGGCCATGGGCTCCAGGGCCCCTATTTAAGAAAGGGGCGCTCAGCGCAATCTTCTCCTTATTTCCTACCAGTTACATTGCTTGTAATATTTCCCACATGACTTCCTTCCCCAGGAGACTCACCATTGGGAAACTTCATTATCCTGTGTGATTGAATCTGCCTGGTATTCACACCTCATCACTACCCTTTGCTCCTCTGATTGGACCCTATGACTCAAGGACAGGGCCATGAGCTCCAGGGCCCCTTTTTAAGAAACTCATTGGGTCCAGTCTTCTCTCCATTTCCCAACAGAACTTTTGGACTACTTTGGATTTCTCCATGCAGGTATCTTTTTTGATGGCAAGATTCTCAAGGGCAGAAACTGTCACATCACACTGATGACTCACACTGAGCTTCCTGTCCATTAAAACTCCGAGGTGTTTTCTTTGTTCCAACGTGATATCTAACTAGGCCTCTCTCTCATCTTGTAATAGTGAGGTCAAGTTTTTTAACCCAAATGTGAGATTTTACATTGATCCTTATTAAATTATATCACATCTGATTCAGCCCAATGTTTACATCTCTTTTGTTTGTTTATTTGTTTTTTGTTTTTTGTTTTAGGCAGTGGGGTTTAGTGACTTGCCCAGGGTCACACAGCTAGTAAGTGTTATATGTCTGAGGCCACATTTGAACTCAGGTCCTCCTGAATTCAGGGCCAGTGCTCTATCCACTGCACCACCTAGCTACCCCTCACATTTCTTTCTGAATCTTGATTCTGCCATTCGGTATGTTAGCAATCCTCCTCCGTTTTGTGTCATCTGTTGATTTAATAAGGATGCTGCTTGTCTTTGTCCAGATCATTCATAAAGATGTTCAACAGCATAGATTCCTGGGACACTCTAATGGAACTCTTCTGTCAAGCTAATATTGGACCTTTTTTAAATTTTTTTTCAACCTGTATTTGTATACCCAGGGCTTAGCACAGTACCTGGAACATAGTAGATGCTTAGCATATTCATTTTCTGGCTGACCAAGTAGATGCTAGCACACTTTGGTGTGTCCAGAACTCACTGAATGGGTCTCATGTGAAGAGATGTTTTCTTTGTCTTCAGAAGTTAAAACCAAGGGTAAGAGGTAGACAAGCTGCAATGAGGCAAATTTAGGTTTTACTGGGTGGCAAATAATCATTTCCCCATCATGTTGCAGTAGGGATTCTCTTCTGTGTATAGTTTGGCCTAGGAGACCACTGAAGTCCGTCCCCACCCCCTCCTGCCCCGCATCATGCTGATACTCTGTGATTCTGCTTTATCAAAATCTTGTGGGGATTAGAAAGTAAGTCAACACTTTAGGCGTTATTGATGTCTCCTGGATTGAATTTTTCCTGTTAGTAATAGCACTAGTGTGTGTGTTATTTTGTTTTTGTTTTTCAATTTTGTTGAAATTTTCTCCTATTTCAGATACTGTGATAATCAGTCCTTCAACACTTAAGTAAAACTGCTTCCCCTTCAGCACAGACCCCCACAGTGTCCCTTTGATGTGGCACAGCTGCTCTTCTCATCTCTGTTCTCCATGGAGCTGTCTCTACCTCATCAGGTACTGTATCATATCAAGTTCTGTGACCCTAGAGCCTAAGTGAGATGGCTCCATTACCATTGATACAGAGAAAGAGTTTGTTGTAGAAATTTTGACAGATCATTTTTTTTTCGATTTCTTGTCTATTTTTCCCCTCTTTCCAGTTTCATCCTTAAGTGTTTTCTGCATGACCTGGTTTCATTACGTATCATAGCAAGCTTTCTTTTATTCCTCTACTGTTTACCACTGTTTTACGAGGTGATGCTACTCACACTCTTCCTTCGTCATCCTTTCCTCCAAATTTACAAAATCATTTATATTATAAGTTGTTGTTAGTATTGGGCACCATATCTTTCTACTTGGCAAGGTAAGTGTTTGCTGGCTAGGATTTTTTTAGCCACTTTTGACCTCCCTATTTTGGCAATTGCTTTAAATCAATTAAGCTTCCATAGATATGGTCAATGGTCTATGTCCTTTTGGCTTTTAAAGCCTTCATAGCCTCATCCTGTCCTACCTTTTCAATCTTTTTACATCTTTCTCCTTCCATGTATTCTCTGATCTAATGAAACTGACCTCCCTGATGTTTCTTGCATAAGATACTCCATCTCCTGACACAGCACTTTCACTGCTGTCCCCCATTCCTGAAATATTCTCCTTCCTGGTTTCTGAATCGTAGCTTTCTTGTCTTTCTTCAGGTCTTAAAAAAAGTCTGCCTTCTGCAAGAGGCCTTTCTCAGACCTCTTAATGTTAGTGCCATCTCTCTGAAATTATCTCCAATTATATACACACACACACACACACACAATTTCTTGCATGTGTGTGTCTATAGGGAGAGATAAAGAGACAAAGATATAGGGAAAGACAGAGAGAGACAGTCTCCCCTATAAGATTGTGACCCCTTTGAGGGCAAAGACTACTTTTGCTTTGCTTTATATCCACAGTGCTCAGCACAGAGCAGATGCTTTTCATTTTATAGAGTTCCCATTTTCCAATGCCAATACCATTTTGGAATAAGTCACATTGGAGTCTACTTTGTATGTATCTTATATGTACCTAATTATATCCATGTTGTCTCTCCCATTAGATTGTGACTTCTTTGATGGCAGAGGTGTTTGGTTTGGTTTTGCTTTATTTTTACCTTTACCTGAATCTCCAGTGCTTGGTACAATGCTTGGCACAGAGTGATAAATAATTGTTGACTGACATATCATATCTTCTCCCTTTTCATTTCTTCTTCTAATTTCTCTTTCCTTCACAGAATTTTCTAGATATTATAAATAGAAATTGCGTATGATAATTATGTTACTGGGGTGCAACTAGAGTTGCCCTTATGGGGTATTCTATTTGTTATGGAATTTAATTTATCAAACATGTATTCTAGAAAAACAGACTCCTTAACTAGATAACACTCATTACTGTATTGGTTGAATTTATAGCATCATTTTTTATTAATATAATCCTATGTATATATGTATGTATACACATATGTATATATAAAAACATATGTAGGATGGATATTAACTTTATTAATCTATATCACATATGCATATAGTTAACTATATAAACATAAATGTGTATATGAATTGATGTTAACCCTCTCTCTATGTTTATATATGTATATATATATATATAAATATATGTGTGTTTATAGAAAGAGATATGATTATATATGCTTGTATGTGTGTTTATATATTTATGTGTGTATGTATGTTGAGAGAGTTAGCATCCATCCTACAACACAAATAAAATAACTGGAATATTCTATGGACTATTAAATAATTAAATGATCAATGTCCATAATGACAAATGGAGCAGAGGAGGCACTTGGGCTGGAAGTTTCACCTTCTGTTATAATTTGTATTTGGCCTCCTTTTCATTAAGTGCTTATGTACAACTGACATTGCTGGAACCTTCTGGCTTGTCAGCAATGCACCTAAAAGGTACACAGTAGGAACCCACCAGGATCTCTTGTTAATATTTACATAGTATTTTGATGAAGGTATTTGGTTTATACCTTGGTAATTTATCCATTCTTTTAAAACTATTTAGGTGTACAGTGTGTGTGTGCGTGTGTGTGTGTGTGTGTGTGTGTGTGTGTGTGTGTGGACTATACTGAAAGCTAGGGAAAATGCAAGGATATAAGATTTATGGTTCCTGTCTTCAAGGAGATTATAATCTAATAAAGCCTATGAGACAAATACGTATTTATGTAATATTAACAAAATATTACCATTATATAAATGATATAAATTAATATTGGGCTGAAAGAAAACATGAAACCAATAGGAATATAAATTCTTTATAGTTTTCTGCCTCATGAATCTTTAGAGAATCATTGACATTTTATATGAATAGATGTAAAGTCCTATATTTGGTTAAGAAATTAACCTCACAAACAGAATATGGGGCAGGAGTATCTAGATATTGTTTGTATTTTTTGTGTATTCACAGGCCTGAAAAAAATTGAAATCCAGTTAGATTTTTAAGAGAGAAAAAACATATGCTACTTGCAGCAGATGCTGGTAAATGTTTAACAACTGGCTCTCTTGGTGTGTCAATATACCCACAACACACATTTATGTTCAATCTCCATTATTAACATTTTATCTGTCACTTTCTTTTTGTCCAGACAGTCAACAAAACAGTAAATCTAACTCTGATTTATAGCATTGGCATATTTCCAAGGTGTAAATGCTCATACTGAGAATTTAAAAATCACTTCTCTTGAGCCAATTAGAGCTGGCTACAGCATACCTCTGGATATGCAGATACATGCATACATATATGAAGGCTATGTCTATATATTAATATATATTAGATCTATCTTTGGTAGGTCTTTTTAAGTATGTTATTGTGAGTACTCCTTTCAAATATGGTTTAGACTAGGTCACTGATGTCAACTCCAATTTTTTTTTTAATTCTATGATATGCCTGTGTATATATGTAGTTACAATTCTATTTGTTATTATTAATTTTGTATTAAAGAATTAATAATGAGTTAATATGTGCCAGAAGTCAGAAATTGAAGGTGTATTGACCAGGCTTCTTTGAATTATAGTGCTAAGTCAACAATAAACTGAACATTCTATTACAACTTTGAACTCAAAGGACAGCTAGGTAGTGTAGTGGATAGAGCACTGGCCCTGGATTCAGGAGGGCCTGAGTTCAAATCTGGCCTCAGGCACATAACACTTACTAGCTGTTTGACTCTGTGCAAGGTCACTTTACCCCATTGCCTAGCCCCCCCAAAAAAATTTAAAAAAATAAAAGTATGAACTCAAGAATGAGTCTGTCACCTTACTCTTTTGGTACTTATTTGAAATCAGTTAAGCTTCTTTAGGAATTAGTGACAGTTTGTGTCCTTTATGCATTTTCTGTTTCTGGAAATGCCTCCTCTAATATGTCTGAGGACAAAGCTAGGAGAACAGAGCAGCAAATCTGGCTAATAGATCAGATGTGCTGTTGGATAAATCTAATATAAACGGAATACACATTATTACTGTTCTATTGAGAAGAGACATCCAAAGAAGAATCACGCAACAAAATAATGAGATTGGATTTTTCACTTGTTCATTGATCAGCATTAAAAGGACGGGGCTGTATTAAAGACACTATGGTAATCTATCTCACTCTGAATTTATATGATTTTCAGGTTGGAATAGCATCAAAGTGATTGTCTATAACTTGAGACAATTGGATGCAAAAGAGCCACACTAATACATGTATAAATGATGGACTACTTGCACTGATATTATTTTTTGGTTTTTGATTTGGGGATGGAAGAAAATATAATTAAATAGATGGAAGATGTGATAAAGAGGAGAACTAATATATGGCAAGAAGGAGAGCATGGAAATTAATACATATAATAATGAAAACAGGGAATGGCTAAACAATTCTTCTCATTATTAGACCGTTTTTTTTCCCCACTTGTTTGTCATTCTAGCTAATGAAACTAGACTGAGAGAATGTCCCTAAAAGTGATCACTTCCCTCCCCAAGATATCTGCCCAACTTGGGCAATAAAATATTTTACTTTCCTTTAGCATTCTAGTTATTGTTACCAGGGAAAGCTGGGCCCTGAAAACTGCCCTGAGATTTATTTCGGTTACCAGGATATTAAAGATAATATGACATTTTGATATACTATAAACTGTTTTCAATTATGAAGAAGAGCATTTTTTAAATCATAAGAAATGTATTGTGGGTAACACTTAGCACAATACCTGGAACATAGTAGGTGCTTAATAAATGTTTATGGGTTGAATGACTGAGTTAGCTAATATTTTGTCTTCTATGTTAACAAAACTCCTTAAAAAGCATAGTTCAGCCTCATATATATTAATAAATATATAAAAATTCCCAAAATTTACTTGATACTCCCATAAGAGAAAACTGTAAAACTTACATATATGTTGTTCCAGATACAACTTTCACTTTCCTGACTAGAAAATAGCTTTCATTATGAAGTTCACATGGAGAATAGCTCACATGCGTGCTCAAGTATATCTAATCCCCAAAGAGAATGGACATTTAAAGGGATCCATTCCATTAGCCATTTTTTTTTTTGAAAATGACAGACTCATAAATAAAATATTATTTGGTTCCCCTCAGAGGTCTTGGTAGTTCTTGGAAGTAATATAATATTCAGAGATCATGGATAGTATATGCCCAGGAACATCTTGTCTGTTACTATTTTGCTGTGAAGTTATAAGTGACAATATTATTATGGGAGCTAAGGGAATAGGAAAACATCTCTTGGGACTCAAAAATGACAGTAAACATTTGAAAATTGAAATGATCATTGTAGTAATCTGTCTGCCTTGTATTCACCAAACTAATTTCCTTTTTAAAAAATGAGCATTACTGTAATGTTAGCCATCTCATAAAAACATGGCAACTAGGTCTTAAGATTTCCCTGGATAGTTCACACAGTAAACAGCAATTACTTATGTTGTTATGAATATTACCATTTCCAACCTTCTGAATTCCTTGTCTTCTGATTTTTAAAAACATCACCATAAATCAGGTTTATAGAAGTCAGACTTGAAACAATTAATTGTTCTTACTGGGCTATGGTGACATTGATGGGACCAAGAAATGAATTAATCCATAAATACCATCACCCATCTTCTCTCTTTTGTCATTTTGCTTACTGTGTAGAAATTAGAGATGGAACAAACTTGAGAAATTATCTGGCCCAATTCCATCATTTTATAAATGAGGTCTAAATAAAGTCAAGTTAGTAACATAAGGTCATGTGGTAAGTTTTGAGATAGAGCCAGGATTAGAACTTTGTCCTTCTGACTTCTGGTCCGATGCTATTTTCAATACATAATGCAAACTCATACCAAGATAAGGCTATATTTATAAAGCACAAAGTCATATGGTATTTGCTCATTAATTTGAATAATTTGATTAGTGTAGACAGTTAAACCAATAAATCAAAGCAAAAATACATGGAGGACTGATTTTTGTTAAAATTATATTGATTAAATTATAGCAACTGGTTGCCTTACAAAAATCCCTACATTAATTTGAATTAGGTAGATACAAACTTCATCTAAAGAAAAAAAATATTTTAGGGCAAAAAGGCATGACTAAATTTGTCCTGACTGCTAGTTATTTTGCAAAAAAACTGGTGAATAACCTTTATCTAGTTGGTTATAAAGCACTAGTGTGTGGAGGGAAAAGACTACATTTTCCAAGATATCTTAGCCAGGGTAACACAATCAAGGCAGAGCCGAGGAAGGGTTACATTTACTAGGAGGCTTAGCTCCAAAGAATGAACAATTATAGGGAGAACAAGCACTCTAGTTTCTGGAAGGTTAATGTATCCTTTTCTCAAGTTGATTTTATCTAGGTATTGAGGAAAGTCAGTAGCAAAATGGAGGATTACTGAAGGGTTGTGACCACAATGGAATAGAGTGTCAACCTGGGAGCTGAATGAGAACAGGTAGTCTGGTGAATTGTGAGTGGCGCCTGAGTTGAGCTAAACTGGGTGAGATCCATATTTGCTCTATTGGAATAATGAGTTTAAAAGTATTTCTAACTTCCATGAAGAGTTGGAGAGTAGGAAAAGAAATGAGACTATGGTCTTCAGGTATGGGGTTGGTGGTTGATTTTTAATGTGTTTCCTGTTCATTTCTAACCCAGTTAAATGTTTACTATTTCAGTGCTATTTATTTCCTGTACCTGTCAATGTATTGAAAGCAGGACTCTAATCCTGGATTAACTTTGGAAATTCTCAGTTTTCTAGATGAGTAGAGCCCAAAGTGGGCCATAGAGATGATACCATTGTTAAATCCCCATGATTTGAACCCAGGCACAAGAGAGTCTAAGCTGGTTGGATTACAGGCTATAGTTACTGGAATAAGTTTAACAATGATGAAGGTCAGAACTCTGCTTAATTGAATCTCTGAAGGGAAGAGCTGTCCAGGGTTCACAACACTGTGGCTGGTGATAAGACACGCTGTCAGTATCAGCTGCCTCTGGACACACCAAAATCCGAGTTCCTGTATCTCAGACACTAGTTCCAATGCAGTCCGTGTTTTCTCTGACCTGCTGATCCAAACTCATGAACTCTCAACTTCAGTGACATCAAACTATTTCTCTATTTTCATCATGGTTTCCTTCCCAAGTTGCTAAGAATGGTTTGAACTCACAAAATAAGCTGGGTCTGCTTATATATGGTATTAGGTTCCCTATCCTCCAAGATTGGCCACTGTGTAAATTTGATGCATCACAGAAGACTTCCACAGACTCTTCTCTGCTGCCTCTGCATGGGACCAAGCTGCCGCAGCATCTTCTTAGTCCATACCAAGAAAACACAAGTACAATCCCAGGCTGCCACAGAATGCAACAATATGAGCTTAAATTGGAAAAGATATATATGATCAAGGACTGAAAGCAGGAAGACATCTTGAAGATCATCTAATCCAAACCATTCATTGATTTGCTAAAGGTCACAAGGGACTTAGGAAGCAGAGCTAGAATCTGACTCCAGGTCTTCTGACCAAATTCAGTGCTGTTTGTGATACATCATAGCTACCTCCATAGTCAAATCTCTTATTCTGGGCAAGAACTCTCCCTATAGCACCTTGACACAAAGCCATCCCGAATCTACTTAAAAAATTTCACTGATATTTTACTACTTCACAAGTCAGCCCATTCTATTTTTAGGCAGCACTAATTATTCAGGAATTGGCTTCCATGTAACTTTTATTCATTGTTACAATTCTGTCTTCTTAAGACTCACTTTCTACTGTCTATTTCCTTTCCCCATAGGATATTTCTCAACAGTGAGGAGTTTCAAATGGAGTTGTGTGGGCATACAACTGTAGCCTTAGATTGCATATGTTCAAAATTGCTGAAATTTTATTTTAAAAAATAACATTTAATGATGGCATTTTGTTTCTAAAGTATTTTGAATATCAAGCTAAAATGCTCCAATCATTTCTGATGAAATATTGAATTTTTGCTCCAAATTATCTTTCATAGAGCATTTGGTACTGAGATAAGTCAATTCGCATTCCAGGATGGAGTGAAGTAGGAAAAGGGAAAAAAGAAGCTAGGTGCTGCTTTTCTGTAGTCCTTCCGTTTGACCAAACTTATCTTTTCCTAAAGAAGAAAATGTTTATTATCTTCAGCTGCAGGAGTAGAAGAAGCAGCTCTGTGGTACCTCTGCAGAGACTGCAGAACTAAACTGATGTGGATTAAAATTGTTGGTGCCTGAACAAACTGATCCCAGAACTAGAAGGTTTTGAAACCAACAAGGGGTCACCAGCAAAGGAGTCCTACTCAAAGAGACTCCCCAAAGGAACAGAAGGATGAGGATTATAGAGGTTTCCATTAGGCAGGAGGTAGATTGGGAATGGGGCACCTCTTGATTGAATTAGGCTTATTTGTGGGGGCTTGGAGGTTAAGATTGGGGATGTGTAACAGGAAAGGCTGTTCTTTGGGTTAGTTATTTCTCATGCCCCAGCCCTAATAGGTGGGAACTGGATACTTGCTGCTTCAGCAGAGAGGTTGGGAGCAGGGCAGAGGCTGATATATAAACAGGTCTGGGTCCAAGATGGAGGAACTATATACAAAATAGAGTTGCTTTAGTTCTCCCTGCTGTCATCACTGACCTCTGCTGATCCATCTGTGGCCACTGAGTTAATCATGGAATCACTCTTTGTGCTCACCTGTGTGGTTTGCTCCTCAGGATGCTGCAAACATACCCACTTTGGAGGTTTCCGAGGTGGGACATTATAGTAGTGCTCTCTATGAGCAGAATATCCTTCTAGAAAGGTAAGGGCCTCAAATATTCAGGTGAAAGAACTCCTCCTTTTGTCTTCTTTTTCTTCTGTAATCCCCAAAGTGTAAATTCATGGGAAAATGCTAAAGATGTTAACAACCCATTCTCCTTTCTCCTATTCTGGAAGTTCGTGTCAAGAGTGGATTTCATTACCACACTGAGTATGATATGTATACACACACACATACATATGTATATGTATATAATAATATAAGTGTATATGTGTGTGTATATGTGTGTGTGTGTGTGTATACATTATCCAATGTAATAAAAAGATTCATTTATTAAATTCTGCATTGTAGACTTTGTGCCAAGTTTTGGACAAAAATGAACCAGTTCCTGTCATAGGAGAGAGGTTAATGTTAACAGATTAAATATGCAAATGATAATTTGAGAAAGGAGTGAGAGGGGTGTTCAGAAACACTTGTTTACTGGCATTCACTGGATGATGTCACTTGACTAAGTCTTGTTTTCTCTGGTTTAGAAGTACTTACTATATTTAATATTACAAATTAAAGTTGTGATTGCATGCTTTCTATCATTAAAACTTAAAGCCTAGCCAAAAGATAATGAAATCATAGATTTAGAGCTAGAAGGGACCTCAGAGGTCATCTGGTCCAATGCAGCACATTTTACAGATAAGGAAAATAGATATACAGAATTTATAGATAGATATACAGACAATAAATGAATAGTCATAGCATCCCTGATTAAGAATTGTCCAAGTATTTTGGTGAAAGAAACCACTTCTTATGACTCATAAGTTTCCCAGCTTCCCAAAGCAGAAAGTTAGAATGTCATACCATTTTGATATTTAGTACCTTTTTATGCACAATGTAATCTGAAACGTTCAGTAGAGACACATAATATTGAAGTGATTTAAGGTGTCAAGTGTGCTTACATGTAATCTGTCTAGATAATTATTTTTCAGCTACATAAACCTGATTCACGTTTCACTGTAATCTCCTGTGGAATATGATATGAGATGGGATGAAGAGGTTAGAGAGGAAAAGAAAGATGTCCATAGTGTCTTAATTTTCCTTTGTTGCCAAACTTCTATCTCAGTTGCATAGCAAATATCATCTGCCATGGGATGTAGTGGCAATTAACACCTACCTTACTCTGCCCTTAATGCATGCATTGATTTCTCAAATATTTCCACTGAAAGTCAAGGTTGAACATTTTTAAAAGTCAGGGCTAAACTTCTTTTTAAAATTCGATTCAAGGAAACAACAACACAACTTATTCCTCCTAAATGTTAATGATCTTCTGCAAAGAAAATCACAAACCATTTTTTAAAAGCAGTTTGTTAAGACTGTAGGGAAAAATTTACAGGAAACTTGAGTGACCTAACAGACTTCATCTTTGTGTTCACTGATAGATGTATGTATGATTCTGAAATGGGCAAGTAAAGAGCTCAGCACAGGAAATGGAAAAGAAGGGGAAAGCAAAACAAATGAGGATGGCTCCATCACTTGAGCCTTGACATAAAATTTGTACTTTAAATTTGTACTTTAAAAAAAGGTTTAAAATGACAAATAATTTAACATTTTGAAATAAAAAATGGAAAACTAAAGCAAAATTGAATGTCTAAAACTTGTAAACTTGAAAATATTATTCTTAATAGTTAGTTATTTTTGTACCCACTGTTGCTCAGAAAACTAATTCTATTGGGAGTTTGAAAGTTTGAGTTCTAATGCCAGACCTCAAGGACCTGCTATTTTCCCACTGGAACAATCAACTGAAGGTTCTCTGGGAGGAAGTATGAACAGAAGCTTAATATTAAGGCACTGTAAATAATGCTCCCACTCTAATGAAAATTATTACATATTTACTCTTTCCATTTTGAGGACTTTCATCTTTCTGCGTGAATGCATGGCTAAAGTCTATGCTTGGTGTCATAATCGTATAGAGTATTTAGATAAACATCCACAGGTCCTCAAGTTTGGCCATTTGAATCCAAACTTCACTGAAGAAACTCTTTTATTAAGGGGATTTGTTCTGTGAAGTTTGGATTCAGTCAAAGGCCTTCACTTGGGGACCTAGAGGGCAAAATCACTTTAATTCCAAGGATAAGGAGCCTATGGCTCGAAGCCACATGTGGCCCTCTAGATCCTCAAGTGCAAGTCTTTGACTGAATCCATATTTCACAGAACAAAACCCCTTAATAAAAGGATTTTCCCCACCCTTGCACAACATTCACATTTTTTAAATGCTTAAGGTTCCCAAAGCAGTTTTCTCACAGCAGTCTTATGTCATACCTATTCTTGGGCTCCTTCCCACCTCACTCTTGTGGCAGGCAGCCTGGGCTCCTAGACAGCAGCTAACTTTCTCTCACTAGAGTTCTAAGGGTAAGTTAGTTTTGCTCATGAGAGCACTGGCTATCAGTTGATGTCATTTAGCCATCTAGATTTGAGTTGCTTTTGTTAGGGACATTTATGAAGACAGAATGGTAAGAGCAGTTGGTACAAAACATCCTCCCAAATGTCTAAGATACGGTCTCCCACAAGTACATTCAGAGTCCAGAGAAAAATGGAGAAGGCTTAGGCTTTGATCTTGCAAAAAGAATGACCCAGAACTGGTGGAAGTCTTTTTCTCCCTTTGCTAGAATCCTTTTGCAGTTCTTAAGTATGGTATAGCATTTCATTGGGCTCCTTGTAGATGTCTGAAGTTGCCTTTCTTTTCTGTGTTTAGTTTGCACTCTGCTCCCAATTCAGACACAGCCATCAGCCATTTCTGTTCCAGGGGGTACTGCCAGGATGTATGTGGAAAATCTAGAATTATCTAGCCTTCTGAAGTTCATAGAACTCCCTGTTGAAAGGAGAAGGGAAAAGGAAGTAGAGGTTCTTCTCCCTCCTAAGTGGTTCCCTCTTAAGGGGCTTAGGCAGACCTGCTCCCACTCCAGGCTCCAAGCTGACTTAGGACAAGCACCATGGGCATGTTTGTGTATCCTCAACCAATCTCAGTACACTTTTTATGTAGCATCATTTCATTTCATCCAATGATTTTCCTTCCAAGTTGATTGAAAATATTTTGTACTTAGTTTAATACCCTTGGTTGATTGATCAATTTAATATAGGTATTATTATTTGACTGATAATTAATTAAGGCAAGGCAGTCAGTTTAAAAGATCCTTACCTTTACTCATGCAAGGCATGTAGTATAGATATCATCATCCTTATTTTACATGTTTGATTTAATTCAACAAGAATTTATTTAAAATATGCTGTGTTCTAGACCCTGATGGAAATTGGTTCAAGAAATTGGTGAAAACTGAGGCTCTGAGATTTTAAATGGATTGCATATAGCTATATAGATAATAATAATAATACTATTTTATATATAGCATGGTTTTTTAAAGTACTTTATGTATATTATCTCTTTTGCTTCTCAAAACCATGCTGTGAAGTCAATACTTCTTTTGTTTATTTCCATTTTACAGAAGAGGATATTGAGACTTAGGGAGGTTATGCAATTTGCCCAGCATTACCCAGCTAGTACCTGCCTCAGGCAGGTTTTGAACATAGGTCTTGTCCTGACTCCAAATGCCACATCCTCCTATTATACCCTGTTAAAATAATGGCCTTCTTATCCAACCCACCTCCCTCTCCTCCCTTCCCCAAAGAAATTAGAAAGCACTTCACTAAATACAGATGCATGACTTTATTTTTTAGTGCATTTTCAGCTGCCTGTCCATCTGCAACATCTGGTTCTATCAAATAAATGCATCATCATCAACAAAATCGGCACCACAGGATATGTTTCTGGTGGAGGTCATAACATAAGTGCATCTGCTGTTTCCTTTGAAGTCACTGGAGAGAATTCACGTATTCAAAAGAGTCTCAGAGCATACAACTGCTTTTCCTGGCTTGTACCTCAGCACTCTTTCATATTAGAAATTTATAAATGAAGACAGTAAGACACAAGGGGGAGAGTGAATTTGTTCAAATTCTTGAATTTTAGTCAGTGTCAAGCTCTAACTTAGCTGTTTTGGAGTCTCCTGCTCTGACCTCATGGCACCATCAGAGTCAGAACCACATCTTGTAATATGTAGTGATGAAAATCAGCATAATGTACACAGTAGAACATTGCTAATTAGAACTGATGACTCCAAGGCCCATCACAAATCACCAAATTTTGTGCATAAACATGTCTACCAGTTAACACAATTAAATGGAAACTTAATGAATCTACTTTATTGGATGAGGGAGAAGCAAAGTTTGGACCCTGACAGTGATCAAACACCAGTATAAGGCCAAGTACTCAACTTGCTCTAATTTGTCGTTAGGATTTGAATGTTAAGGGAATAAGATATTAAGTTTTCTGTCCCACTTCCTAGTGACAGGAGCAAGTTCTGAATAGCATATAAAAAGGAAATGAGATTGGAAGTGTGGAATTCTGTTTTTGGGTTTCCAGGGCAACTCCTTGGCTCCTGAGTCAAATTCCTTAGGTCTGCCCTTCCCTCTGTGCTTTCACTTTAAAAAAAAATAGTACACTTCCTGAGATCCTTGGAGAGCCTCTTTGCCATGTCCCACATAGTGAATTGAACTCTCTAGTTAAAATGAGAACACATCTGCTGTAGTGCTGGTTTAAGCACTCATATAAGTTGCTTATATAAAGTCTGTACTTTAGTTTCTCCATCAGTAGATTAAAGCAAGAGAAGATCACTTATCCCTGCAGTAAATTTGTAAAGCTCTTTGATACCTTTCCACAAAAATCACATATATAACCAGCATTGGGCAACATATTTGCTCCAAGAAAAGTAGGTAAGAAACAAGAGTAGGGGAGTGACTCATTGGAAGATTAGATGATCACAGAGTTAGAGTGGGAAGGAATCTTGAAGGTCATCTAGTCCAAGCTAACATTTTATAGATGGTGGTACTGAGGACCAGGGAAATCAAGTGATTTGCTCAAGATCACACAACACAGGTAATGGATGTGAGAGATGGGAACACAAGTTCTTTGACTCTAGTGCAATTGCTCATTCAATTATTCCAGGCTAGATTGGGGTTGCCTAACCAGACAAAGCCTAGTCTCTCCTCCTTGATGGTTACAAGTATCCAGAGCCGAAATCTAGAAGGAGTTAAGGGAATTCAAACCCAGCACCTATATTAGAGAAGCAGTATAATCATGAAGTTGATGAATAGTCTGAATAGCTCTGCATGGAATAGCTCCCCTGGACCCCAAAGACAAGATCCTGCCACGTCTAAACTTTTGAATGGTCAATATGTATTAGATAAATGTTTACTATGTGCCAGGTTGGAGACAGCTAGGTGGCTCTAAATAGAACACTGGGCCTGCAGTTAGAAAGGTCTGAGTTCAGGCTGGGCCTCAGACATTTAACTATCCAAATGACTCTGGGCAAGTCACATAATTTCTGTTTGCCTTAATCTGGAGGAGAAAATGGCAAACCAGTCCAGTATCTTTGCCAAGAAAATTCTATACAGGGTCATGAAGAGTCAGACATGACTGAACAACTCAACAACAATGTGCCAGATGTTGTGTAAAGTATGTGTCAGGCGTGCCCATATGCACCCTAATGTTCCAGCAGTTCTCTCTGCCTGATGTGGTGCTACCTAGTATTCCCTCCCTAGCTGGTCAAGGCTTTCCTCATGTAGTCTTTGTAACTTCTGAGAGTCCTTATCCCAACTCCCATGTGCACTGAGGAGTCAGGTGTCCACAAGAAAGCCTCGCCACATCTATCCTTCTGGGTTTAGGAGGGTGTCTCTCTAATGCATAGCTCAATTCCTAATTCTGTTGTGTTTTCTCCAACATCAGTCACTACTGATGAATGTCAGTATTTAACCAAATAATGTCAAGTAGCTTTTTCTTTTCTTTTCTTTTCTTTTCTTTTCTTTTCTTTTCTTTTCTTTTCTTTTCTTTTCTTTTCTTTTCTTTTCTTTTTTTTCTTTTCTTTTCTTTTCTTTTCTTTTCTTTTCTTTTCTTTTCTTTTCTTTTCTTTTCTTTTTTTTTAAAAGACATTTAATGAAATAGTATAAGAAAAGTAGCAATAGAACTACTTAACTACTTTACATCATCCCACCAAAGGAAACAGCAGCAACACTGGGGCCTCCTCTGTGACAAATAATAATAAACTTCGGGAGTAGGGGCAGAAGGGAACCATCAACATAGCAATCATGTCTGGGGAACAACATATAGGGAGCATGTGTGTCCAGGGTACACGTGAAGGGTCAAAGGGTTGAAAGTTGGACAGCACACATGCATGAAGGAGCATTTTAAGTCTTCTCTGCTGCCTAGCTGGCACTAGCAATGATCATATCATTGCCCTTTCTGCTACCCTGAATTGGGTCTTGGCTACTCCTTAACAGGTATCATTACATGTCTTTTTCTGCTTCCTATAGGATAAGTTAGATTTCTATACCTAACTGATATGTTATTGCCTCTTTGAACCAAATCTGATGAGAGTAAGGTTCAAACAATGATCTTTTCCCTCCCTTTTTTCCCTCTACCATATTTATTTTTTTTCCTTTTCATGTGCTGTAATTTATTCTTGTCTTTCTCCTCCTTTCTTCTTCTCAAAGTATAAATCCTTTTCACTACTTAGATTTTTTTACCATCACATCAAAGTCATCTTAAACCACACCCTCTAAGTTTACCCCTTTTAAAATGTCATGATGAGATCTGGTCTTTTCTTCAGGTAGGTTTGGAAGTTCCCTATTTCACTGAATGTCCATCTCCTCTGCTGATTATGCTCAGTTTCACTGGGTAATTGATCCTAGGTTGTAATCCAAGCTCCTTTGCCTTATGGAATATTGTATTCCACACTCTGATCTTTTAATGTAGAAGCTGCAAGGTCCTGTGGTTCCATGATATTTAAGTTGTTTCTTTCTGGCTGCTTGCAGTATTTTCTCTTTCATCTGGTAATTTTGGAATTTAGCTACTATATTCTTCGGGGTTTTCAATTTGGGATCTCTATCAGGTGATGGATTCTTTGGATGACTAATTTACCTTCTGGTCCTAGGATCTCAGGGCAATTTTCTTTGATGATTTCCTGAAGGATGTTGTCTAGGGTCTTTTTTTTTCATAATGTTTTTCAGTTAGACCAGTAATATTTAAATTGTTTCTCCTGGATCTGTTTTCCAGGTCTGTTGTTTTACCAATGAGGTATATTACATTTTCTTCTGTTTTTTTTAATCTTTTATTTCTTTTTGACTGATTCTTGTTCTTTTATAGTGTCATTAACTTCCATTTGCCCAATTCTAATTTTTAACAAATTGTTTTCTTCTTTTAGATTTTATACCTCCTTTTCCATTTGGCCCATTTTACTTTGTAAGTTCTTCTCCTCAGTGAGTTTTTGTGCCTCCTTTTCCATTTGGCCAATTTTACTTTTAAAGGAGTTGTTTTCTTCAGTATCCTTTTTTCCCATTTGGCCAATTGTATTTTTTAAGGACTTGTTTTCTGCACTTAATTTTTGCCCTTCCTTTTCCAAGCTATTGACTCTCTTCTGCATACTTCTTATTTCTTTTTCCAATTTTTCTTCTACCTCTCTTATTTGACTTTTAAAATCCTTGAGCTTTTCCAAGAAGGCCTTTTGGGCTTGAAACCAGTTCACATTCCCCTTTGAGGTTTCAGATGTCAGTATATTAACAATGTCATCCTCTTCTGAAGTTGTGCCTTGATCTTCCCTTTCCCCAAAATAAGAATCTATGGTCATTTTCCATTTCTGCTTTTTGTTTATGGCATTTGCCTATTTCCTGACTTAAAAAAAAATGTTGAGCTTTCTTGCTAGAGGGAAAGGGGGTACTTACCCAAGCTTCTTTTCCTGCTAACCAGGGCCTTGCACTTGAATGTTTGGTTCCTGGTTGCCCTGGCCTTGCACAGGGATGCTTTGATGTTGGTGGATTTCTGTCAGCCTGGAGCTTTGCCTTCTGGAGTTGTGCCTCCCAGAGTTGTATTGAGGCACTGGGTGATTTTGCTGCTGGAAAATGCTGTTGCCCATGGTTGTTTTCCAAGCTGGTATCTAGCAGTTCTCCTTTCTGTATTGAGGTTCTGGGGTGAGGGGTTCTGGTGTTGGCACTTGCCTGCTCCACCAACCTGCATTTCAAGATCTCCCTCTGGTATGTTGAGGTGGGGCTTGCCACTGGCTTGCTGGGATGCCTCCAGTCCTGCACTATTCCCCCACTCCCCTAGAGCAAGAGGGGCTTTTCCCATTAATCCCCCAGGCTTCCTGGGGTAAAAGACTGCTGTGCTCTGTCTTTTTGCTGGCTCAGGGTTTTTCCTGAGTCAATATTTTCTGGGCTGTCAGATGTCAATGAGGGAAGGTGAGAGCAACTTACTTCTTACTCCGCCATCTTGGCTCTCAGAAGCAGAAGTCTGACCAAGTAGCTTTTTCAAAGTAATATTTGCTGAGAAGACATGAACAAAATTAGAAACATTTCCCCCACAAAACTCAGGGCACACTCTATATCACCTTAGTTCCTGGGGAAAGTAAGCTCAACCTTAAAGCAATTTCTCCAAAGCATTTGCCCCTACTGAATTCACTTTCAAATGCAATGTGATCAGAGGATGACCTTCTATTGCTCCCTCTTGGATGATTGGGCTTTCATTCCTCACTGGTTTTAGCTGTCCCCAAAATCTGGCATGGATTCTAGCTCCTGGGTTTCTGGCAGCTCTCTCTCTCTCTCTCTCTCTCTCTCTCTCTCTCTCTCTCTCTCTCTCTCTCTCTCTCTCTCTTTCTCCTTTTGAATATTACAAGACCACAGCCTCATTTGATACAACTTCCCATAAGACCAAGGCAGAGGGAACATGAGGAACAGAAACAAGAGTAGGTCTGTAGATTCACTGGCCACTTGGCATCAGTCCAAGTTAGCAGGTAAAGTCCTGTGTCCTTTCTGAGCTTAAAGCACTCTATTCAAATGCAACCAGTCAGCAAAGGGGGCTAAATCATCCAATTGTTTTTTTTTTTTTGGAAAGCATCCCCAAGGTCCTCTTCCTCCAGGGGTAAGTAAACAAGTCAGTCAATGAATATTCACTCAGAGTCCACCATGTGCTAGGTGATGTGCTAAGTGATGGGTATACAAAGAAAGACCAAACACAATCCATGATCTCAAGGAGCTCAAAGTCTAATAGGAAAGACGACATGCAAACAATTATGTACAAATAAGCTATATACAAGATAAATTGGAAGTAATCAAGAGGGAAGGAACTAGAATGAAGGGGACCAGGAAAGGCTTCCTAAAGAAGGTTGGATGTCAGTTGGGATATAAAGGAAACCAGGAAAGCCTAGAGATGGAGTTAAGGAAGAAGAACATTCCAGTCATGGGGCACAGCCAGTGAAAATGCCAAGAAACAGCAAGAAAGCTAGTGTAACTGGATCACAGAGTTCATGGGGGGTAAGAATACCTGTTCTGAAGTCCATTGCATCAGTAGATCACATTTTGTATGCTCATAAAGACTGTGCTCACGCTGACCAAATGTAGCCTACTCCACGCCCCTATTATCCCATGAGTCTCTAGGGATACTTGGTGGCTACAACTGCCCCTCTGTGCCTCCTTGTTTTTTTCTTTCAATATGAGTTTGCTGACTCTGATGGCACTTGTGTTTGGTGGAGCTCAATTCTTAGGATCAAGCAGGCTGTCCTCCCTCTTCCTACTACTAGGAGCTTTCCTTATCCCCTTCCATATACACCTTGACTCTTTCTGGGGACTCTAGCCAGTTGTGGCATTTTTACCCTTTGGACTACTCTGGTCACATTGTTTTCCACAGTTCAGGCCATGGTATGTGGCCCTGTGATTCTAGCTGGTATGGGCAATAAAGGCAAAAAATAGTTAACAGTTCTTAAACCCTACATCTACCTATCATTGTAAAATTCAGCAAGGATGGCAAGGTTCATTAGAAAGATGTTTTTTTTTCACCCAAAAAGGTAAGACTGAAAAGATTGTTCTGAATTTTCAGGTAAGAGAAGAGTTTGACTAAAATTAACCCTTTAAAAGGTTTACATTCTTTTAAAGTTCAATCAAGTCATCAAGCATTTATTAAGCACTTACAAAATGACAGGCATCTTGCTAAGCTCTGAGAATGCAAATATAAGCCAAAAAGAAAAAATTAAGCATCCCCTGTCTTTAAGTAACTTACTTACATCCTAATAATGGAAGACAACACCTAAAATGAAGATGAAATGCTGGAGGGGGTTGGGGGAGATTGTAAAGGTATGGAGAAGTTTGGAGAGTTGAGAGTAGAGCCCAGAGAGGAATAAAAGAGTGAACAAGGCTGGCCTGAGCACTTCCTTAAGAAAGAGGTTCTGGTGATCCATCCATTCTGGAGAACAATTTGGAACTATGCCTGAAGGGCAATTTTATAAAATTATGCATACCCTTTGACCCAGCAATACCACTTCTAGAGATCATAAAAGCAGGAAAAATACCCATATGTGCAAAAATATTTATAGCAGCTCTTCTTGTGGTGGCAAAGAATTGGAAATTGAGAGGATGCCCTTTAATTGGAAAATGGCCGAACAAGTTGTGGTATATGAATGTAATGGAATACTGATGTGCTATAAGAAATGATGAACAGGTTGACTTCAGAAAAACTTGGAAAGACTTATATGGTATGATACTGAGTGAAGTGAGCAGAACTACAACATTGTACACAGTAACTGCCACATTCTTTGATGACTGACTTTGATAGCCTTGGCTCTTCTCAGCAATGCAAGGATCTAAGACAACTCCGAAAGACACATGATGGAAGATGCTATCCACATCCAGAAAAAGAACTATGGAATTTGGATGCAGATCAAAGCATACTATTTGCTCACCTTTTTCTTTGTTTTGTTTTATTACTTCATTCTCGTGGTTCCTCCCATTAGTTCTAATTGTTCTTTACATCATGACTAATGGGGAAATGTGCTTAATATGAGTGTATAAGTAGAGCCTACGTCAGATTGCATGCCATCTTGGGAGTGGGGAGAAGAGAGGGAGGGGGAGAAAATTTAAAACTCAAAATCTTATGGAAGTGAATGTGGAAAACTAAAAATAAATAAGTTAATCATTAAAAAAAAGAGATTCTGGGAGGAAGTAAGCAATCAGAGAAACAGACCACAGAGGCACAGATATCTTGTAGATAGATTGTGGAGAAGGCCACAGGGTTGGATCACAGTAGTATGTGATACACACTTTTCATGAACATGCATTGTCAGGCTTGCCCACTTCATAATGTTAAGTAAAAATATTTTGCTTCTCACCTCCACCATGGCCATTATTATTCTTTCTCAAAGTTACCATAAACAGGTCAAAGAGGGCATGTTTGCAGATGAAGAATATCTTTTTCAGAGTAGCCCAATAGCACAAAACAATATTATTTGTTAGAAAAAAATGGTTTTTCCCCTTCCATATTATAGCCTACACTTCTTGAACTATTTGGTTTCGTTTATGAAGACAAAGGTTCTCTTTTGGATGGATTTAGTATAACCAATCATAGAGACAGAAAGAATGTACTTGAGCCTTTCCTATATCCATAGGATCCCTAAGAGAACATTTATGTTCAGGATAGAACCTGCTTAGTGGACTCTATGTGCCACTATCAACATGGGAAATTTTAGTTTGGGCCCCTGACACAGGCAAATTCAAGAGAAAATAGGCCTTAGAAAGTGTTACCAGTTGCCTCTGCTTCCCTGACAAAGAATTATCAGTGCCCATTCCTTTCATGTATTCTGTCAACAAATTCAGCATTGGAATCGAAAGGAAGATAAAGATTAGTAATATCATCTCACATTTATAAAGTACTCTGTATTTTTCAAAGTATCTTTGCGTATATTATTTCATTTGAAATTCACAACAAAGTAGATAGGCATTATGAAAAGCAGCAACATTAGGTTTTAGAGAGGTTAAGTGACTTGCCCAAAGTCATAAAGCTAATTAGTGACAGAACCAGAATTAATAACTTCCCTTGATGACTTCAATTCAGCATTTCCTTTACCTATAAGATTCCATGGTAAGGAAATACATTTCAATCAGGAATATATGATAGATATGGATATAAAAGAAATTATTCCAAAACCCTGTTTTTACTAAGTTCTATATACTATAATATAAATTAGTTCAAAAGTTCTTCAGGGTGTCAGTGATGGATAGCTGACATTCTGACTCTTCTTCTTTAAATGTAAGAGGACCTGACATGTGCTCCATGGTTTTGCAGAAAGGAGACTGATTTTATGAACTACAGGGCCTTTCATATAGTAAATGCACAATAAATGCCTGTTGACTGAGTAACTGACTCTACAATGCTCTGAATTACATCTATTGAGCAATGCTCCTACTATTTCCAGCTGAAGGTACCAACTACACAGAGGCTAGGCCAACAGTCTGGCTGTGCTGATTTAAAATAGCTAAGCATAGGGGTGAGGAACCTGGGGCCTCAAGGCCACACGTGGCCTCGTAGGTCCTTGTATGCCACCTTTTGACCAATTCCAAGTTTTACAGAACAAATCCTTTTATTAAGGGGATTTGTTCTGCAAAGTTTGGATTCAGTCAAAGGGCTGCACTTGAGGACCTAGAGGGCCACATGTGGCCTCGAGGCCTTAGGTTCCCCACCCCTGATAGGACCTATACTAGTATGTAGTCAAGTGGAAGTGAGCACACTTTAAAACTTCTGAGAGGCACATACCTTGGCTCTGATTGTCTCTTCATTGACTATTTCTCTGGATTCCTTGAACTCTAACACAGGAATTTCTGAAATAGTAAAGAAAGACTATCCAGGACACAGCTATTACTTACCCTGTATCATAGAATCAAAATTTCTCATCCCTTCTGTGCATTCTGTTTCTAAGACATCATACTGATTAAAGCACAGTAGAGCACATGAGACTTTCCCAAAGGAAACAAGCATGTAGAGAAATGCACCCATGGAAGTAGATTCTGCCATTCTATATTGTTTGGCCATAGTATTCTCATTTGACTCTCCACCCCCCCCATCCCAAATCATGAAACTTAACCGCTAGAGTTTAATGAACCAAAAAAGACGCCATGCCGAAGGGTCAGGTTCTCTATATTTGATATACTGTTTATAGGCAAACATGCAATGGGATAGAGGCTGATGCACTCATTAGGGCCATTGATAATAGCTGCTACCTTCCTATCATAGAGATCAATAGTCCTGACTTCCTCACCATAGTACCAATTCCTTGAGGATTGTAGTCTGGATTTAAAAACTATTGCGATGAGTTTGTGTAGTGGCACTCTGATGATACTTGGGGATTATGAGGTATTTTCTCCCTTTTTCTACATGTACATTGCCTTCTCCTAAGAGAACCTAGATAATTGCATCTTATTACCATTTCTTTCAGTAGCAATTCATTCAGGTCAACATTACTCACTGAAATTTGTTATTAGCTTTCTCTTTGTGCTAATCATTTCTAGATGTTCAAACATTCCTTTGTAAAGAAGGGAATATTCTAATTAAAATAGGAAAGCAGCCTTTTAATAGTTATTCAAGTGCTGTTTTTATGGTTTGGACTATGTTCAAATGGTTATTATATGATGCATGGAACAATCAACATTTATCACTTCTCACTTTTAGGAAGAGTGAAGTTATCCTCATTATTTTCAGCATTTAAATCAGCCAGGCTGAAGTGAATTTTACTGAAAAAGAAGACACGGCACCTACAATGGAGCCATAAAACTGTATCTATGCTATTATGGGGAAATGTCCAGGGTTCACATGCCCAATAAATTTACCATAACAGCAAAGCCGTGCTAGATTTCCAATATGGAGATTATCCTTATGTATTGTATAAAGTACAATGAGTATCTTTTCCAATCAGACTACCAATATTAATTATTTTTAGTTGCAAACATTACATACTGAGGCACTTACGTTTTCTCAGATACCTAAGATCAATGGGTATTAATCTCAGTCAATGAATCAATAATTGTTTAAGTGTCTGCTGTCTACCTAGTATTGTTCTAGGCATTGAATTGGTAGCTGCAAAAGTGAAAGAACTCCCAGCTTTCAAGGAATTTACATTCAATGAGTATTTCACATATTTATAGGTAAGTAAACATAGGAAAAATTATGAGTGTATATATGTTATATGCACATATGTATATAAGTATACAAATATAAGTTATAAGTGTACATACATGCACATATTTACTTATCTGTGAACCTGGTAAAAGCTCTTTGAAAGCTTATAAATAGTGATCAGGGGCAGGGAGTGGAGGAAGACCAACTTGAAGAATCAAGAAAGGTTTCTTGAAAGAGGTGTCACTTGAGTTCAACTTGGAAAGGTTCCAAGATGGAGATGAGGAGGGAAGGCTTCCCTGGCAGGGGTAGCATCCGATACAAAGTCCAAGAGGTTGGCGATGGAATGTCATGCATGGAGAATAGCAAGTAGAACAGTGTGGGGGAAACATAGGATATATAAGGGGGAGTCATATGTCATCAGCCTGGAAATATAAGCTTGTGCCAGTCTGTGAAACACTTTAAATGCCAACCAGAAAAGTTAGCATTTTATCTTAAAGGTGATAGAGAACTACTGATTTTATCGAGAAGGAATGTGAAATGGGGCAGCTAGATGGCACAGTGCATAAAGTTCTGGCCTTGGAGTCAAGGGGACCTGAGTTCAAATCTGACCTCAGACACTTGACACTTACTAGCTGTGTGACCCTGGGCTAGTCACTTAACTTCAATTGCCTCGCAGAAGAAGAAGAAGAAGAAGAAGAAGAAGAAGAAGAAAGAAGAAGAAGAAGAGAAGAAGAAGGAGAAGAATGTAAAATGGTCAGGTCTACACTTTTGGAATGCTATTTGGCAGCTGCATGTAACATGGATTGGAGAACCATACAAACATGTTTATTTTTAGATAGGCTAGGGTGGCTTCCTTTTAAGAAGGCAGTCTCAACACTTAATTCATCTGTAGGTGAAGGGGTGGTTTGACAGAGTTCTTCCTGAACTCCATGACCCTTTTGCTACCTAGCTTTGCTTTCTTGGTGAATATGAAGGCAGAAAAGATGTCTGTCAGTAAGGTAACTAAATGCTTACTTTTTTTTTTTGGTACTTGAAGTTATTTTTATTGCATTTTGCAGTCCATAAGTATTTCATTGTGCTTTAGTCAAAAGCCTGAATCATTAATTAAACTGGGCTGAGTTTGGCCTCACCAAAAACAGTTGATGGTATTTGGCAGGTTTGGATCACTTTGATTTCATGTTTTTTAATGTTTGAAGTAAGGGAAAGGTGACAGAAAGAAGGAAACTTGGGATAATTAGATGGACAGAGATGTATCTATCTTCTGGTTTTTTTGGAAATATTATTTTTAGCTACAACTTCTTATCCTCCTTCTAACCCTTAGTTCACCCATTGAGAAGGCAAGAAACACAATAATCATTACATATATGAAGTTATGTAAAACATTTCTGCATTAGCCATGTTCCAAAAAAGAAGAAACATATATATATATATATACATATATATACATATATATATATACATATATATATATATACACATATATATATACACACACACATATATACATATATATATACACACATATATATATACACATATATATACATATATACACATATATATATATACATATATATATATATATACATATATACATATGCATGTATACACACACACACACACACACACACACACATGCTTCAATCAACATTCTGAGCCCACTAGTTCACTGTCTGGAAGTGGATGGAAATTGTCATTATGAGTCCTTTAGAACTGTAGTGAATCATGATATTGATGAGAGTTAGTAAGTCTTTCACAGTTGATTAACCTTACAGTATTGCTGCTGTCAGGATCCCCATGCCATGACCATCCCTCTATTTTCACTCCTCTCTTTTTACTATTAAGAGTCACCCTGTTTTCCAGACCTAAGGCTCAGCAAGCAAGCAACAACAATCCTTTGCACTCACCTTCTAGATGAACTCTGCTGCAACTAAATCACAGAACTGGCTCAAGCCAGCTTCAGGTGGTCTGTGAGCTCAGACAAGCGCCTGCAGGAACCAAGGAGCCCTGCTATGAATCAAACTTGCTCATTTTGCTGTTACCCCCTCATTGCCATCACCACAGCCGAGTGCACATTTGTTTGTCTAGCCGTTACTATATGTACTAAGGCTTAATCTCACTGCAGTGGGTCTTGGAGGAGATCCTGGCATGCATGTCTAGTTTTCCTCCCCTAATAGAATAAAGAATGATTTTTGTTTATAACTACTGTTAGCTCTTTGTTTTGTTTTTCAGAGTTAGCAATGGTTGCATAACCTCTGTGGCTATGTGGTCATTTATCTTCTTGGTTTCACACTATTGCTGTATAACTTGTTCTCCTGGTGCAGCTCACTTCCCTTTGCAGCAATTAGGTTTTTTTTTAATTTTTGTTGTTGTTTCTGAAGCCATCTTTTTTTTTTTTTATCATTTCTTGCAGAACAAGATTATTCCATCACATTCATATACCATGATATGTTCAGCCATTTCCCTACTGATGGGCATCCCCACAATTTCCAATTCTTTGCAACTACAAAATAATTGTATTTTTGTCATTGAAATACAGACCTAGTGAGGGGCATTCCTGTGTCAAATGATATGCGCCCAGTTTTTATGACCCTTTGGACATAGTTCCAAATGTTTTACAGAATGGTTAGACCATTTTACAACTTCACCAACAGTATATTAGTGTGCCTGTTTTCCCATATCCCCTCCAGAATTTGTCATTTTCTTTTTACATCATGTTAGCCAATGTGATGGGTGTGAGGTGGTACCTCAGTAGTTTTAATTTACATTTATTTAATGATTAGTGATTTAGAGCATATTTTCATGTGACTATTAATATACTTTGATTTCTTTTTCTACTTCTGTTTTGATTTCTACTTCTGAAAACTACTTGTTTAAATCTTTTACCATTTATCCATTGGAAAATTACTTATTTTTACAAATTTGACCCATATCTATGTATATGAGGCCTTTATCAGAGAAACTTGCTCTAAATGTTTTTCCCCCAATTTCCTGCTTTCCTTCTAATTTTGGCTATGTTGATTTTGTTTGTACAAATCCTTTTTAATTTCATTCAATCAAAATTATCCATTTTACTTCCTATGGTCCTATTTATGTCTTATTTAGTCATGAAATCTAATCTTATTCATAGATCTGACAGGTAAAATATTTCATGGTAATCTACTTATGGTATTACTCTTTAGGTCTAAATCATGTACCCATTTACACTATTTCATGATATATGGTGTGAAATGTTGGTCCATGCCTAGTTTCAACCAAAGTGTTTTTCCCTCAATTTTTGTCAAATAATGATTTCTTGATCCAAAAGCTTGGATCTTTGGGTTTATCAAATACTAGATAATTACGGTAATTTAGTACTGTATATTATATATCTAATCTATTCCACTGATTCATTTTCAAGTTTAGTAGCTTTGGGGGCATAGTTCTAAATTCCTCTCCAGTATGGCTGGAGACTCATTTCCCTAATAAATTTTAATGAAAAAATTTTAAATAAAATTCTAGCAAAGAGATTACAATGTATCACCAAGATCACACACTATGACCATACTGATTTAATATTACGAATGCAAGCATATTTCAATATTAGGAAAACCATAAGTATAACAGACCATATCAATAACAAAAATAACAAAAGCCATATTCATATTTGTCAATAAAGAATTTTTTTTGACAAAATATAACACCCATTCGTATTAAAATGCTACAAAGAATAGCAATAAGAGTAACTTTTCTTAAAATAGTAAATATATATCTAAAACCAAGGGTAAGTATTATCTGTAATGGGGATAAACTAGAAGACATTACAAGGAGATTAGGTATGAAGCAAGAATTCCTTTATCACCATTATGATTCAATATTGAACTAAAATGCTAGCTATAACAATAAGACAAGAAAAAGTTTTTGCTCTGCCTGTTTGTGTCAGAAGGAATTTAGTAGGAATTCTTTATTTTTCAAATGCTTTTTATAGTATTAGATTATATAATATTAGTTTGTAGAGTATATTATTAGATACATAGTATCAGAATTAGAAGTTTTTTAAATGGTAGATAGAATTATCTTGTAAATCCAACTGGTTCTCTTTTTTTTTTTTAATCAGGGAGCTCATGTATTTTTTTTTTCAATTTCTTATTAAGGCAATTTAAGTACTCTATTTTGTCTTTTATTATAGATGATTTATATTTTTGTAAATATTCATCAGTTTCGTTAAGAGTGTCAGTTTATTGCCATATAATTGGGGAAATAGCTTTTAATAACCGCTTTTATTTCATGTTCATCATATCATCTATAATTCACTTAATATTAACTTCAAGAATCTAGATGCTATGCCATTTGATATTATTTTATTGTCTATGATGTCTTTTTAGCAAAATAGAGTTTTCATGATTCTCTGTTTTAATTTGATCTATTTTTGCTTCTTGTTTGTCTGAGGTCATGTTAGCTACCCCTGCCTTTCTTTAATTCTAATGAAGAATAATAAATTATGCTCTAGCCCTTTATTTTAACTCTGATTTTATCTTTCTTTTCAGATGTGTTTCTTGTGTACAGCATATGTTGGATTCTGGTTTCAAGTCCATTCTGAAATTCTCTTCCATATTACGGGTGAATTTATCGCATTTCAGTTTTCAGTTATGATCACTAACTGTTCTAATCCCATTCTCTTCCATCTGTCCTCTCTTTTTTTTAAACCCTTTCCATCCTCAAGAATCTATTTTGTTTGAGCATTGTTTTCCTTCATCTACCCTCTGTTGCAACCCTACCCCACTCCTTCTCTAACCTTTTTCCCTCCAAGTTCTCTTCTGGGTATAGTGAATGTCCACATGTAACTGTGTGTGCATACTACCCTCCTTGAACCAGTTCACATTAAGGAGGCTATCCTCAGATTATTCTAGAGGATTAGTAATATTAAAAGCTCAGTCTATGGGATATGGAAGATTGGCAGAGTTCCTATTGCCCTGAATTGTATCTTTCTGATCCAGTTTTACTGTCCAGGTAACTGCAGAAGCAGATAGGAGCAATCTCTGTTTTTAGTAAAATGTATTCTTTTTATTTTAAAGTTATCTTATTGAATTTTATGGTTCATGAATGTTTTATTACATTGCAGTGCTGAGTGTGAATCACTGAAGTTGTGTGAGCTAGATCTGTCCCAGGATAATAAGGAGACAGTCAAATTCAAGGGACTAAAATTACTAATAGTATAAGTGAGATATAATGAGGTCCTGAACTGAGGCAGTTGTTGGGTCAGTATAGAGAAGAGGAGGAGTAAAAGAATGATTCAAAAAGTATAGCCAGTAAGACTCAGCTATTGAAAATAAAGAACAATGGATGTCTCTCAGATGGCAAACCTAGTTGACTAGAAAAGTGACGTTTTCTTTGGAAGAAGCTGGGAAGTCCAGTGAAGAAGGCAGGCTTGGGGACAGATGAGATCTACATTGGCCACTTTGTATTTGGTATGACATTTGAGGGACCTCTGGGTAGATATTTCTAGCTGATTATTGGAAATGTAAAATTGAAGCACAGGAAAGGAATTAAGACTAAATACGTACTTCATGCAGTCAGTTGCATAGAGACGCTAAACCCATAGGAGGTGATGGACAACCAGGAAAAAGAATGGAGATAAGAAAGCTCAGGATGGAATCATGGGGTATATGCATAAATAGAAAATAGGACAAGAATAAAGATCCTGTGAAAGTGGGTCTGGAAAAGATCAGTCATAGAGTTAAGAAGAGAACCAATATAGAGCAGACGTGAAAACCCAGGTATTTCTCAGTAAGGAGACACTGGCATTGGTGACCCTGAAAACTATAGTTTCACTGAAGTGATAGGGACAGAAAACAAATTTTAAGGGATTGAAAAGTGAGCAAAAGTTAATTAAGTGAAGGCTATGAGTATAGAAAACTTTTGGGGAAGTTTAGCCGTGAAAAGGAAGACAGATCTAGGGCAATAGCTTGAGAGGACTATAGGGTCAGCTGAAGGTGTTTTCAAAAGTATGGTGGAGATTTAGGCATGTTTGAAGGCAGCAGGGAAGAAGCCAGTGGGTAAGGATGATTAAAAATGAGGGAATGAGGGGAAATTGTAAAAGAGGTAAGCTTTTTCAGGATCAAGAGTATAGATAGAGGGATTGGTGTAGGCAAAGAGAAGGACCATCTCATCCTCCAAAACTGGAGCAAAGGCAGAAAGGATTGGACATGACGTTGAGATGATTCAAATTGGAATTATGGAAGAGATGAAGCTTAGGATGAGTGACTTCGAATTTTTCAGTGAAAGTGAGATAAGATCCTTAATTAAAAGAGGAAGGAAGTGATGATACTGCTTCCTCAATAAAAGAAGAGGTTTAAAATCTTCTACTGTAGGGATTAAGATAAAGAATTATTTGGGGAAAAGTAAAAGAACTGGCATTTGGCATGCAGCAGTGAGGGCCCTATTTAGATAGGTAGATAGAGAAAGGATTTATTAAATGCTTATTTTGTGCCAGACACTGTGCTCAGTGATGGGGATGTTAATATAAGGGGAAAGAAAGACAGTTTCTACCCTCAAGCCATTTACATTTTAACAAGGAAAGACAACATATAAAGGGGAAGTAAAAAGTAGGGGAAGAGGAAAAGGCTACTATTGAGGAGGTGAAATCTGGAGAGTGGGGATGAAAGTGAAGTGAGCATGGCCTGGGCACCTCATGAAATAATGACTGGAGGCCTAAGACTCATTAATCTGGAGAGTAGCACTCAGGGCAGAAGCATGCCCAGGGTAAGTGGTGAGAAGTTTACTGGACAGGGTGTTGAGAATTATGGGGAATAATGCATAGAGCCAGTAAATTGAATAACATGAAGTGGTAGTGGGCCCAGCACAGTTTTATCCATTTATATTCAGTAGCCAGTAAGAAGGAGTGGAAAAGGCTGATAGTAGTAGTAGTAGTAGTAGTAGTAGTAGTAGTAGTAGTAGTAGTAGCAGTAGTAGTAGTAGTAGTAGTAGTAGTAGTGGTAGTAGGTGTTGTCATTGTCTTCATCATTCAGGGTTAGGGTTAAAAAAGGGATAGTAGTGATTAGACGGTGTAGTAGGGATTTAGAGAGGTTAGGTCAGTGTGAGATTGAAATTGTTGACTAATGAGTGGAAATTTTGAAGGTATGAAAGTGAGTATTGATTAGAGTTGATAACAAGAGTATTGGAGGAACTAGAACCTGCAGTTAAGAAAAACTGTCATTTTAGGAATGGAGAGGCAGCAACTTTTGATTAGAATTATGGATTATGGAGGCATAACACTTTTGGGTGATAATTAAATCAAGCTTATGGCCAGCCTTGTTTAAGGCTGAAGTAGAGTAAAGGTGTAGATCTTAGATGTTGATGAGATTGATGAACCAGGAAGCTAAGGGTTATTTGAGGGGACATTAATATCCCAAGTGAAGTCCCCAAATATAAAGACAAGGAATTAGGTAGAGAAGTAGGATGTGAATCAATTCCTGAAATCCTTGAGAAATCTAATGTGAATGCTGGTTGCTAAAATTAAAAATGAGTGCTCCATGGGGCACAATAAAAATGGATGGTAGAATTTGATAGGAACCCAGGAGGGTTAGGGCTCATTTGAGTGGTAGTACTGGCAGTGTATGACTCCGAATCAAGGCGATTCAGAGTAGGGACATAGAGCAATAGATTCCCATTCCCTTTTCCAGTAACAATGATAAAATTAGTTTACAATTCACTGAGCAAGAAATGAAAAGTGTACTTGGTATGTGAATGGCTGCTGAGCATGTGTCAAGATGCCTATGGTAACTAAGACTTGGAATTCTTGAACTTGGCTGGAGGAGATAGCTTGACTTACTCATCCTATTAAAAGCCAGAGCAGCTCTTCCCTAAAGCAGGACCCAGTTCTGTGTCGATTAACTCACTGACTAGGGGTGCAGGATTTCTAATAGTCCAGTAGGTTAGTTCTCCTAGTGGTGAGAAACAGAGAGCAAGAGATATGTGTGCTGGTTAGACCTGGTTTCCTAGTAGGATAGCTGGATGGTGGGTATTTTGAATGCCTTTCCATTAAGGTTAAACTAATCTATGAGTGGGTTACTTTGAGAGTCTTTTGCCATTTTGTTGCAGAATCTGGCATTATTTGAAGATGCGAAATAAATCATTCAAGACCCAGGCATATCCAGATCCCTTGTTATAGCCAATGAGAAGCAGACAGTGTGGCCTGTTTTTGTTTTTGTTTTGCATTGATTTGTTATAACTAGCAGATGCAAGTGGGTAGTTAATTAAGTGCTTCTGATGCCTTTATTTCCCTTCCAAGAGGCAAATTTAGAAATGACATGAGCTCATATTTGCTTCCATTAACTGCTGTGTCTTATAAGTTGCCAGCTTTATTCTAGCCCTCAATTATTTTTCCTTCTTACTGTGTGTGTGTGTGTGTGTGTGTGTGTGTGTGTCTGTGTGTCTGTGTGTCGGTGTTTATGTATGTATGTATTCTTCATAGCACTTACTACTGATGGTCAGACCTTTTCAAGTGTATTTTTCTAAAACCTTACTGTTTTAAAACTAGGCTACATTTTCACAGCAATGATACAATAATGATAATAGTGTTAACTAGAATATACAGCATTTTAAGGTTACTGTGATGACATGTATAATTGAATTTGTATATCTGATGGTAAAATGTGTATCATCATAGTAAATGTATCAGCTTGTTGTGTCCAGTGGGATCCATTACTTGCCAGTGTCATGACACTCACTATTTGCTAGATGGGCTCTGATCAGGTTTTATATTGGAGGGGATGACATGAAAGGAGGCAAGGAGAACTGTTCTATGTGGACAGTGTCGAGATATCAGGAAGATGAGATGGCAATCAGGAAAAATGTCAACTCGTCTTGGTTCCACCTTGAGGACAAAAGATCTGTGACTATTCAGGTCATGTGAATAATACATAAATTGATCAGATGCCATGCTGTTAACTGCATTGTGAGTATATATACAGACATTTTTCACAGTGTATGTTGCACAAATAACTTAAATGTTGAGCTTCTTTCAAAATTCAGTTCAAGAGCTGCCTTTCTTGCCTCCCACTACCTTCTCCCTTGACCCTGCCCCAGTTGCTAGCATCTCCATATATATATATATATGTATTAGGATTCTTCTTTTGGAATTGTGGACAGCTAATAAAACCAGACTCATTACAGCTTTATAGTCACAAGTCCTTTCTCACCCAAGACCATAATCATGATGCTAGGTCACATGCTAGATCCATTGAACTTGGATCCAAATGACATTCTGTCTTTTTCCAAAAATTCTTTTACACCTTCAAAAGTTGAAGATCTTCTACCACTAGGTATTCAAAGGTACAGGAAAAACCATTAAGGGACTAGAGTAGAATATAAGCATCTCGATGGCAGGAATTGTTTTGCCTTTTGTCTTTGTTTCTCTGGCAACTAGCACATCACATAGTACTTACTTCATCAATGCTTGCTGAGTAGAATGGAATAAAATTGGATTTGGTTAAATAAAACCCAAAGCTCTTAGGGAAACCTTCTTGCCCAAAGGACTTAAAGATGCAGATTGTCTCTACGTAATCTCTGAGGAAATATTGCTGGTTCTACTCAGCAGCAGGCCTTAGAGGTCCCTCTCCAATATGAAGATTATGTGACTGGCTTTGTTTAGGAAATATTGATAAGGTTTTTTTTTCTTCTGAGCATTAAGCACAGTGTTCCTTAGAATTGTGGCATTAAAGAGCAGGTGGCATTAAAGAAAAAAATCTCAGCGGGACTTGTAAAAACAAAAATAAGCAAGTACATGATCTAACAACCAAGTATTATTTATGGACATGTTTACTTTTAATAAATAAGCGAAGCCCAAACTAGCCAAGTGAAAAAAAGGACTCTCAGAGGCTGCAAGAATTTAATTACCCATTATTCTTCTCATCTTCCATTTGCTTTTTCTCAGTCCCCCAATCTCTCCTCATTCATAGCATTATGTAAAGGATTTTAGTCAGATCTGAGTTTAGAATCCTGCTTTCAAATGAACCAGTAGTAACTGTATGACTTTCGTTGCTGATTACTAATAAGTTACATCCCTCCATGTGCCTTTTGATAAAATCTCATTACCGGAATTTCAGGCTGTGAGCTACTTGTAAATCTCAAATAGAAAAAAAAAAGCAGTTGTTTTTTGGTGTTTTTTTTTTTTTAATGTGCCACTATTATGGGTGGTTTGTGAGAGGAAGGGCGATTTAGATAATAGAAGGACAATAAATCTCACCCTAGCTTTACATTTAAAAATATCAGAAATTCCCTGGACAAATATAAAGCAACAAATAAGATGTCAGAACCAGACTACTGAGTCCTAATTAGCCATCCTTACATCTTCAGTGAGAACTACAGATTTCTGTCATTCAAAAAAGGAGCTAGTATGCAAAGGACTGTCTAGGCCTCCTAAAGTGGTATCTGCAATGAACCTTCCAAATGGGTTATGACTATCTTTGTCCCCAAATGTCACTTCTTTTCTTTTTTTTCCTATACAGATCCCTTTTTGCCAGGTATATTCATACCTGCAAGTAAAGCATCTGCATAGCTCTCTTGTGCTATCCATTAGAACTTAAAAATAACCTCAGAGCTTCAAGACTGTAGAAGACTAAATTCAGGCCATAACTCTCCCTGCATAGATGCAGATTGTTTTATGTTTTTCAAAGACCAGCCTCTAATAACTCGTTACCAAATTGTATAGAAGCAATTTTAGGGGAAAAAAAAATGCAAGGAGGGAAAGTGGTGGCTTGGTTGCTGACTCATCACAGGTTTCCTAAGTGATGCACATATATCACTGTACTTAGCTATAATCAGAGCCAAATGTCCTTTCTGCTTTTTCTGCCTCTGCCAAATAAATTACTGGTGAAAACTTGGAATCTCTGTCCTGCTCCCTAAGCTTTGCATCCTCAAAGAGTGAGCTTTCCAAAGCTTCTGTCAACATTAGGAAACAGATTGAAATCATTATTGGCCATCCAGACTGCATCCTCCCGATTTCATGGCAACAAAAGAATGACTGGAGTAGTGTGTGTCTGTATGTGTGTTTTTAAACTAATAAATGATATTTTAAATTATATACCTTGAAATCTGAAATCTGCATATGGATATATTTTAGGATCCCAGGACAAGTGCATATCCATGATCATGTAATTTGGCAGGTTTGTTTGGGTTTTTTTGTTTGTTTAAATTAAAGGTGAAGGGTAAATGGTTGAATGGATGTGACCAGTGGTCACAAAAAGGATCTCATTAACTTACATAGTCTGGTTAGTGAACTGCTATAAATGGTCACTTAGGGTGATGGAGACATCACTTATGCATTAGATATTGTGGATAACCTACAAACAAGCTTGTGTCTAGGCTCTATCCTCAGATACAGGTGTCATATGTATCGTATTGGATACATGTTGAAAATGTGAGATAATCTTCCACTTAACTCCAGGTTAACTGACCACAAGCTGTTAAGATTTTCATAGTGTTTTTTTTTAAGAGAGAATATTACTCCATTCTTCAAATGAATAGAATGTCTTATTTATGAAACTTTCTTTGATGCTTTGGGGTTGCTATTTAGATTTTAATTCAATAAATAACACTCTTATGGCCTTGAAAAAATCAGGCATCATTATAAAAAGAGTGACTTATTTTCTTCTCATGAGTCACGAGTTGGATCTATCCTAGAGAGAGTTATGATCTATGTAATTGATTGCTGCATAGTAGTACCAGCACGATGACTGGCACATAACTGATGTTTAATACATACTTCTTTAAAAGATCACTCATAGATTCAGAGCTAGAAAGCTATCTAGTTGAATCTCATTTTTCAAACAAGGAAACTGAGGTGATGTGACTTGCCTAGAGTCACACAAGTGGTTTATTGAACATAGGTCCTTTGATTCCAAAAGCCTGGGCTCTTTTCCATCATGTCATGCTGTCTCCCTGATGAACTGAAGTGAATAGATAATAAATTTAGGTTTACATCAAATGAGAGTTGTTTTTTTTTAACTGAGTTAAATATTACATTTTCCTCCACTTTGTTTTGCTAAAGGTTAACTTTATAAGTTTTATCGATATGTTTTTTATTCACTGTAATTTCCCTCAGTATCCCTTCCCCTCCCCTTTTAGAAACTCATCTTATGTAAGAATATTTTTAAAGACAAAAAAAAAATCAGGAAAATTATCACTACACCAAGAAAGTCTGAAATATGCACGATGTACAAGATCTATAGATTTTCTGCCTCTGAAAAGAGGCAAAATGGGGAATGCTTAAATCTAGGTGATACAGTGAATAGAGCACTGGGTCTGGAGTCAGGAACACCTGAGTTTAAACCCATCCTCATATACTCTGTGTCTATGTGACCCTGGGCAAGTCAATTAACCTCTGTCTGTTTCAATTTCTTCAAATGTGAAATGCTAATAATGATAGAACTATGTCCTAGGATTGTTGTAAGGATAAAATGAGATACTATTTGTAAAACATTCAGCACAGTACTTGGACATAGTAAATGCCTAATAAATGTTTGTTTTTGGAGAAGAAAAAGAAAGAATTTGTGTACTAAAATCTATTCATTGAAATGTTTAGAAACAGAGTCAAAAGGAAAACTTTCTCGCGTGTTTTATATGCTTCTACTCAGATCTATATGCAGTGTTATCTTCTGTTTGAAAATAATTGAAATATAAGTATTTGTCATTTCAAGGTAGCCTTAGAAAAGTGGATAATGGCTGTTAATTTTCAGATGTCATGGATGCTGACAGAAACCCAGGGAGTTTAGGTTTTGAATTAACATGCTATCATAGAATTTTTTTTAAATTAAAATTTAATTTTTCAATTTGCCAAGTATTTATTTTCTTACCCCCTCATCTTCCTCTTCTACCAACTCACACAAAAAAATAAATTCCTTATAAAATATACATAATTAAGTGTAACAAATCTCCACATTGCATTATATATATATATATATATATATATATATTATATATATATACACGCAACATATATATATGTGTATACAAATATATTTCTACATATTGAGAACACTTGCCCCCCTTTCAAGCAACTAAGGGGCTGGTCATCAATTGAGAAATGCCCAAAAATTATGGTATGTGGATGTGATGTAATACTATTGCTCCTTAAGATAAATATAAAAGGTCTGGTTTTAGAGAGCTTCAGGAAGACATGTCAGCTATTGAAGTGAGAAATAGAGCCAGGAGAATAATTTATACAGTAACAACAATATTGTAAAAATGAATGAATGACTTAAGCACTCTAACCAACTATGATTCCAGATCATGAATACAAAGAATTCTTTGAGGAATATTATCATAGTATCTTAGTGTTGAGAGGGAGGTGGTCTAAAAATCTATCCATCCATCCAGCCATCTATCTCTCTATCTATCTATCTATCTACCTATCTGTGTCCATCCATATATCTCTCTATCTGGAAACGCAAACGAAATCATAGACTCAGTCCAAAACAATGTCTGTAAGCATTTTCCTGACCTGCTGATCTAGTATCCCTGTCAAAAAAGAAAATGAGATGAGTTTGGTATGTTTGCTAAGTTCCATCTCTTCACATTTGACAAATCATAGCCTTCTGCTCTCAAAATTCTGTTCAAGTCTGTTTTCTAAGAAGTCTTCCTAGTCTTAGTCAATTCCTAAACTCTTTTCTATCATTAGTTTTCCCATCACTCCAATTATTTATCACTTTACAATATATAGAACAGTAGTCAAACTTATTATTAAATGTTACCCCTCTACTCTCTGTAAAATGATTAGGATGTATCAGATGACCTTCTAAGTTTCTCGTAGTTCTAATATTTAGTCATCCTAAGACTGAGATTCATCTGCTCTTATTTTGTGCCTCCTTAAACTCTGGGAATCTCTTCATGTTTGTGTTCTCTCTCCCATTACAATGCAAGTTCCTTTTAGGGGACCATGTTATTTTAAATTCTTCTTCTACTCCATGCTGGGCCTAATAATACACCAAGCCATGATTGGTAGGGCATACACTTTTAATCACTTTTTTTTTTCTCTCAGAGATCAGAGTCCATCTGGCACATTCTCTAGTCTAGCTCCCTTGTGACCAGTAACACCCTTAGTTTGCTTGGAAAGAACCATTTTGCAAGCTGGGGTCATGGAGCAAAATCTTGCAAAATATGAATTTAATAAATATTGACTGATAGAGGAAGGAATGTCATTTAAAAAAAGATAATGAAAGACTATACAATTACACTATGTAATGTTTCATATTCTACTGCCACCTTTCCTTTCTTACCTTTTTGAGAACCAATAAAAGAAAATCCTTTGTGATCACATTCCTGGAATAAATAAAAGAGAAATTGGACTCTATTGCTATCAGTGGCCAGTCATACCCTTCAGAAGGTGTGTTAACTCTTTCAGATAACTGCAGAGCCATTGACAGCAACTTAGGGGGATTTTTATCTTGCTTTCATTGAACTGAGAGCATCTAGGACAGCTAAGGAAGTGAGAAAGAAGGCTGTTTATATGCAGCCTTACTTTGCTTTATTGTGCTTCACTGTATTGTCTTTGACAGATATTAAGGGTTTTTTTTGTTTTTTTGGTTGTTGTTGTTGTTTTTCCAAGTTGAAGGTTTGTTGCAACCCTTATTCAAGCAAGTCTATTGGTGCCATTTTTCCAACAGCATGCGCTCGCATCATGTCTCTGCATCACATTTTGGTAATTCTCATACTATTTCCAACTTTTAAATTATTTTTATTGTATCTGTTGCAGTGATTTGTGATCAGTGATCCTTGATGTTATTTTGTAATTATTTTGGTGTGCCTATATAAAAGGGTGAAATTTAAAGGTAAATGTTGTAGCTGTTCTGTTATACCTATAGTTCCTGTCCCTCTCCCTCTGCTTTGGCCTCTCTATCCGCTGAGAAACAGAAATATTGAAATTAGGACAATTAATAATCCTATAATGGCCTGTAAGTATTCAGGTGAAAGAGTCAATTGATAGGGCAAACTCCATTGTTGTCTTATTAAGAAATTGCCACAACCATCCCAATCTTCAGTAATCCCAACTTTGCTCAGTCAGCAGCTATCAATATTCAGGTAAGACCTTTCACCAGTAAAAAAGATTACCACTAGCCAAAGGCTTGGCTGATGGCTAGCATTTTTCAGCAATAAAATTTTTTTAATTAAGGTATTTACATTTTTAGACATAGTAGTATTGCACACTTAATGGATTACACAGTACTGTAAATATAACTTTTATATGCACTGGGAAACCAAAAAAATTTGTGATTTACTTTATTGTGATATTAGGTTTGTTGAGGTGGTCAGGATATCTCCTGCAATGTCTCCAAGGTATTCCTGTATTATATTAGATTGGGGTAAGCAAACCTATTGTATTTAAAAATGTAAAAACCACCCCTAACTCCTACCCATACAAAAACAGACAGGCTATTTATTGGGTAGGATTTGACCATCTGGCAGTGTTTTGCTCAGTCCCTGGATTAAGTAATACTCCATGCTGGAGATGCATCGGATTATCTGAAAGGCCCAGGAAGGAGTCCCAGATAATCTGTTGTCATGTTGAGGAGCTTCACAAAGCAGTTATAATAACAGCTCATATTTACTTAGTCCTTGAAGTTTTACAAAATACTTTCCTCTCATCACTCACTGCATGGGAGCTATGTATATACAATATACAAAGTTTTTCCAGTTTTACAGATGAGGAAACTAAGGTGAGAGAGGATAAGTGACTTTCTTGGATATACAGTAAGTGTTGGAGGTGTGACTTGAACCCAGTCTCCCTGTGTGAGCTTGGAAAAATCACTTAAATTTACTATGTTACATAAAATGAAGGGTTTGGGTGAGATGGCTTCTCAGATCCCTCATACTTCTTGATCTATGATCTTGTGATCCTGAATCCAAGCCTGCCCCTCTTTCTCCTGTACCCTGCTAACAGTACCCTGTGATTTTCCTGAGCCCATGCATTGTTTTTTTGTTTTTTGGATTTTTTTGATCCTACAGAGTCCCAGGAAGTACTTGGATATCTGTTTGGTGTGTCCCCCAGCCCCCTTTCTTCATTGGGAAAAAAGGTCCAATCCAAAAATAGCTAAAGCCAACTGACCATTTAAAGTCATATATCAGTAATCTTGAATAACTGGGAGGAAAGTATGTTGAGTTAATAAAATGTCTGAATTGTACAAATACCTTTAAACAAATGTACTTTTGTGACTTGTAAATACAGTCACTATATATTTTCCACGTAACCATCCTGTCAAGCCTGTTTTTATAAATAGATAAGACTCATTTGTAAATAACACATTGTTTGCAGGCAAATGGATGCTTCTCCCATAAAATACTTGAAGTTGTGATTCTTGAAATGCTATTTCAATATACTTTCCTCAAACAGATAGAAAGTAAGTTTCTGCTTAGCTGTGCTAGAAATATCATGAATTTTGAACTAGAGATGTCCAAATTAATGAGGTTTTATTGTCTATCTAAGGCACTTCGGCAACTATATTATGGTTTCTTATCTTCAGGGCTATGCAAATGATGCTGTAGATGGAATAAGCCTCATAAGTGATAAGTAAATTAAAGTTCCGATTTCAGTGACAGCTTTCCAACAAACTTTTCCCATCACTTCAATTGTGGATAATAAGAAGAGAACATTTAACACCTCTCTATCCTTCTCTCTGTAAAGCATTTATAGGCTAGGAAACAGATGGCGTCCCATCAGTTTCTTTGAGCTACTAGCTCAGTTCTAGCAGTGGTAACATAAACACAAGTCCTACCCCAGTGAGAGGAGCTTTTGGGCTACTTTCCAGCTGTGTACACAGCAGATATGCATTTCAGTAATGAATATGGGGTACAGAAGGAACAGTCCACATTTAAAAGAAAAATAATCCCCCATATACCCTAGACTATGGATCATTTTACATAACTGCAGAGGCAGACAGCAGAATGCTTTTCTAATCTATGAGCCATATATATGCACATACACGATTATGGAATAAGTATTTGGCATCATCAAACATAGTTTGACCTGGATAATCCCTTTGTGGTCCATAAATATGTCAGGGAATCTAAATCATTTCAATGATAACGAGTTTTATAAAGCACAGAGAACCAAAAGGCTATTTAAAAATACACACAATTAGAAGTGCTTTAAAACTATTGTAAAAGTTGGAGAAATTTCCAATTTTTTAAACACATTGAATCTTAATAGGTTCATCCAGGTGCCATACATACCATTGTCTGATGCAATTCCCAATGTTTACATCAGTTTAGGCTCAAATATATACAGAGTAGAATGAATATTTCCCCAGTGCTTTGTAATTTAAAAAAAAAAATCACCCTCTGTGCAAAATGGAATATATCAAGAGAAAGTTTAGGCAGTAATGTGAAGGGCCTAGAATGCTAGAAAGTAACGTAGCTTGGTGATTTATACATGGGGAAACCATATAAGGCTCTTCTATCTAATCAACCCTACAAAGTTGTTTGTTTGTTTGTTTTAATTTTACTTCTCTCCTACAGCTAATGTACTTAATTAGGAAATCCGTCATTTCTGAACTTCTAAATGGGAAAGATAAGTAGATCTCCTTGTCCCTAGAAGTAAATAGACAGACAACCACTATCACTACTGGTCAACAAACTAAAAATGGCCAGGAATCTGAGACAAAGCCAAATAGGTAAACCTACTGTTCAGTGTTGCACCCAACCCCTCCCCCCCTTCCACCTGCATCACACTGATTCTTTATTCCCCTGGCACCTCTGTAGACTTTATGAAATGATCTTAACTGAGTAACTTTACATTAGGAAGGAAGATACACAGGGAAAACAAGTGTAGGGAGGTAGGAAAGGGAAACATTTGTGAAATGGTCATGAGGAGTTCTGGGAGGAAATAGGCCTTCCAGAAGTTCCCATAGTGGGTGATGCCAACACCTGGGGAGTGTTGGAACACTCCAGGGGGACAGTCACAGCCTCAGGTACAATTGGGGAGGGAGTTGAATAAAAACAAAGGGTGGTGGAAATGTAAAGAAATAAGAAAAGATAAGAAAATATTGAAAAACCGATCATCCATGTTTCACCTGTTGTGTAACAGAGTTAGTCATATCGATTGTGTTATTTTCCAGATAAACACACAAAATGCAAGTAATAATCAATTAGTGGACAAGTCTACTGACAGGTCTTAACAAGCAAGTGTTAGCAGGCTAGCATGTGGAACATGGTAGGGAAATCCAGCATGCATTGACAGGAATATCTGCATGTAGTGACTTGTTTCCAATATGATACTATACAGTTATATGATGCAATATTGAATCATTAAAATTTAAATGCATGAAAAAACCTAAAAATTCACAATAAATTATTAAATTTAAGATGCATAATTTTTTAAAAATACATCTTATATATATTTTTAAATGATGCAATTTTTAAAAAAAGATATTAAAGGGTTAAAAGATTTACATCAGGGTGCTGACTAATTTTTTTTTTAAAGGGGGCAGTAGGCCAAGTAACTTTGGGAATCTCTGCTTAAACCAACTGTCCTCTAGTATTATGCTTTAGCTAAATGAGGGGAAGGGAATCAGTAGCTCCCAATTGCCTCTGGGATATAATACAAATTCTAGGCCTGGAATTTCAGCTGTTAGGTGATGCAGTGGATAAAGTGCCAAGCTTGGAGTCAGAAAGACTCATCTTCCTGAGTTCAAATCTGACCTTAGACACTTACTAGCTTTGGGAACCTGGGCAGGTCAGTTAACCCTGTTTTCCTCAGTTTCCTCACTTGTAAAATGAGTTGGAGAAGGAAATGGCAAACCACTCCCATATCTTTGCCAAAAACAAAGAAAAAAACACGCTTTCAAGAAGAGTCAGGTATAACTGAACAACAAACAAGGTCTGGAATTTAAAATGCTCCCATCTAGCTTTTCACTTTTATTTTATGTTACCTTTCTTGCAACAGTCTTCACTACAGTCAGACTGGCTTGCTAGAATGCATCCCTTTTGTAGCATTCCATCCCTCTTTTTCATGCCTTTGTACAAGTGGTCCTCCACTTCTAGAATATACTCCCTCCTCATCTCTGCCTCAAAGCATATCTAGTGTCCTTTAAAACATGACTCAAGTGCCATATCTTATCCAACACCTTTCCCAATCTCTCCAACAGCTAACACAATGTCCTACACATAATAAGAACTTAAATGCTTTTTGAACTGATTTGAATTAGCAAATTGTCTGAAATATATTATTTTAAAAGGAATGTCCTTTTAGTTCTTTTAAATATATGTGTTAACTAACTGCTAACACGTAATTACAAGTAGATATCCTACGGGATTGTTTTAATGCATATATATCATAAAGAACATTTTGACAATATGCACATAGATGTTAGTCTCCTTGTCCTCCTACAATTGTGTACCCTAATGTACTTGAGGCTTGAAGTCCTGAAATCTTGCTTTTTTAATAGATAGTCAAAAAAAATCTTTATGTCAGAGGTGGGAAAAAGACACAGTACTCACATTTGCTGCTGACCTGCTTGACTCAGAATCCATGGTTATCTCTTAGGCAAGAGCTGAATCATTGGGTCAAAGGATATGAACAGTCTATGAACATATGAACAGTGTCTGCTTGATTGATTTTGTCACATAATTCAAAATTATTTTCCAGAATAGTTGGACCAATTCATAACTCTGCCAACAATATATTAATATGAATGTTTTTCCATAGCCCTTCCAAGACTGATCATTTTGATGGGGGAAGGGGTGTCTTTGCTAATTTATTGGATATGAAATGAAAAATCACATATTTAAATCTATATTTCTCTTATTACTGATTTAGATCATGTTTTCTTATGTTTGTTAAGAGTTTTCTTTTAAAGTATTGTTCATATTTTTGTCCCCTTAACTATTGAGGGATGTTTCTTATTCTTATATGTTTGTGTTGATTCTTTTTTTTTTTCAGCCAAAGACAAAGTCTATTAGAACATTCCTCACACTGGGCAGATTCTTAAGCAGTCTGAACATTAGTAAGCTATTGGCTTTTAAGAATCTAAGCATCTTAATGGAGACAATATGTAAGACAAATATATCTTTCATACAGAAAGACTATGGGAGGGATCTAGGAGTGGCCAAGTAGTCTATGAGGTAATATAATTCCAGAGACCTGGATCCTATGGCCAAGGGAGAATGGAGCCTAGATATGATTAAGGGTAGGAAGTGGCCTGGGGCCGAAAGAAGGTAAATCAATGGAGGGCTAGGCTAGGTGAAGGGTAACAGAATTTAGAGATTGGGTGTAGCCACAATGACAGGCCAGTTGATGGGATTATAGCCTCAGGTGAAAGCCAGAGATTTGGCCATATGGGAAAGTCCCCCTTTTTTCCTTTTTGAGGTCTAGATCCCATCCTCATCATTCCCCCCTCAAATAAATGGGACCCAAATTCTTTTGAGGTAAGGGGCAAAGGTCTTGGATTCTGAAACTGCTTCCTGCTGGCAAGGGGTGTAGAGCTGTCCCTGCCTCAAGGGGGTCCCAAAGAGGAAGTTGACTGGAACCACGCACAGGCCGTATCCAGGGAATGATGGGGGGAACATTGGCTACTTTTTGGTAGCTGTTTGGGACCAACTGTAGGTGAATGACCTGTAGTCTGGAAGACACAAATATGATATAAAAGACTACAGGGTCCAGATACAAAGCAGGGACTAGATTTAGGGCCCAATTTTGAGAGGATAAAACATCCTTAGCTCTGTTTGGTTTCAGACAATTCAGTTTTCCAACCATGTAGTATCAAATCCACCTCATAGCCAGACTCAGGTGGGTAACATTCCCTTTCAAAGGAAAGTAATGGGGAAACTGAGCCAGGAGGATCCCATCTTAGACTGAGGCTGAAATTGTCTTCTCAGTTTTTCCCAATGCTGACTTCCCATCATTATCACACTCTCTGAGTAGCTCATGGCATGTCTCAGATGGTGGATTATTGATTTATCGATGGATTATTAAGATTCATTAGACAACTCGAAATAAAATCCCACGAGCTTTTACCTCACACAGCAAGTTTCACTAATCACAGATTAGGAAAAAGTTATTCAGAATTTACATCTCAAACTTAAATTTGTCCTGGTATAAAAAGCCAATTGTTAGATATTATTTCTGTATACTTGCAAATTCTCAGCAAGACAAAACCCAAAAACACTTTTTGGCAAGTTTACACATTAAAAAAGTAACCAACAATGGCCAAATTATTTTCGAGGTAACCAAATTATGAAAAGTTGCTTGACATAACTGATACAAAAAGTTCACTAATTTGAAACTTCAAATAAACCCATTACCAATCAGTTGATTTCAATTTTGTTAAATGCATTTCCAGATTATTTTACACAGAGAATCAGCATTTCATTAACAGTTAAAACTATGACTTTACAAATAGTGTGCTTACCCAAGTTCAGAGACTAGCTTCTTTAGCTTAACCTGAACCTGAGTGATGCTTCCAGGCAAAGATTGCCACAGGGCCCAAGGCCATTGCCAGTGGGGACCAAGCTGTAGCTGCTACCCCTCCCCCCTCCTTCCTTTCCCAGTTGGGGAAGGATGAAATCAAAGGTGAAGGGTAAAAGGTGAAACTCTCTTCTCCTATGAGAGGGTTAACAGGTACCCTATTGATTCAAGGGAAGGGAGTGGGAGAAAGGAGTGACTAGGGTTGTAAGGAGGAGTTTCAAAACTCCTTAATGATCAATCACAAAACCTCCAAGGTCTGCCAAAATATTTTTAGCTGTTCTAACTTTTCCCTGTAACCTCCATGAAGGAGGATTCAGAGGTGTAGAGGAAGGGATTAAGTAAGCCTCATGGAACCAAAAAGCAACTGCAGTTTTCCCCAATTTCCTAGCACCAACAGAAGTGTTAGAATTGTGCATACACATCCAGATAGGGCTTCTGTCCTTGTCCTCTGTGCTTCAGAAGGTATACACAGGTCCATGGCCTTGAACTGACCCAGTGACCAAGAGGCTGAGAGTGTGAGGCTGAGTGTGAGACAGCCTAGTAACTGTCTGCCCAAAAAAAGCACTTCCAAGCCTTGGTGTTTGGAAAGGGACTCCAACTGCAGAGCAAGAAAGGAGAGGTATACGAGGCTTACATACCTTCCAGTCTTGGCTGGAGAAGAACTTGTTGAGGTTTAGAGGTGCTGGGACTCCAAAATCACAACACACTGTCCTGTCCAAAAGAATACAGCCCAATCCTTCTTTCAGCCAAGGGCAAGGTTTATTAGAACATCCATCATATTGGGCATACTCTTAAGGTTTCACATTCATAGTTTCCCCATCAATTGAACATTAGTAAACTATTGACTAGATTTTAAGAATCTAAGCCTCTTTGTGTCAATTCTCCATCTATCTTAGAAATGAAATTTTTATCAATAATATTTTATGTAGATATTTTCTACTATTTTAAAGTTAGTCTTTTTTCCTCTTTAGTTTTGTTCATGCAAAAGGTTTTAAAATTTTATAGAAATAAAATTTATTCATCTGTATATTTACTTCTATACTTGTATAGTTGATTTTAGAAAATTCTAGAGAATTCTTAATTAACCAAAGATATTAATGATCACAAATGATAAAATAGATAATTTTGGTCAAATCAAAATGTAAAGCTTTTACATGAACAAATTAGTACAGCTAAGAAAAAAGAGAAGCTGTTATTGGGAGAAAAAATTTTACATCCAACATCTCTGATTACAATCTATTATCTAAAATGTATCAGGAGCTAGTACCAATATATAAGACAAAAAAGACATTCTACTATAGATAGACAGTCAAAGGAGATAAGGAGTTCTTAAGAGTATTATAGTCTATTAAAAATTATTGAAAGTTTGTTCCCAATCACAAAAAAAAGAAAAATGTAAACCAAAATAATGCTGACATTTTACCTCAGATCCAACAAAATTGGCAACTATGATACATAATTGAAATAGTTAATGATGAGGTTGGGAGATACACTAATTCACTGTTTGAATTTATCCCACCATTCTGTACAGAAATTTGGAATTTTGTTAAGAAGGTGACTAAAATTTTCATACTCTTTGTTGCAGAGATATAGTAAGGATGTTTATACACACACACACACACACACACACACACACACACACACACTAATATGTATACTAAGGGCATTAAAATATAAAGGTTTAAACACACCAGAATATTTATAGCAGTTTGGTTGTTTGTTTGTTTTTTAATAGTGGTAATGAACTAAAAAGTAGCTGACTATTGATTAGGAATGGCTAAGTAAATTGCAGTTCTTGAATGTAGTAGAAAATTACTGTGTCATAAGAAATAATCAGAAGAACACAGGTAGACATGGGAAGATTCAGGTGAACTGATGCAAAGTGATAGAAGCAAAAACAATGTACCCTAATAAAATGATATGAGTGGAAAGAACAAAGAAAAGTCAAGACAAAATTCTGTGTAAATATGACAAAGCACTCTCTGAAGAACAGAGATGATAATATACCTCCCTCCTTTCTTTTCATTGATGGGGAAACTATGAATGTGAAACTGAATATATTGTGGGACTTCACTAATGTGTTAGCTAGTTTTGCTAGTTTTGGTAGCTGGTTTTGTTCACCCTGAGCAATGCTGCTCAGAATTTTCTGTCATCCTCTTCATTAGTGTTTTGCAAATGAATTTCTGTTCTTCAGAAATGCTGCTCTGGGAAACACTCTTCACGTGGCAAGAAAATCAAGTGTTTGCTGGCTCTGGAGATTTACAGTTCTATTGCCCTCTTTGCTGTTGGTGACTTTTATGATAGTTAATTTTTTTATATAAGATGGTAACACCCTTAGCCTTCTTTTTTTTTTCTCAGTTTTGATATTAGTGGTTCATTTGAATTGGTCAATTTTAAGTGGTAGTAATTGTTTAAAATCTTTCTTCCATCTTTATCCTTTCTTCAAATTTGGTGTGGATTTTGTTTCTAACTAGTTAACTGTCTGAATGCAGATAAACAGCTGAATTTGACATGATATCCACATCAGTAACCCACATTTACCCATTACAATTTAATCAATTGCATTTTACTTGTGTAGTTTGGTGAATGACATTACCTAATGCCTCCTGTCTCTCAAACTTTAATTACATTTTCCATTTTTTTCTCCTTTGCAGTGAATCCACCAAAGCCAAAATATGTGTTTGGTTTTGGAGGATCTATAGATTTCACATTTTGGAATATGTCTCTGCCATGCTGGCCCACTTCTTTGGAGGTAACTTCTTTCTGGGGCATCTTTTATTGGTAGATAGTACCAGGCCAGCTTTGTGTCATTTCCTCCTGACAATTCTTCTGACTCTTTGGACTTTGCCACCATGTCATTACATAGGCATTTTATTTTCTCCTTCATGCTTTTTCAGCTTCTTTTTAAGTATTGTCTTTCCATTTTAGAATGTAAGGTCCTTGAGGGCAAGGACTATATTTATATCTATACTCCTGTTGCTTAGCATAGTGCCTGGCACAGGGTAAAGGCTTAATAAATGCTTCTTGCCTACCTTCCTAGGGGAATTTGTTAATTTCTATCTAATTTTTTCTACTGTTCTCAGCAACAGATGTTGGCACATAACCTTCAACTATCTTTATGGTGTTCTTGTGCCTCTGGATTTTTTTTTGTCTCCTCAATTCATCAATTGTTAGAATCTTGATATTTATGTATTTCAGTGCTTCCAATAGCATATCAGTGAATTCATAATTGGGTAAAGATCTCATATATAGAGTAACTACCATTAAGCTAATGTTTACATACAGTATTAAATGTTTTATTCTTAGCATCCTTTCTGAAACCATCACTGCAGAAATGGAAGGGCAGAGCACAGTATTGAGTGTCATTTTCCAGTTTTATTTGTTAAGTGGATTGCTATAGCAAAGAATTCATCATAAAGTAGCTGGCCTATGTGTTATAGCAGACCTACTGCTGATAATCCTCTCTGTGTGTTACTAGGCTGGTTTTTAGAAAGCATTTTGTGGCAATGTCTGTATTTGATATTTTTTCATCATGGCAGAAACTGCCAGAACTTGTACTATGTTGGCATAACTTTTAAGAAACCAAGATCACTTCCATGCTATGATGAGGCCTTAGAGGAGGACTTAGTGAGGACTATATATTTAATAGATGGTGATTTAATTGATTCAATGATAATCCCACTAATTCAGGATTTTAGTCAGTCATTGAGCTAGGTGAAAGTTTTATCTTTGCACTATCCTTGCACCAAAGGGTTTATTAGGTACATTAATCACATTGAATTGCAAGAAGACATATTTAATGTCCTTAATTTCAAATTACTTTGAAGAATGTTGGAATACAATTTGCATGCACCTGATATGCTAATTAGAAATTATTCCTATCTACCCATTTAAACAGATCCCAAAAGATTGAGGATGATCAAATGTTATTCCTGGGATGGACCTTAATTTGAATTGGCAGTATTTTATTATTTTATATTAAGAAGATTAGGTAGAATGAAGACAAATTAATTCATCCATGTAGAGTTGAGAAACAAAATGAAACTTGTCATAAGCTTCGGCTCTGAGAAAAATCTGACCTCCTAACCCTTTTATGTCAATTTACAATTTCAGTATTAAAAAAGGAATGATTTTGAAGAATTTTATAAGCTGGTAAAAAATAAAATGAGTAATACCAGGAGAACAATGTTTATAACAACAAATACCCTAAAGAAAAATGTTTTTTAAAGTTTTAAGAATTATTAAAAATATAATGACCAGCTATGATTTAAAGGAACAATGATGATGCATATTGTCTTGGGTTATGGATTCAAGTGCAGAATGAGATGTTTATTTTTTTTAACATGGCCAACGAGGGTATTTGTTTTCCTTTACTATTCATATTTATTGCACAAAATTTGTTTTTCTTTGCCCCCACACACACAAAGAAGTGGGGGATGGGAAGAAAATGAATAGATTTATATTAATTAAAACATAAAAAATCATAACTATACAATATTGTATACACAAACTTTAAAAAACTTTTAAAAAATCATCAAACTCATAAAAATAATCATTAAGCATATGATTACACTGAGAGCTGACCAAATTTGACCCCAAAGCCAGTCTTCATCTCTAAGAACTTAAAATCTATTATAGACTTTTAACATATAAATCACATGGGAGAAACAGACAAGGTAAAATAAAAACACTAACCAAAGACACAAATTCACAAAACAAGGATACTTTAGGAACAGAGGCAAAAAAGACAAATAAGAATTGAAATAATTGGGAGGCCTAGCAGTATGGTTTCTGTATTCAGACTGGGTTGGGAAACCATCCCTTCTTTTGTTACTTTAAATTCCAAAAGGATAGAAGGATTTTAGTTCTTTCAAATGGTGGCAATAAATCTGCAATACTGCTAAATATACAAGACCAGAGGAGGGAGCTATTTAGGATAAAATGATGGTAAGAGAATTGCAGTTATAAAAGATTTATTAGCTCATAGTTGACTGTTAATTAAGAAGCTTCATTAATCCTTTTTTATTCTTAGCTGATGAGAACTACTTTCTTTCCATCTCTCCTCTCCAGCTGCTTCCTTGAATCACTGCCCAACTGCTAAAGACTTCTAATGCATCTGGTTTGGAAAATTGTGAACATTTGTCACATGCTACAGATAGGTCTTTGTCTGAGATGACTAGAGAAAGTCATAGTATAGGTCATATTGGGTTCCAAAGGAAGTGAAGTATACCAGGGAATCCTGTTTTAGGACTCTGAAGCGCAGAGGTAGTGGTATTACACTTTATAAAGCTATCATGTAAGACAGAACTGGTGTGGTCAAATGGAGTGGATTTGATGTAACAGTATAAGAGTAGGTCAAGTAAAGGAGAGGATGAGAGAGAGTGGAAGTTTGGTGAGGAGGAAGTTGGTATCCTTACAATGAGAAATGATGAAGGTCTCAACTAGTGCAGTAGTAATAGAAATATAACAGGGGTTCTTCATATGTTTTGTGAGTAATGGACCCCTTTGGCAATCTGGTAAAGTCTGTGGATCCTTGTCAGAATTGTTGTTGTTTTTTAATGAATGAGATAAAATGCATGGGATTACAAAGGAAACTATTATATTGAAATATAGTTATCAATATGTATTTAAAAACATTCAGGGACCCTAGATTAAGAAATTCTGGAATAGATGATAAGTTGATATGTTTAATTTTATTCAATTCACTAAACATTTATTAAACATCTACTATGTAGGTGGGGATACAAAGATAAAAATGAGAAACAGTTCCCGCCCTCAAGGAATTTCCATTCTTTTTGGGATACAGCATCTAAATATATAAATAAAAACAACAACATAGTGGAAAGTTTGGGGAAGCCAAGGATTTTCAGAAATAGGAGTGAGCAAGAGTATTCCAGGCATAAGGGACAGACTAAGCAAAGGTGCAGAGCCGGGGATGGCATGTTAAGTTTGGGAAATATCAAGTAGGCTGGGAACATAGAATGTGTGTGCATGGATACAATACAAAATAAGCCCAGAAAGATAACCTGAAGATGGCTGATATGACATCCATTTTGGTGTCAGTACCAGAGTAGGGCTGCGGGAGAGAGACAGAGAGACACAGAGAGAGAGACACAGAGAGAGACAGAGATACAGAAACACACACACAGAGAGAGAGAGAGAGAGAGAGAGAGAGAGAGAGAGAGAGAGAGAGGAGACAGAAAGACAGAGAGGCAGAGAAAGATATTAGATAAAGCCCATACCAAAGTTCCTTGCATTGGACATGTGCCAATGATGTTACCTTCTATAAAGAAGTTTGTCATCTTGTGTCACAGAGGATGATGGAAGGCTCTTCTTCCACTGTCTGATTTCACCAATTCAAAATGTCTAATAGAGCACTACATGTGTTTAAGTGGAAGAGGAGTGCCTGAGGCTGACAAATGAGCCTGCATGATATCCACGAGGGGTAATGATAAAATCTAAAGGAGATGAATAAAATTTGATCAGATTTTTGAGATGACTTTTCTCCTTTTAGAATAAATACATGTTGACCCTTTAAAGTGTCTGTGGAATTTTTCTATCATATACACTTTCAAGTGGAAGAGTGAAACTGTAACATAATGAGACTTTTCAGGCAGTCACTAATGCAAGCATCATATGGTTTATTGCTAGAAGGAGAGACCATTGTATTGTCACACTATCTTAGTCTGTGCTGAAGGAACATTTTTTTTTTAAACAGCCTTTTAAGGGCACATGGATTATTTAGGAAGAAAAGCACAGTCCCTGGCATATAAAGTGCCAGGAAAGGATATTGATGTGGCTTTTAGTCTTCCTTAGAAGGGATGCTGGCAAAGAAATAGTCTCTGCAAAAGATGAATGTAATAATTCATCTGGAGTTCCTTTTAGGGCACTCCCCTTTCTGTTTTCTACTCCGGTAGTGAGAAATTGGCAGGGGTCCTTCCATTGAAAGCCACTAACCTTCTGTATCACCTACATGCATGTCACTGATCTTAATCTTCCTTATTGGGTAGTGTTTTGGGGCCATCTCATATCTCTAGATAGAATGTCAGCTCCACAGGGGATCATGAGTTTAAGGTTCTTGGTGCCTCTGAAAGCCCCAAGCATCCAGCACCGTGCCTAGGGCCTTGAAGGCACTCAATAAACATTGATTGAATGAATGAATGAATGAATGAATGAAAGAAAAATATAGTCTCTTAAAATACTAATTTACCCCCACACAGTTTCGGACTAGGACTTCCTTTGAGTTTAGCAAAGTTTCTTTCTGTTCCATTTTCAGTAGTTGGTCTGTAGTTCTATTCCAAAATATATTCAGAGGTATTAATCTAATTAAGAGTCCAGAGCAGAGATGTCCTTCTGACAACTTGCTGGATAGGGTGTACACTATGTACTGGGTATATAAACTGCTATATAACTGCTATGTAAAGTACTTGATTTGGAGCCAGAAAGTCCTAAATTTAGTTCAGCCTCAGACCCTTGTTTTCTTCATGACCCTAAGCAAGTCACTTAACCCCTCTTGGCCTCAATTTCCCATCTATAAAATAGAGATAATAATAGCCTAACAGAACTGTCTTATGAAGACCAGTGAGATAGCATATATAAAATGTTTTGTAAGCCTGAAAGTGCTACATAAGTGTTAGGTGTTATTGTATCATTCATATTTTTTTTGCCTTTTTTTTGGGGGGGGGTGAGGCGATCGGGGTTAAGTGACTTGCCCAAGGTCACACAGCTAGTAAGTGTTAAGTGTCTGAGGCTGGATTTGAACTCAGGTCCTCCTGACTTCAAGGCCCAAGCTCTATTCACTGTGCCACCTAGCTGCCCCATATCATTCATGTTTTTAAATTACTTTCCAATCAGCTTTAGATTTGATGAACTTTTCATCTGCTTCCAGCATTTTGAGTCAAAGCTTGCACAGTTTTGTGAGTTGTGATCTGAGGGGTATTAATAATAGCATTCATACCCACAGGGGCAAGAAAACTCATGGGACCCCATGAAATTTTTATTTTTCCCCCTCAAGCAAAGAAGAGCTTTATTTTTAGAACAGATATTTTATTAATGAATTTTATGTGAATTATTACACATTCCTAAGATCCAGAAGACATGAATAGTTGGTGGAGGTGGGTAGAAAAAAGGGATATCAGACTATACTATAGCACTTTAAGTTTATACCTCATATCAGATCCATATCCATATCCATTATAAAAGTTTCAAATGCAAATGTAGCCTATTGATTTGAAGCTGCCACCTGCAACTTAACTGCATCAAGAAGTATGCCTTTAATGTATTAGACATTATTTGCTGTTTAATCTCAAGTGGCAGTATGGAATCGATATCTCTGAATCAACCATCTCTATAATGAGAAGGAGCCTGGCCATTTATTTTAATTTCTGTTTATTTCCCTTGTTAGCATAAAAGAGTGGACTAGGGAATACAGTTTCCAATTTTGCGTCCATGAATTGTCTGTTGTGTCTTGCTCAACTGCTACTTTTTTCCCCACTTACAAATCACTACCCCAGTTTCACCTGGTAGTGATCACCTTTGAAGACTTTGATTTTTGAGCATAACAGTCGAGAGGAAAAAACACTAAAAATTTCTGAATCAAGACTCAGGTGATCAAATAGATAATGATCAGCTATATCATAAAAAACATTTGTCTCAAAGCATGGTATGATGGAAAGCATGCAAGATTTGCAGTCAAAGCATCTAGTTTGATATCCCATTTCTGCTGGTCATTATCTGTGTGACTTTGGGCAGGTCATTTAATTTCTCTAAGCCTTAAGCTAGGGTAGCTAGGTGGCAAAGTAGATAAATCACCAGGCTTCGAGTCAGGAAAACTCATCTTTCCTAATTCAAATCTGGCCTCAGACACTTACTAGCTATGCGATCCTGAGCAAGTCCCTTAACCTTGTATGCCTCAGTTTCCTCATCTGTAAAATGAGTTGGCAAAGCAAATGGCAAACTATTCCAGTATCTTTGCCAAAAACAAATCACAAATGGGGTCATGAAGAGTCAGACATGACTGAAAAACAAAGGCCTTAAGCTACTTTCCTCTAATAAATGAGGGGTAAGTAAAATCCACAAAGGAGGACAAAAAATGTCATTACTTTGTTAAATGTTTTCTATTAATCTCTGCTGTTGGAATTGGATCTCAACTGATTTTCAGATATGAGACTTGGAAGCATCAGTGATGATTCAATATTTCAGCATGCTATCAAAGCAGTGTGGTTTCTAGCCACCAAACCACATATTTCTTTCTGGGGAAATGTGAATGAAAGAGAACTTTTCAGGAATGCAAGTCAAGTAATAGTGGTTGACATTGCTCAAGTGATTGTCACCATCCTCTGTCACATTCTTCACCTTGGGACACATGAGCACACAACATAAACGTTAATGTATAAAAAGAAATATTTTGTATAAACTTCCCGTGTGATAACAATGGGCATATTTGCATTAGAGTGTGACATGTGTGTTTGTTTTGCACAGTATTTCATACAGTGCGCATAGGAGTGCAAGGCTCTCCAGGGCCTTTCATTCCCCTCTAGACCACACTCCTGATTCTTTCAGTCTTTCTCTACAGTGCCCCGGAAACCTCTTCACCCTGGAATCTCACTGCATTTCCAATCTTCACAGATTGGAAGAACTCTCTTCTTCTGTGTCTGCTCCTTCTGATCGGCTGGTTTCTCCCAGAATCTCCATTTTAGGGAGGAGGCCCAGGCCAGCCATGTCTTCAGCCCACTCCAGAAGGTAGTCTTGACTCCCTGGGACTTTCTCTACAATGCCCTCCCACTGGGTGTCTTTATCTCCTTCCTCCCCCGCTTCCCTGCTTTGGCTTTTTTTATGTGTTGTCCTAACCCATTAGGGTATAAGCTCCTTGAGGGCCAAGACTGACTTTATTTTTATTTGTGTTTGTATTCCCAGGGTTTAGTACAGTGCCTCACCCCAAGGTAAGAGATTAATAAATGATTGCTGACTTAATTTGACTCCACAGTAACAACAACAGCAGCATCAGGAGCAGTAACTTGCATCTATTTAACACTAACTTTTACAAAGCTCTTTCTTCCCAATCCCACTCTGAGGTAGGGAACAAATAGAGCTATACCTACTCTTTGGTTAATGGTGCTTTAATCCAGGGTGTCAGCATCTCTCTGGGCTGCACTTCCTCCTCCTGGGCATGCTCGGCTGACCATCATGTAATCTCTGAATCTTCCTTTGCAATCCCCCAATAATCTCTTCTCTATGATATAACGGCTTGTAAGTTACCAACTGTAGGCTTCTGTCTCAGTGATTCAGTATAAAGAAAACTGGATTTGGCATCAGAGGAACTGGATTCAAATTCAGCCTATCTCACTTTCTACTGTGTGATCTTGATGAAATCACTTAACTTTTCTGACTCACAATTTTCTTCTTTGCAAAATGAGGAGATTGACTAGAGAGCCTCTAAGCCTCCTTCTGGCTTTAAGTCTACACTGCTGCCGTCATGTGATGATCATGACACCCCTCTCTTGGTGCCACTATGGGGACCAACTGTGGGGGCTTCTCACCTTTTCACCTGTAACCATGATTTGACTGTCTTACGTACCAGGGTGCCATCACCTGCCTCTTACTCCAATGTTTTTGCCTCACAAGAAAAAAAAGAAAGTGATGGCTACATTTCTGGTAGTGGATTTATCCCATGATTACTTTATGAATAAGGAAACTGAGGCATAGAAAAATTAAAAGATTTTTCCAGGGTCACATAGCAAGTGAGTGTCAGAAGCAGTATTCAAATGTAGGTCTCATGACTTCAAATTCAGTGTTTGCTCCCTTGGCAGAGTGGATAGAGTCCTGTTTGAGGGTGATACCTGGGTTCAAATCTAGCCTCAGTCACCTATTAGCAGTGTAACTCTGATCAAGTCACTTAACCTCTGCCTGCCTCAGTTTCCTTAGCTGTAAAATGAAGATAATATTAGCAATTATCTCCCAGGATTACTATGACGATTAAATGAGTTAATATTTGTAATTTACATAGCTCAGTGCCTGACACATAGTAGGCGTAGGCACTATGCAAATGCTTATACCCTTCCCTTTCCCTGTTAAGAACAGAACAAAACAACTTATCAATACCACAATCATATAGGAGAGGAAATTAATCTACGAAGACAAGAAGTATCTTAGTACCCTGATGAGGAGGGCAATAGCCACTCTTTCAAACTCATTTTCGCTCTAAAAGTGGAGCAAATCAGACCTTCTGGATTGGTGTTCAGGCTGGCTCATAATAGTACTGTAGCTGTAGCTGAACTGTGTATTTTAGGATAGAGCCAGAGAGCCAAGTATTACATCTTCATGGCAGAGCATTTCTATTCCAGGAATTCTGGTCTTCCTGGGGGACTTGCTGCCTGTGTTTTGTGCTCCATGTGTATATTCTGTGGAAGTCTCATGCCAGGCTTTAGTGCTAGCTGCCCATTGTCTTGAGTACAGAGAATGCTGTAGGACTGGGTGATGATTACTCTTAAGACTATATATAATAGAACTGCAGCTGACCTACATACATAACTTGAGGGGTTGTCCTCCCACAGAGAAAGAAAATGAAAGTAGGTCCAGAACAGTTCTTTTTCCCTCCTCCAACCGCACAATTACCAGGGTTCTGATAATGAATACTTGAAAATAAGGGCCACATGCATCCAAAAGTACAGAATTAGGAAAAATGGACAGAAGTAGCTGAGAGCAATATTCCATCTCACTATAAGGAAAAACACTTATCAGTGCTTGGCAGAAGTGAAGTAGGTTGCCCCAAGATGGAATGGGTGTCCCACCACTGGAGGTCATTAAGCAGAAGCCAGATGAATTCTTGCCAGGCATGTCATAGAGAGGATTCCTGCTCAGATAACCTCCAGGCCCCCTTCCAACACCATGATGTGGCACCAGGCTTCTCTGTGAATGAATTGGAAAACTGTAAAATACTTTTTCTTTTCATCAAAAACAGGACATTTCAAGATGTCAAGATGATAAACTTGCATTTACAGTTTCCATCAAAGCATGTTTTCCTTTCTAAACTATTTGAGACTGTCAGGCAGAAGCAGCTTCATCTAATCATTTAAAAAGAAAATTGATTTACTAGATAATCCTTAGGTTAGAATTTTCTTCACTGTCTATCCTTTTCTTTTCCCCAACTAATTGATTTTCTGGAATACTCACAAAAAAAGATAAAATACTCCAAATCCAAATCTCTCTTCATAAATCTAGAAGTAAAAGATTGGGTATCATTGAATTTCTAGAAAAAGAAAATGTCAGTGGCCTGAGGTCCAAGGCTACTCAGAGCCTGAAAGCACTTTCAGTGTTACCACAATGATAGTATGTCCTCTCTTTTCCTGTGGAATCCCTAAAATCCCAAACTTGGCCAACACTGTAGCTGAGAGCTGACCAGGAATCCAAATGTGTTTGTCTTTGTAAAGGAGGGAATGCTTATTACTCACTCAGTACTCACATATGTTTGGGAAATAGTGGGCATGCACTCCTTATTTCAACTTCCAATGGACATGATTCACATGCTTTCTAACAGTCACCATGTTGTTATACTTCAGGTGAGGATATTTAAAATACTACCAATAATGCCTTTGAAGACCTGTAAATATAACTCCCCATAAATCCTGCTTAAAATACTCTCTTGCAGAATTTACTCCTGAGTGCATCTATATTTGTATCTGTATCTATACACACATGAAAGTATATATACATCTGCATTCATTTTATGAAATTCAACTTAAAAACAAAGAAAACATGGAAGGACTGGAATGACCAAATATAGATCTGGGTGGGTACATCACAACTTGGATGCATCGGATTAAATGGCTTTTGAATTTAAAGTACAGCTTTGTATGGGATATGAGCATAAGGAAGTGATCGCTGTGGCCATATGTTTAACCTTATCGTACATGCCTTTAAATAATTCCTCTTGTTATTTGATTGTCAACCATTTCTGTCAAATTGGTGTTTATTCACTCTGCTGCAGAAATGCTTTTAGAGAATGTGTTTCTCACCAGGGCTTTTAAATATTTACATCATCTGATCAATATTTTATAGCTGGCATTCATGACCTTAGAATCATGAATAATTGATGTGTTCATTTAAGATTTGCAACTGTTTGGTATAATGATAAAGTAGAGCAATCTCAGTTTCTACAGAACTCAGAAGTTGGAAGTTTACTTTATCAAAAAATTATTCCTCAATTTTGTCTTCTTTTTTATTTTTGGTTTTCCAAAAAAAAAAGGAGAGGGTTCTACAACTAAGCAAATAAAGAATAATGGTGTTTGCTATTTACCAGGTGTATAATCCCATTAGTCTAGTAGACAGTTCAAGCTAAGAAAGTTATAACTAAAATTATCTTGTTTTACCTTCTCATCAAAACTATCTTTTTTTTTCTCCCACTCACATATGTTCCCATCCAGGGATTCCAAATTACTACTAGAACAGTAGGCACTAGGGAAAAACCAGGTGATCTACAATATCTATTTCTTTTTGAGGGGCATATGGCTTTGGATGTTTAGTAATCCTTTCTCTATGCACAAATAGCCTAACTATTGTAACAATCAACTTATTTTAAAAATCATACTAATAACTGACATCTCTATAGCACTTAAAGGTTTGCAAAGGGATTTGCATGCATATTCTCACTCTGAGTAGCAGGTATGCTTTACAAATGTTGTCAACTTTTTATAGGAGGAAACTGAGGTGCAAAGAACTTAAGTGGGAATAGGGAATGAGAAGGGAATATATATTTACAAGGTGCTTATTATGTGCTAGGCACTGTGCAAAATGATTTATAAACATCATCTCATTTGATCCTCTCAACAATTGTGTGAAATAAGTGTTATTATTATCCCTATTTTGCTGTTGCAGAAACTGAGGAAAACATGGGTAAACTAACTTGCCCACTATCACTCAACTAAATTGTCAGAAATAGGTTTCGAACTCAGTAACTTCCCAGACCAGTGATCTTTCCATTATTGCAGGTTGTTTTGGTATTTATCTAGCCAGAAAACAAATAAAATTTTAACTTTGTGTGCGTAAATATCTCTGCCATGTCATCCCTTTTAGCTGAGTATTTGTCTAAGCAATGCAAGGACTATCGCTTCCTTTAATAATCTTTATTATAGTAATACATTAATATAATATAAAATATAATAATAATTATCTCAAAGTGATTGTTTCCTATTGCATGGAGAGAACAGTTATTCAATTGGATTTTTGACCAATGGTTTTGCTCTTGCTAACCAACTGGAGAATATTTATAGAATCCCAGGCTCCTAGACAGGGACCTTAATGATTATCTAGTCTAACTCTCCACCCTGTACAGGGACACACACACACACACACACACACACCCCCCACACATAGATGTATATATACATATTATATAAATATATATGTATGTGTACCCCCAAACCATGATGTATAGACATATAGACAGGTATCACATATAATATGATATACAGAGATAAATATGGTATATATCTATAAATGTAATATATATGTATATATTTATCACAATTTGGGGATACATGTAGTATATGCTATATATGTGCAATATATGGTGTACATTATATATGTGTATGTTACATATAAATGTATATTCTCTCTACATAATGAGAGATAATAATTCAGGGTTTCACAGAGTGCTTCTCTTGTGGTCCTAAAAATCATATTATATAAATAATAATAGCTAGCATTTATACAACACATTATGATTCACAAATACTATCTCATCCTCACAGCAATCCTGATAGATGCTGTTATTGTCTCCATTTTATAGATGAAGAAACTGAGGCAGACAGAGGTTAAGTGACTTGCTCAGGATCATTCAACTAGGTCAGATTTGAACTCCAGTCTTTCTGATTTCAAATTCAATGCAGCACCTAGCTGCCCAAAAATCCACTGGGGTAATAATCAAATCCACCTGGCAGATTAAAAGAGTAAATACGTTAGATAAAGACTCCAACTTATGACTAGACAGTTATTTTGGTGGAAGAATAAACCCCATTGTGACTATGTACATATCACTTTAGGCAGCAGGTTGGTTCCTGATTTTCCTTCTTTCGAAAAAAAAATACATATATATATTCAGTTAAAAGTCTATATAATTCAGTTAAACCATTTATTTTTTTTCTCCCAACAGATTTTTGTTCTTTTTTTTTTGAAATTCTTGAAGAAGTGCTTATTTTCTAACCACTTCAATTTCTTTCTTTTTTTTTAAATATGAATTTATTTATTTTTTAGTTTTCAATATTCACTTCCACAAGTTTTTGAGCTCAAAATTTCTCACCCCTCCCCCCACCCCAAGATGGCATGCATTCTGAATACCCCTTCCCCTGGTCTGCCTTCTCTTCTATCTCTCCCCCCTCCCTTCTCTTATCCCCTTCCCCTTCTATTTTCCTGTAGAGCAGGATAGACTTCTGTACCCCATTTCCTGTATTTCTTATTTCCCAGTTGCATGTGAAAACATTTTTTTAAAACATGTGTTTTTAAAACTTTGAGTTCCAAATTTTCTCCCTTCCTCCCTCCCCCACCCTCATTGAAAAGGCAAGCAACTCAATATAGGTTGTACATGTGCAGTTATGCAAAACACTTCCTTAGTAGACATGTTGTAAAAACTAACTCTATTTCCCTTAATCCTATCCTGCCCTCCCATTTATTCTATTCTTTCTTTTGACCCTGTCCCTCCTCAGAAGTATTTGCTTCTGATTACCCTCTTTCCCAATCTGCCCTCCTCTCTATCACCCCCTGCTCTCTTGTCCCCTTCTCCCCCTATTTTCCTGTAGGGTAAGACAGATTTCCATACCCAATTGAATGTGTATGTTATTCTCTCCTTAAGCCAAATCCTATGAGAATAAGATTCCCTCATTCCCTCTCACCTTCCCCTGTTTCCCCTCCACTGTGAGAGACTTTTCTGTTTTTTTTTTGTGAGATAATTTACCCCATTCTACCTCTCCCTTTCTTCTCCAGTATCATCCTCTCTCATCCCTTAATTTTATTCTCCAGATATGACCCCTTAATCTTCAACTCACCCTGTGCCCTCTATCTATCTATATATACATACATAAATTTTTTCCTTCAACTACCCTAATACTGACAAAGTCTCATGAGTTACAAATATCATCTTTCATGCAGGAATGTAAACAGTTCAATCTTAATAAGTCTCTTATGATTTCTCTTTCCTGTTTACCTCTTCATGTTCCACTGGAGTCCTGTATTTGAAAGTCAAATTTTCTGTTTAGCTCTGGTCTTTTCATCAGGAATGCTTGAAAGTCCTCTATTTCACTGAATGACCATTTTTTCCCCTGAAGGATTATACTCAGTTTTGCTGGGTAGGTGATTCTTGGTTGTAATCCTATCTCCTTTGCCCTCTGGAATATTATATTCCATGCCCTGCGGTCCTTTAATGTAGAAGCTGCTAAATCTTGTGTTATCCTGATTGTGTTTCCACAGTACTTGAATTGTTTCCTTCTGGCAGCTTGTAATATTTTCTCCTTGACCTGGGAACTCTGGAATTTGGCTACAATATTCCTAGGAGTTTTCCTTTGGGGATCTCTTTCAGGAGGAGATCTGTGGATTCTTTCAATTTCTATTTTGCCCTCTGGTTCTAAAATATCAGGGCAGTTTTCCTTGATAATTCTGAAAGATGATATCTAGGCTCTTTTTTTGATCATGGCTTTCAGATAGTCCAATAATTTTTAAATTCTCTCTCCTGGATCTATTTTCCAGGTCAGTTGTTTTTCCAATGAGATATTTCACATTGTTTTCTAATTTTTCATTCTTTTGGATTTGTTTTACAGTGTCTTGATTTCTCATAAAGTCACTGTCTTCCAATTGCTCTATTCTAATTTTTAAGGAAGTATTTTCTTCAGTAATCTTTTGGACTTCCTTTTCCATTTGGCCAATTTTTCTTTTTAGGGCATTTTTCTCCTCATTGGCTTTTTGGACCTCTTTTGCCATTTGGGTTAGGCTGTTTTTTAAGGTGTTATTTTCTTCAGTATTTTTTTGGGTCTCCTTTAGCAAGCTGTTGACTTGTTTTTCATGATTTTCTTGCATCACTCTCATTTCTCTTCCCAGTTTTTCCTCTACTTCCCTTACTTGCTTCTCAAAATCCCTTTTGAGCTCTTCCAAGGCCTGGGACTGATTCATATTTTTCTTGGAGGCTTTGGATGTAGGAGCTTTGACTTTGTTGTCTTCTTCTGGTTGTATATTTTGATCTTCTTTTTCACCAAAGTAAGATAATATAGTCTGACTCTTTTTGCACTGCTTGCTCATGATCCCAGCCAATTACTTGAGTTTTAAACTCCTTGTTAAGGTAAGAGTCTGCTTCCAATGTGGAGAGTGTACTGTCCCAAGCTTCAGGGGTTTGTGTAGCTGTTTTCAGAGATACTTGTAGGGACCTGTAAATTTTCAGTTCTTCCAAGGTGGTATGATAAAGGTGAGGTGTTTACTCCTTTCCTGGCCTGTGACACAGTATTCCTTTCTGTCCTGTAACTGTGAGGAAGGGTTCCTCTCCACAGCCACTACAAGCTCCACCACGCCAGCGCTCCTCCTCACCCCAGCACTGCCGCCCAGAACTGTGACCCAGATCCACACACACGGCAAAGCAAGAGATTCCTGCCTCAGCACTGGCAAAGAGATCCCTGCAGTCCCTCTCTGATCAGCCACTGGATTCCCCCTCAGTCTGTGGGCCGGAAGCTCGGGAAGCAGCTGCCCCCCCCAGGCCAGGCTCTTGGGGAATGGAGCTGAGACCCCGCCTTCCTCTCTGACCACCGACAGACACAGACTTTTCCCTGACCTTCTAAGTTGTCTTTGACATTCGTGGATTGAGGAGTCTGGAAACCTCCACAGCTGCCCGCGATTCAGTCCTCTGAGGCCTGCTCCACGTTTGCTGCGGCCTGCGCGCCCATGCCGCGCTGCACTGCGCTCCCAGCCCGGTACGATACACCTTTCTGATCAATCATCCAGGTTGTCTTGGGCTGAAAATTTGTTTCACTCTGTCTTTTTGTGGGTTCTGCTGCTTCAGAATTTGTTTAGAGCCATTTTTTATGAGTATTTGGAGGGGTTTGGGGGAGAGCTCAAGCAAGTCACTGCTTTCACTCCACCATCTTGGCTCCGCCCCTCTAGTTAAACCATTTTAAAGCATGTATAGAAACGCAATAATTCAGAGTTGTGTGGTAATACCACTAGTTGCTCTTAGTGCCATATCATATAATTCAATAATTACAGTGAGGTAAATGAAAATACGAAAATAGTAGCAATGTATTTGCTATGTGAACAATGAAAGTGGATTTGAAAGTGACACACTGACATGTTGGTCAACAAGAATTTCAAGACTACAGAAAAAAAATTTGAGGCAGAAGGTATCTGTATATTAATTTACTTGGAAGAAAAATAGGACAAAGTGGAAACCTCAATGTCCTATCCAGGTATGTTTTCCTATGAGACTGTATTTGAATGTCCATCTTTAATATGCACCATAATTTCCTTTGGAATCACAGAATGTCATAGCTGGGAACTAATTTGATCCAATAAAACAAGTATTTATTAAGTACCTTCTCTTATGTAATGCACTGTGCCAGGCACTGAAGATACAAGGATAAAATAGTAAATAGTCCCTGTCCTCAAGAAGTTTGCAGTAGGGAGGGAGTTATGGCTTAGCATGTGGCCTCATAAGCATCTATATGAAAATTTGAGAGGAAAAGAGGGTACATTAACAACCAAAGCAATCAGGAGCTTCCTACCAGAGGTACTATATGAGGTAAACCCTGAAAAAAGCCAGAGATTTTCTGAAGTGTAGATGGAGTACATTCCAGCCACCAGGTGTTGTTGTTTGTCCTTCCCTCTTTTTTGGTTTTGTTTTTGGCAAGGCAACTGGGCAAAGTAACTTGCCCAGGGTCACACAGCTAGTGAGTATCATGTGTCTGAGGCCAGATTTGAACTCAGGTCCTCCTGACTCCAGGGCCAGTGCTCTATCCACTGTGCCACCCAGCTGCCTCTTTTCCTTCCTTTTTGAAGAGGGCCAAGGACATCACAGGGTGAGATCTTGACTTGCCTGTGAATTGGATTGAGGCAGACTTGCACAAAGTCATCAGCCTCGCTTTCTCTTCCAGAGCCATCTAAGGCCAGTGGCAAGAGAGAAGTCAAGATGACTGGTGATGGCCCAGGATACAGCCTGAGCAAAGACATGAAGGCTGGAGATGGAGCACCCGGTTCAAAGTAGAAAAGTATGCCAGTCTAGCTGCAATGGGGGGGTTGATGATGATAATATCAACCTCAAAAGATAAGAGAGGGGGGAAATATATTAAGTGTTTATGAGTACCGGTAGCACTAGTACTAAGAGGTGGGAATATAAGCACAAGGAAAAAAACATCTGTCCCTACCTTCAATGAGATGGCAATCTAATGGGGGAAGATAACACAGAAAAGGAAGTTGGAAAGCAGGGTATGGGGAGGGGAAGAGAAGGGAAGCAGAAAAGCAGGAAGAGTCAGAGATGGAACTGATAGAGAAGAAATGGATAGTTCAGTCACTTCCTGAAATGGTTGTCTCAAGCAGGAACTCACCTTGGCAAGCCCAGGGTGGAGAAGGCTGCTGAAATCAAACTGTGAATGGTTTTAAATGCCAACCTGGGAACTTTGTAGTTTATCCTTTATTCATTAGGGAGCACGGCAGTATGTGATCAGATTTATACTTTGCAGAAATTATTTTAGCAACTGTGTAGCAGATTGAATCAATGGAGAACAGAATGGAAGCTGGACCATAGAGGTCATTAAGTACATCTCTTTGCTTTTATTGATGAAAAAAAATAGGAGCCCAGATAAGACAAAGTCACATATTACCAAGGACACAATATAGGTTTCATTACAAAAATCATTTTATTGAAACATCGCATAGACATAATACCATGAAAGATAATAAATAGATAATCATAAAATACTCTATTTTGATGTCAGGGTAAATAGCCAAAGAAAATGAAGGAAGCTCTATTATCTGAGAGAGTTATAGGTATCCTGGTTGATCTAAATATTCATGCTAGCACTGTAAAGATCCCTGGCCTTATAGCAACTTTGATTTTACAGTCTCCAAATCAAAAATTTTACATTTCAGAACCTTCTTTCTGAGGTAAATATGTGTGCTTGAAATAATTCCTGTCATATTCCAAACATTTTAAGATGGGGTATGTTGTGTTACTCTATTTCTGACACAGAAAAATTGTTAGCACCATATGTTAATTCTATTTGCATGAAGAAATTCCCAGCAGAAGAATGTACCCCATTTTATATATCTGTATCACCAGCTGTTATGACTGATCATTGGGCAATATGGGAAATGTAGCAAGTCTTTCCAACAGCTCTCTTGGGATAAGGTAGACAAACATATAGGAAAGAGACAAGTAACAATTCTGATTCAAATTGAGATTATCTATTTACCTGTCTATATATAGATTTCATTACTCATTACATGTTTTTTTATCAAGATTATAAAATAAGATTCAACAATCATAAACGAAGAGACTGTATATATTTATATAAATTGGAGTTGTAACACTATAATGTGCTTAATTTTGCTATTATTTGTGGCATGCACAATTTAGGAAACTGAATAACATCCTGTTTAGATAAGCAAATGACATTCTAGGTGATGAATTGTATAGATACATGTAGCTAAATTTTTGAACATTCTTATTTTTTATTTTAAGTTCTGAATTCTCTCACTCCCTCCACGATCTCCCTCAGCAATTGAGAAGACAAGTAATATGATAGCCAGTATGTCTATGAAGTCATGTGAAACATATATCTGTATCAGTAACATTGCTAAATAAATAAACAAAATGAATTAATTAATTAAATAGCAAGAAAAATAAAGTGAAATAAAATGTTTCAATCTGCATTCAGAGTTTATGAGTTCTCTTTCTGGAGATACCATTTGCATTGTGAGTCCTTTTCTGTATTAATCAAAGCAGTCAAGTCTTTCACAGTTGATCATCATTACACTATTGCTGTTTCTGTATACAATGTTATTCTGGTTTTGCTTACTTCACTTTATATCACCTCACATAAGTCTTCTCACGTTTTTCCCTCTCATAATTTCTTTTTTTCTCTTTATTTATTTTGGTTACATTTTAATTTCCAAATTATCTCCCTCTTTCTTTCCCCACCCCTCACTAGAGAAGGCCATCATTTGATGTAGATTTACAAATCTACGTAAAACCATACTAGATGGACTTCTATCATTTATTTCTTTGGAGGTGTACAGCATCTTCCTTTATAGTTGATTTGAGTAAATAATGTAGTTGTTCACAAATATTCTTCAAACAATATTGCTTTTACTATATACAATGTTGTCTTGGTTCTTCCCATTTTAGTTTTCATTATTTCACATAAGTCTTTCCATGTCTTTCTAAAATCAACCAGCTCATCATTTCTTATAGTATAATAGTATTCCATCACAGCTATATATTACAACTTGTTCAGCCATTCCCTAATTGATGGGCATCTCCTCAATTTCCAGTTCTTTGTCACCACGAAAAGAACTGCTATAAATATTTTTCTAAAAAATAGGTCTTCCCCACTTTTAAATATTTTTGTGATGTATTGCTGGGTGAAAGGGTATGCACAGTTTTTTAGCCTGTTAGACATAGTTCCAAACTGTTCTCTTAAGAATGATTGTTGCACCAGTTCATAACTCCACCAAGAATACGATCCATCAGTGTCCCTATTTTCCACATTCCTTCTAACATTTGTCTTTTCCCTTTTTTTTTCATGTTAATCAACCTGATAGGTATAAGGCAGTACCTTAGAGTTGTTTTATTTTGCATTTCTCTAATAGTGATTTAGATTATTCTTTCACGTGACTGTAGATAGCTTTGATTTCTTCTGAAAACTGCTGTTCATATCTTTTGACAATTTATCAATTTGAGGAATGGTTCCTATTTTTATAAATATGACTTCCTTATATATTTGAGAACTGAGGCCTTTTTCAGAGAAATTTGATATGGAATTGTTTTCCCAGTTTCCTGCTTTCCTTCTCATTTTGGCTACTTTGGTTTTGTAGTGCAGATCCTTTTTAATTTCATATAATTAAAATTATACATTTTGCCTATTATGATCCTATCTATCTCCTGTTTGGTTATAAAATTCTTCCTTTATCCATAGACCTAAGAGATAAAATTTTCCATGCTCCCCTAATTTACTTATGATATCACCCTTTGTGTCTAAATCATGTACCCATTTTGACCATATCTTGGTATACAAGTGTAAGATATTACTCTATGCCTACCTTCTACCAAACTGCTTTCTTGTGTTCCCAGCAATTTTTGACAGATGGCAAGTTCTTTTCCCCAAAACTTGTATCTTTGGGTTTATCAAATGCTAGATTACTATGGTCATTTATTGCTGTGTGTTATGTATCTATTCTATCCCACAAATCTACCACTCTGTTTCTTAGCCAGTACCAGATTGTTTTTGATGATTACCATTTTATAATACAGTTTGAGAACTGGTACTGCTAGGCTGCCTTCCTTCACGTTTTTTTTTCATTGATTCTCTTCCACATATATCATTTATAATGAAAATTCAATCCCTTCTTTATTCTTAGTGAAGAGCCTTTGTACTACCATTTAGAATGAAATGTTCATTGTTTCCAACTGACAGTATTTTGGCTGTGTGCTAGTGAAGGGCTGGAACTTAGTAGTATAAATAGCCTTATGATTCATTCAACAATCCTGTATATGCATTTATTTAGGAGGTTCTTATAAATGGCATTTTTCAAGGAATTATTAGATAGATGAAAGAAGTCCTATTGCCTTCTGTATAGGAATTTGTCATGCAGTTAGGGAAGCAAGATATAGCAGATTAAGTGCAACTAAGTGGGATTTAGTGAAGTTTAGGTTATATGTAAATGAAGCCTAAACAGATATGGCATCTTGGGAGACAAAGCTACAAAGGCAGGTGGTGCCCACACAGTGGTGTCTTCAGTGTTAGGTTAAGGTGTTCAGGCTTTCCCCGGTAAAGAGTGTCCATGGACCCAGAGATTTGAAAATGGAAGAGATCTAAGAGGTCATCTGATTCCACCTTGGTCTTTTTTTTTTAATTTACAGATGAGGGAACTGAGGCAGAGAGCTGACATGACTTGCCAAAAGTCACACAGGAAGTGAGAGATAAAGGTGGGATTCAAACTCTGGTCATCTGATTCCAAGTCTAGGGGACTTTTTTTAAAAATCCTTTATATTCTCAGCATTTAGCATGGTGCCTGAAACGTAGCAACACTTAGTAGGTGCTTGTTAGCTGACTCTTTCCCTGCTTCTCCATTGAGTAATTAAAGATTCATGAGCAGCAACAAAATGTTATTTTTATAAGATTGATATGGCTCTGCCATTTATTACTTGTGTGATCTTGGACAAATTACTTCATTTCTTTTGGTGAAATGGTAAAAAATGAGGAAGATAGAATCAATGACTTCTTGGGTTTCATTCAGCTTTAAATCCATGATCCCAAGATATAAACTGAAGTGGAAGGGATAGAAATGAAGATCATTTGTTAAAAAATATAATCATTCGAACAGTCCAGGTATGGTGATGTGGGAAGAAAAAGGCAAGGATTGATGTGAAAGGCATTGTAAATGATAAATAGAAAAACTGACAGCCCTTTAGATGTGATGTAGGCAGGACGAGAGGACAAAGATGACTTGTATGTTTTAAACCTGGCTTATCAGGCATTTTGACTGAAGTTTTTTACATTTTTGTAGCCCAGTCTCAATGCCTAATTTTTACCACTCTTGTTTGCCATGTTACTATGACCTTGTCTATCTTCTGTGCATAATGCAGAAGAGTTGATGTGGGGTGTGAAGGAAGGGAAAAGTAGGAACAGGGATAGAAAGAAGACTTATAGAGAACAGATGGAAAGAACCTGTTGAAGGGGCTGAAGCTCCTTCCATTCTTTAGAGCTTTCGCCAAGCACAACCAAAATCTTCAAGTTAATGTTTTATTCGTTATAATCTGCCAGACCTTTGCTAATCTAGTTTATGCTTTTAAATTAATTATCCACTTTACTTTTACCTTAGGTGATTTTGTTACAAAAGGTTCAATTTTAAGATCTCTGAAGATGATAAGTAAAAAAAAAAACAAAACAAACCCCCCCAAAACAAAAAACTTCCACAAGCACCATAAAAGAATATTTGCCATGCCTCATATTATTTCATATGGTGTAATAATCATAATGTGAAGCCAGATGCTCCCTATGGATAATCTCCCAAACTTATAATTTACCAAATGGGTCTTTCTGACCTGAAAGAATGAAGCATTCATGAAAAATGCCCAATATAGACTGTACAACCTGGGACCACCTGCCCTAGTTTTAACAAAAATTATTTATTATTTATTCTCTCATATGGTCCAGTCAGGCAGCCACCCCAGACATGTGCCCTTCTTTTGCTCTACTTTTCCCCACGAGTAACTGCACCCTCTGTTATGGACCTCCAAAAATTATTCCATAGTCCCTCAGGCAGTTAATCCACTGGGTTTTTTTTTTGTAACTCCCGCCCTGAATTTGTTCTGTTTAAAACAGTGAGAAAGTGACTGCAAACTCACTTATCCCATTGTACATAGTCTGCCTTAGGCCAGACCATCCTGTCCACCTCCACAGTCTTGCCATCTGTCTGCTACCCTACAGGAGACAAAACATTCTCAAGAGTAACTGAAAAGTTTTGTGGATTTGTTCTCCGACAAGCAGTAAAGGGACAGAAAGGAAACTGTGGCACACCTAAACAATAAAAATCTTTTGTCAAATGAATTATTTTAAGTGAACTAGGAGAACTTTTTCTAGGAAATTCCCATTCTCATATCATTGTGGATGTGACCCTCGGTTGATAAAAGCCACACCAGTAGATTATAAGCTCTCACATATCTTACCACTCATTTTTGAGTCAGAGGGACTGGGTTAACATTCAGATTCTGCTACTTAGAATGTGTGTGACCCTTATATGACTCAGGACCTCGGTTTTCTCATCTGCAAAATAAGTGGGTTAAATTATATGATGCTGGAGTCCCTTTGAGCTCTAAATGTATATCTCTATGAATATATGAGTTTAGATCAAACAATAGACCTTGTACTTATGTGTCTGAGAACTAGTCTAGCTAGTTTTAGAAAGGCTTGTCTCAAGAAATTTTAGGAGTTTCCTTTTTGGCTATAGAGAATCACGAAGTCTGAGTACCAAGGTGTGGACTATAGGGATCTCTTGATGAATACACAAATTAGAAGTGCTTACATTTTAATGTACTTCTCTTGTGATTAATGTTATAAATCATTCAGGCAGTCTGTTAGATAGAAGTGCTTTGGAATCAAGGAGACTTAAGTTCAAGTTGTACTTACAGTATGTATTAGTTGTGTATCCATGGACCAGTCACATAATTGCTCGGCACCCCCAAGCAACTCGCCCAGACTTTAAGTAACTGAAGAGTTTCTGATTTGCATCACTGAAAGGAATTTCCACATCAAGAATAAAATTCTACACCAATAAAACCAGATTAAAGGAAAAATTCTACTTCAGTCAGTCAACAAGCATTGTTAAGCACTGTCTCTAAATTAGGCACAGTGCTAGGGCCTGGGGATACAAATATAAAAATGATACAGGCCCTGGTCTCAATCAGTTTGCCTTCTGCTGGCTATTTCAAAATGTGAATTCAAAGCCATTATAACTACAGAAGGGCTGAAGATGATTTGTAAAGGTGATTGATCACATGAAAGTACAACAGAATCAAAGATTTCTACCACAGGCAACCAATTAATGGATGTGAACTTTTTTGCATTGATCTAGTTCTTGTAAAATTTGTTTTAAGTAAACTTTTATTAGTATCTTTTCTTTTCATGTTACCTACATTTCCCAATTTATCCTATTGCCTTTCCCTCCCAAAGAGTCATCGCTTAGAACAGAGAAAAAAAAAAGAGGAACAAAACATAATTCAGGAAAACTAGCCTGAACATTGAAAAAGTCTTATGTTACATGTGGTGTTCTACACCTTCAGTCTCCTGAGTTTTCAAAGTCTGGAGAGATATGACTTTTATATCTATTCTTTGCTGCTAAGCTTGGTAAGAATATAGTCAGATTTTGTTATTGCTATGTGGAAATGTCATTTTTTTGGTGTTGATAATTTGCAACTTTCCTGAAACCTTTGTTTTCAATTAGTTTCTTTGTAGATTCTCTAGGTGTTTTTTCTAAATAAACTATCTTGTAATTAGCATAAAAGGATAGTTTTGTCTCTTCTTTTCTTGTCTTTCGGCCTGTAACTTCTTTCTCTTTTCATAGTGCCACTGATAGCATTTCTAGAATGATGTCAAATAAGAACACGGAAAGAGAAAATCCTTGATTTACTCTTATCTTTATTGGGAAAACTTCTAATGTTTCTTCACGGTATATATTGCTAACTTTTGCTTTTAGGTTGAAAACCAAAAGGGTATTTATTTGTCATTTTAAAAATGATATTATTGGGGCAGCTAGATGATGCAGTGGATAGAGCACTGGCCCTGAAGTCAGGACGACCTGAGTTCAAATGTGGCCTCAGGCCAAACACTTAACACTTACTAGCTGTGTGACCTTGGGCAAGTCACTTAACCCCAATTGCCAAAATATAATATTATCATTATTACAAAAAGAGTCGATGTCTAGATTTTATAGTTTTGTTCTTTTTTTTTTTTTAACATAAATGAGTATTGTACATTGCCAAAGGCTTTTTTTCTGAGCCTACTGATATTTTTTGTAATTTTGGATGTTTTCATCTTTAGTGACTAAATACATTAATAATCTCCTTAATGCGGAAGCACCTTTGCATCACTTGTATAAAATTCAACTTCATGAGAATGACGAGTTGTTTTAAGTCTTTTTTTTTTGCCTGGATTTTATTTATAATTTTTAAATCAAGTCATCAATGACATTAATTTACATTTTTATCTTAATCATTCTCACAAAATTTTATTATGTAAGATTATACCACAGTTACAAAAAATTGCAGAATGAAATGAATTAGTATAGTTTAAAAGCAATGGAGCTCAAGCTGCAACCCAAAATACCATACCCTGCAAACATAGGCCTAATCATCAAGTAAAAATGTGAATATTCAATGAAAGAGAGAAATTTAAGGCATCCCTGCAAAAGCTCGAGATGGTTTAGGAGACAGGATCATTTCTATCACACATCCCTGCTTCTGTCCAACATTGCTATCCTCACAAATTGAAGCTTTTTAGAGTAAAGCACAAGAGGAGAGAAAAGGATTATATAGGGGAAGACTTATAAAGGCAAGAACAGAGAAATTGTTTAAAGGAGGGAGCTGAAATCTGGTCAGAACGTTTAACCCCACTAAGAATACAGGAGAATTAAAAATAGAATAAATAAGGATATAATCAACAAATTAGAGATATGATTTTGTAGTAGACTAGTAGGGAAGAGAACTAATGAAGATAAAATGCAGAAAACACTAGAAAAAATCTCAATAAAAAGAAAATTAATAAAAAAGTTGGAGGGGATGATTTTGAATGATCCACTTAAAATAAAGGTCAAAAGGAGAAATAATAAACAAACAAAGGAAAGAAAGTAAAATCAACAATTTTAATAAAACATTAAAACAAAGGAAAGTATAGGCAAACAGGAGCTGAGGAGGGGTAGAGAGCCTATGACAGTAGAGTTACATCAAAGAAATTTAAGTAAAACTGAAAACAGGGACAAATATAAAAATACATAGTATCAATGGAGGTGAACAAGGAAATTATATTATTTTTGAAGAAAATATTGACAATGAATCAATATCAATGTAAATACTATATGCACCAAATTGTCTAACAACTGAATTAATAAAGGAAAAGGTAAATTAATTGGAGAAAGATATAGTTAGTAGAGCAATAGCATTAGGATACATTAATGTGCTTTCTTGGAACTATATGAATCTAACAGTAAAAAAAAAATTAACAAAAATGAAAACAAAGAACTGAACAAACTATTGAAAAATTTAGAGCAGCAAGGCATGTGTCATCTACTGCAGAGGGATGTCAGAGAATATACATATTTCTCAGTACCTCATGGGCCTTTACAGAAATCAATCATATACTTTATAAGTTGCAGAGAGAGTATGAAAAAATATCAAAAAAGCAGAAATACTAAGCACATTATTTATAGACCATGACCCAATAAAAGTAGTAACTAATGAATAGAACACAAACAAAACCCACAAATTTAAATGCAGACATCATGGCAACCTAAACAATAAGAGAATCAAAGAAAAAATTCATAAACATAATTAACAACTGTGATAAATTGTATCAAAGTATCTGTAATTCAGCTAACATAGTTATCAGAAGAAAAATTACATTATATATGTGTGTGTATATATATATATATATTATATATATACATATATATGTATATACACAAAAAACAAAGTTTAATCAATAAAAATATGAAATACAAACATCAACAGAGCACCAAAAATAAAACTTAAGCTTTTTTTCTGAGGTGGAAATTGCGAAATAAAATACTCTACCAAACTATTGCCTCTTGCCTCAGTTGTTGTTATATAACTGTAGTTGGAACAACTGTGTTTCGAAGAACTACAAGAAATGACATGTTATTCATGATGTTCAGAGGCTCAAGATTATTGCTCAAGAGGTAACATACTTTTAAGAGAATGGCAGAAGTTGGAGCTATACAAAGGAGTGCTGTTTTACAAACTTTCTGATTGCATCCATTATGCCAGGAAGCAGCCTGTGCTATTCAGGCATTTCTTTATATCACCATGACAGTACAACAGGATCACTTTGAGCACTTGGGTCAAGAGGAAATACTTGAGTTGTAACTGGGTCAATATGGCAGCAGATGTCTATAAGAAATGTGAGAGGTGCTAAGTATGTTTAAAGGAAAATGCTAAATGATGTGTGAAAAGGAAAATGCATGCTTGCTGAGAATTAACATGAAGGTGCCATGTCTTCCAAATATAATTTCTCCAGTGGTCTTTTCAGTTTCATACTATTTTTTGTTCATCTTCCTGCTAGATTTATCCATCTCTGAGAAAACAAAAGTTAGAGAGTTAAGGAATTTGAATTAGATAATGGAGCATCAACAATGTCTGCCATGCATTTTGTATTTTTTCATTTTTTGTATTGTGTTTATATACTTGGTTGTTTTTATCTATGTGTATTTATGTATCTATGTTTAATCAGTGTACTATGGGTCTGCCATTTTAGAATTAACCTGTATTATAGGAATGTAGTAAAGGCTACCAAGTGTTTGATGTGGGGCCTCAGGGAAGAAGAGTTATTATTATTTTTTTAAGGAGACCCCCGCTCTAAAAACAGGATAGGTTGTTGTTGTTGTTGTTGTTTTTAATAAAAGATATCCATGTCTAGGACATTTAGAAGGTCAAGATCAATAGTCATTTTGGTGCTCTAAGCCTTTGGTACTTAATAAAATATCCAGGGACCCAATTCCACTACTCTTTTAATCAAGAGGTAGGCATATTGAGCTCCTGATTATTGATATAAGACTAAGGTCAGAGGTGCTAGAAGTAAATTTGAGCCAAGTAAAGGTCAAGTTTTTCAAGATCTTCCTGTATTTTTAGTTTTTCTTAACTTTGTTATTTACCATGTGCATTTCTCTACTTAAACCTTTCTCAGAATATCTGGGCTTGCTAAAAATCTCATGTCTTGCTTCTTTCTTACAGTGATCAGGTGCATTCTTTAGTCATGAGCATGTGACTTAATAGAGTGCCTTTTTCATCCATTTTTTGAGGCCTTAAGCCTTCTAGACAGCATTGGCTTTAAACATAGCCATATGTTATCCCAAGGTAGGCTATAATAATGTGCCAATCCTGTGCCGTTGATATGGTAAGATGCCCAGCTAGCTCATTGCATTTTAGAAGCCAACTAACAGGCACACCTGTGTAGCATTCATCTGAAATGCCCATTTCTCAAGAAAATGATCAGTGAAAGCCAGGAAAGAAATGCTCAAAACAACAACAGAAGAAATTGATGCCAAAAATGAAAAAAAAAATAAAACTTCTTAGTTGTTTAGTATTTGAGCATTCCTTTCAGGGAGAAAGAAATATTATTTGTCTCTGTAAATGCTAGGACCATTAAACACTTGCTACAGTGCTGGAATATTGATTAGATAGTTGAACTTAGTAATCTGCTAATTAATGGATTTGACTGGATATCTCCAAGGGTAAAAGGTTATTATCCTCTGTATGGCCATTCCGTCTGGAATCCTTTGATTTCAAGTCTTTCCTTTTCCTCCCCTCTCTTTTTATGGCATTGTGATTATAATGCAGAATGTTTGGTTCATTTTATTATTTTGACCAAAGTCCATTTGAGTTTGAGGGTTAGTGGGCCTAACCATGGTCTTCCTATGGACTTGCCCTTGATTTTAGTATGTTTTGGTAGCAGTCAAGCTGGGAAGTGAATGTGTGCATTATGAAGTAGGGCATTAAAAATTCATCTAGCCTCTGCTAGGTTATAGATTTTGAAAACGACAATCCTTAAACTAATTATGCAAAACTTCACAGAAGGCAAAGTGTCATGCCTACATAGTCTACCATGTATCGTTTTGCTTTATCACAAAGAAAAACACATAGATAAAATAGCAGTCAGAACTCAGGTGGTTCTGGCTTATTTGCTGACAGATTTTTAATTTGATATGGTTTCATGGAAATGCATAATTAGTAGCACTGAAAATTCCCAAAGCACTTCTTTGTTAATAATCTGTCACAACAGCATTAAAGGTTGAAGGCTGCAGACTAATGCAGGAGGCCTGCTGCTTTTTAATATTTTCAAGCTGATGTAGATGGCAGGCTAACAATTATATGGCCCCTAGAGAGTCACCCAACAGCTTACACTAGAGGTCAATGGCCATATGCCAGAGCCTATTTCTGGTTTCCTAGTCTATCACCTCTACTCTGGCTCACTTTCTTTCCTCCATTTGCAATCCTGACACTATAGTTGACCCATTTAAATTTTACACTCTTCTCTATGCTGGAATCACTCACCCTCTTGTCCTGTTGCAACTCATACCTTTCCAAACACCAGCCCTGGATTTCCAAATACCATCTTTCTGTCTTTTCTGTCCTCAGTTGCCTTTCCCTGTTGAATGCCACTGAAATACTTTGTGACCACAAAGTAATATTACCTAATCTCATTGGGGTTCTTCATACATCGTTTATCATATTTTACAAACAGTCACTTCACAAGCCATCTGAACTATTCCTTCCATGTCCTTTCCATCAGAGGACCTTGCCTCTTACTTTAAAGAGAAAACTGAGTCCATCCATCATGAGCTCTTTTCTCCCCAATTTTATACTTTAAAGCCCTATAACCCCTCCAACATCATTTCTTCATTCCAGTCTCTGAATAAAAGACAGTCACCTCCCTCCCAAGGTCAATCTTTCTACTGGTTCTCTTGATCCCATTTAGTATTATTTCATTTAGGAATTTGCCCCTTTTATCATCCTGTCTTGCTCTCTTATCTTCTTCAATTTCTCTTTATCCAATGATTCTTTCTCTGCTGCCTAAAACATGCCCAGATCTTCTCTCTCCTTACAAAATCCTAACAACACTACACTGCTATTCCTTCCAGATGATAGCTGGAAGGAACCTCTCCTCCTATTTACAAAATCCTAGAAAAGTGGTCTGTACGTATTGATTGTACTTCCTCACCTCAATAATCAAGTATTTATTAAGCACCTACTATGAACCAGGCACTGTGTTAAGCCCTCTGAATACAATAACAAATTTGAAAAAGTTCCTTGCCCTCAAGAAGATGCAATTTTTATTGAATTTAGGAGGGGGAGAATTATTTACATATATGTCTGTATTTAATATATTCAAAATAAATCAAGTAGGCCCTTATGATTTAGTTGTAGAATGCATGAAAGGAATGGCATTTTAGAAAGGTAGAAAACACTCATTTCATTAAAAGTTTTAAACCCCAGAGTTCATATAATCCTTGAAATCTGGCTTCTAATCCTGACACTCATCAGAAAGTGCTCTCCCCTAGTTTTCACAATCTCTCAATTATTATACCCAATGCCTTTTCACAGTCTCTATCTATCTTTATGTCTCTTCATTGTTTGACAATGTTAATTATCCCCACCTCCTGAAAGGGTTACTCTTATATCCTCGGGTTTTTGTGATAGTGTCCTCTCCTGCCTTTCTTTCTTCTTGTTTGACCACTCACTCCTTTTTAGTCTTCTTTGCTGTATTATCATACATTTCTCTCACCTCTGTGTATGGGTATACCCAGTCTCTATTTCTAGCCCTCTTCTCTCCCCACCATCCCTCTCTTTCTCTTTGTGAACTCATCAGTTCCAATGGATTATCACCTCCACATAGATGACTCCCACATTCATATATCCAACACTCATCTGTCTGCTGACCTCCAGTCCTACATCATCAACTGCCTATTGGTTACATCTGTGTTTACCACAGGCACCTCTAACCTGCATTCTAGAATTTTTTACATTTTCCCTTACACTCAAACTTCTTTGTGAATTCTCTAATTCAGTCAATGGCACATCATACTTTCTCTTAGGTTTGCAATCTTGGGGACATCATCAGTTCTTTCCTATGATTCCTTCTCCCAATGCCATACACAATCAGTAACTAACTCTTAACAGTTCTACCACCATAACATCTGTTGTATCCATCTCCTATCTATACATCCTCACTCAAGCTGCTGTTATCTTATGGATGGATTACTGAAATAGCTTCCAAAGTGATTCTCCTACCTCCATTCTCTCCCTTTTCAAATCTACTGTCAACTACATAGCTTCCGAATTGATATCCCTAAAGTACATGTTTCACCATATCACTTTCCTGATCAGAAAGCCCCAATGACTCCCTATTATGTACAGAACAAAATAAAAACTCATCCTGTCATTTAAAAGCCTTCAAAAACTGGCTCCAATCTAGCTTTTTGGCCTATTTAATATTATTCCTCTTCACATGCTCTACATTTCAGCCAAAATGATTGACTTGCTTATCCCTGTATCCAAAAATCTATCTCTTACACCTGTACATTTATATCATCTGTCCCTCTTACCTGGAACACTCTTCCTTCACACCTCTGCATCTTAGACACCCTAGTTCTATTCACAGAACAACTCAGCCACCTCTTATACAATGCCTTTCCTGATCTGCCCTGGTATTAATGTTTTACCCTGAAATTATTTTGTATTTTACACAGGACACAATATTTAGCACAGTGCCCAGTATATAGCATGTGCTTAATACATACTTGTTGACTTTATTTGTAATTGTTGACTTTGTATATATGTTCAATTTGTTTATCTTTGTATATATTTCTATCCAATAGAATACAAGGTCCTTAGGGTAAGAACTATTTTAATTTTGGTCTCTATATCCATAGAAGTTAGGAGGATTTGGACCCAGGTGTTCCTAACTTCAAGTCTAGAGTTCTATTCTACATCATGCTGCTTATATTTGATAGAAACCTGAACATTTCAAGGCATTTCCGAGACATCTGTACTACCTGAAAGGTTTGGTTTGGGGTAAAATGACCCACTATTGCCCAAAATGTCAACCCTGGTTCCACAATCAGTTTTATGGATGAATGTCATACATAACTATGTGCTAGACACTATGTGCTGAGCTCTTTACAAATATCTCATTTGATCCTCACAACAACCTTGTGAAGTTGGTACCATTATGGTCCCCATTTTGTAACTGAGGAAACTGAGGTAGGTAGAGATTCAGTGACTTGTCCAGGGTCACACAGTTATTAAGTGTCTGAAGCTGATTTTGAACTCAGTTTGTCCTGATTCCAGGTCGAGTACTCTATCCACTGTGCTACCTAGCTGGCTGTGTATAGAATATATTCACAAATTATTTCATTTGATCCTTATTCCCAGACATTTCCAAACCATGCCACCAGTACTTTGGCTATTTTCCTTACCCCTAACCCATAGGAACCTGCACTTTGCCCCTAGCACCCCTGGGCTCTCCAAAATGATCTTTCCCCTTATCTTTTCTGGAACCAGTACTGGTCCAAATAAATAGATAGTAGAATATAAGATCTTTGAGGGAAAAGTATTGTACCACTTACTTCTATTTGTATCCCCAGTGCTTAGCTCAGTGCCTGACACATACCTAAGAAATCTTCTGTCATTCACTGACAGCAAACCTATGAAGTAGATAGTATCAGTATGTTTTATCCCCATTTTAAGGATTAGGAAACTTAGTCTCAGGCAGGTTAAATCTAAATCCTAAAATCCTATGACTTGCCTAAGGTCACACACCTAATGAATATTAGAGATGAGACTGAAATCCAGACTAACAATGCTGTTTCTTTTAGTTTTCTTTTTTTTTTTTAATTGTTTAATAGTTCATGTCTATTTCTTCCCTTTGTCCATTATTGCATCTTCTTATCACCCTGTCCTTTTCCCCAGGGTCAAAAGGATCCTAGATCTAGCACTGGAAGGCAACTTCAGGTTCACCTAGTCTAGTATAGATATAGATGCAGAGGTTATATATCTATTAAATAGTCTGAAAAGCTAGGTAGGAGCCAGTTTTTGAAGGTCTTTAAATGTCAGGATGAGTTTTTATTTTTTTCCTGTATGTAATAGGGATATATACAGATATAGATAGATAAATAAATAGATAGATAGATAGATAGATGGACAGATAGACAGATAGACAATATATCTATGTCTACACAGATATAGTTATTTTTGTTGTTATTATTTGTCCTGAGAGGACCAACAACATCACAAAATTGGAGTATATTGGTAGATGATAGATGACATCTTGCATGTGAATTGGATTTAAGTGAGGCAAAGTTGTGCCAAGTCTTCAGCCTCATTCTTTCTTTCAGAGTCATCGAAGTCTAGTGACAGGCCAAAAGTCAAAACAACTGGTGATGGCCGGGGATGCAGAGGATAACCTTGGCATCTTCAATGTCTGACCAAGTTCCAAGAGCTCCACCGCACCTGCTCCAGGTGCCTTCTGTATGGAGTATTCAAGGAGGACAAGCACCTCTGGTATGAGGGCTGCTGAGCCCTTTTCAGTGCTACTTATCCACCTTTCACCCAAGTCTCACCTGTGGCTCTAAGAAGCTGTAGCATGTGCAGAGGCCACAACCTGGTAAAAACCACCTTAGCAGACAGGCTAAACCAGATTGAGGATAACTGAGAGGCCTCAGACCTATTGGTGAGTAAGGACAATGCCTACCCCAAGCATGTGAAGACTCCCTCCAGTGGAATGGAAATATGAGAGCAATTTATTGTGGACATTTATTTTATAAGACCAGGTGGTACGATGGATAGTGCTGGGCCTGGAGTCAGGAAGACCTGAATAAAAGTTCAGCCTCAGCCATGTATTAGCTATGTATCCCTGGCCAAATCCCTTAACATCCATTTGCCTCAGTTTACCCATCTATAAAATGAGGATAATAATAAAAATCTCTACCTCTCAGAGTTGTTGTGAGGATCAAACAACACACAGTAAGTGATATATAAATGTTAGCTATTTTTATTATATTTCTTTCTCCTATCTATCTAGTACTTAAATCTGTTTGCTGATTGATCCATAACATTCACTAGTAGTCTCACTTCTGTTAGAGAACAGATCTTCTAGATGTATGTATCCAATATATTCTGAGCCACAAAAATGTTCCAGGTTTTGTTCCAGAGAACCCTGCTTTCTGCCGCAGCCAGTGAGCAGAACTAGCACCAACTGAAGCAATGCAAGAGGAAATAAAGCAGCAGGTGGTTAGTACACACTAATTGATTTGACTTTGGCATTCACTCTTTGGAGGTATGGAGCTGAGGATGTGAAACTAGAAGGTAGAAGAACAATAAGGATAATCGCTAGAATCACAGAGAACTATGGAACTTTAGAGTCTGTGAAAGACATTAGAGGCCATTTCATCCCATCTCTTCATTATTTAGAGGAGGGAATTTGGGACTGGTGAAGGTGAAGTGATTTGGACAAAGTCACATAGCTTGTAAGTGAAGGAGCTGGGATATCAACTTAGGTAATCTAATTTCGAATCCAGCATCCTTTTTACTGAACTCCACTACCTCCTTAAAGTTGGAAATAAAAACCAATGAAGAATCATTATAAATAGGACTGGCCTAATAATAATAATAATAATAATAATAATAATAATAATAATAATGAATATAATATTTCTATGGGGCTTTATGATTTACAAAGCACTTTCCTCAAAGTACAAATACTATCCTCATTTTTCAAGTGAAGAATCTGTGGTTTGGAGAAGTAAATTTTACTTGAAATGACTGGTCCAAAGTGTCAGTAAATCTCTGAGTTGGAAATCCATATGTATCTGACCTTTTTGTGGCTGTCAAGTGATGTGATTTTTAGAGATATGATTAGTATCCCAAATATCTAGGCTAATTATTCAGATGACTGATGGTCCAGCATTATTTTTTCCATTAATAATCACTATTTATTCCCTGTCTGCTGTGGTGCTATGGAAAGTGCGCTGAACTTGGGTTCAAAAATGCAAGGTTTGTGTCTAGACTCTATTGCTCATTAGTTTTGCTGGTCAGTTCACTTCCCTATGATTCACTTTCTTCCATTTAAAATTGGACATTGTAATATCTTTACTACCTGTCTCACAAAGGTTGTTACGAAGATCAAATTAATTATTTTTTTAAAAAGTGTTATCAGATGACTACTATATGCCACGCACTGTGCTAAGTGCTAATGATACAAATATGAAAACCAAAATAGCTGCTACCCTCAATGATCTTACATTTTACTAGCATAAGAATACACATTGCATAGGAAAGTGATGACCAAGGAGGAGTGTTTTGGTCTGACAAGTCACAGTCATGAATGGAGTCATTATCAATCAAGCACTATGACCTTTCTGGGAATGGTAGTGCTGATTTGGTTCTTGTTTCAAGAGTTAAGAGGTGGAAAGTGGAAATTGTAGGTAGTATGCTACCCTGGAGGTGTGGCATAAAGATTGGCACAGGGTAGCATAGTGGGACTGGGGCTGGGCAGACTTGGAGACCTCTCAGAAATCAGAAGTATTGCACCCCAGGGCACAATCTTGAGAGTGTAGTCAAAAACCAAAGAATTTACAAAATCATATTCTTTAACAATTGGAGGGGACCTTAGTAGCTATCTAGTCTAACCAAAAGAATCCCTACTATAACAAACCAGACAAGTGGTTATCTGGTTTCTACATAAAGATTTCTGGGGAAGGTAAACCCACCACCTCTCAAAGCAATCCATGCTACATTTGAATTTGCAGATAAAATTATTAGAAAGTCTTTTCTAACATCTTTGGGGACAAATGGAGCAGGTCTACTCTGTCCTCCACATGTCAGCCCTTCCTATATTTGAAGATAGCTATAATGTACTTGTCTTTTCCAAGGTAAGCATGCCCCCTTACTTTAATCAATTCTCATATGTTATGGATTCAAGACCCTTCACAATCCTGGTCACCTTCCTGTAGACATTTTTCAGTTTATTAATATTTTTCTTTAATTGTGGGGTCTAAAAGTGAAGATGATACTTGAAATGACATCTTGTGGGACCAGAATACACTTGAATGATCATCTCCCTATTCCTGGAAGTTATCTCCTCAATTACCTACAAAGATGATGACAGCTTTTGTAGCTGCCACATCACAGTTCTGACTCACTTGAGTTTGCAGTCCACTAAAATCCTCAGATCTTTATCAGAATAACTGCTATCTAGCCCCCTTCCCCTATTTTATGTTTGTGACATCTAATAATACTGTTCTTAAAATTTCTGGTTCAGTATTTTGTTCAGGTGAATGCAGGCAATAATTTTGTCAATTCAAGATAGTTTTGTTGAATTAGCAAGAATATTTTGAAGTCTGAATTTGTGGTATGGGGATTAGCCATTTATTTATTTTTAAAAGAGAGCAAGCTTCTGATATTTAATTCTAATCATTAAGTGGTATCTGACTAGTTATCTAACAAGTCCTAAATCTTTTTAGCTTGTAGTAGTGTGTAACACTGTTTCTATCATTCTCATGCACAATCTGCATTAATTAGCCAGTCTAGGTTTCTTTAGGAAAAGTCATGTTATTTCTGGTGGCAATGATCTGATCATGAGTTGCCATTATAAATAATTCAATGTTGAATTGTTTATTTTTCCTCTTCATTTCTAGAAACAAATGCACATGATTCAAAAAAAATATTGAACTATTGTTGGTTGGTTTCATTATGATTCCAGTCTTGGATCATGGTCATTTCATAGACTCCATGTGGAGGTAAACCATTTTTGGTTATCTTCAACAAGCCAATGTCATGTACCTGTTGTTAACCTTTACTATTGCTTGGTGAAGGGACATCTGCTTGTTTCAGATATGTTTCTATCAGCTCTTTAACATGTTTATCATGTGCAATGGGAACATCAATCAATATTCTTCCTCCTTTTTAATAAAAATATATTAACTTTTCTAAAGCTGTCTTAAGAAGATAGGCTCTATGTTTCCACTATATGTTTTGGACAGGTTTTTGTTATTTTTCCAAGTTTGTTATGGCCCATTTAAGAGATTAAAAACTTTATGTTAACACCATAATGACACAGTATTAATTGTTTAAATGCATTTTTCACATTAAACTTTGATTTCAGGATGCCTGTACTCATTTGACCTATACAGTTATAGAGTTCTCATTAATAGTTTTATGGTTAATTCGTCCTACCTAGAGGAAAATATGTATATCCTTGCTCCATTTGGCTCAATTTGACCTCTGAACTCAAGTAAGAAGCCTTCAGTCTCTATAATTCCTTGGCAAACATTAAAAATTTCATAGTTATCCAATCCAAATGACATTTTGATATAATTGGATAAAGATTTCGCAGAGTGAAAAAGCTATTTAATGTGATTTTTGGTATAGCCATTTAACCCAGTATAATCCATGTACATTAAATGAGTAATAAAATGTTTTGGTTCAGCTCCCTTTTTAACTTGGAAACCAGAGTCAGTTCTATTTGGGAGATATGATAAGGTATCTAAGCTTTGGTAAAATCATTGGACTTAAAGTGTCTCCCTGAAAGATGATCAATTTTATATCAATTATTCTTGAAATGATTGTGTTGGTGGTGTATTTTAAATATAGAACACAAGCCATGTGGTCATTAAATGTTCTAGCATTCTCATTATACTTTAGTCCATTCATATGTTTGCAGTACATTAATAAGCCATGATAGTGTAACTGAATCAAAGAATGTGATAATCAAAAAATACAATATGAATGTTATAGTCACTTGGCACATCTTGTTGAAAAATTTGCAAATAGGTTGTGCTTTACACCCTTGGACTTTATGGTCCTTTATAGTATGGTCCTCAATGAATATGCTGTTTTCTTGTATAGATGGATGTGGTTTTTTTTTTTAGTGATATGAATGCTTTGTATAATGCGCATTAGTAGACAATTCATCTTTACTTGGGAGGGACATAGATATTTTCAACTTTGGGGTAGTAGCTGTGTGATTCTTCTGGTTAAAAAGTCAGATCAGGCTTATATCTGAAAGGAAGCTAGAAAAGTGCATTTCTAGTAATTTTTGCAATATTGTGAAGCTTTGAGTCAATAATTATGGAGCTTACCTCAACTCACAACTTTCCAGTTTTACAAAGTCTGGAGTTTCAGGTACCACCATTTTTAAAACTGCTTGGTTTTACTCCAATTTTATTTTGTTGCATTTCTTGTAAACATACATAAAACCAAAAATAATTCTCTCTCTCTCTCTCTCTCTCTCTCTCTCTCTCTCTCTCTCTCTCTCTCTCTCTCATCACCCTCCCCCTTTTCTTCTTATGTCTTTACTCTTCTGTCCTCTGTAGTAAAGTCATTAACTATTTATTTTTTATTTTATTCTTTGTGCTGCTCTGACTTTTTATACTGCCTTATCCTTTAGATTTTTGCTTTGAATGGCTGTTCAGAGGAATCTAGAATTTCAGATATATTTTTGTTTTTATGATATTTTTCTGTGTTTACTTTTTGTTGCTTTTAATTAGGTTATATAGTGTATATGGTATTCACTTCTTCTGCTATGAATACTAGCTAGATATTGATGAAATCTCACAATGCCTGCCCACAGGTCTTTGAAAATTTTCTCATGTTGTTTCTGCCATAGTGGTATTTGTTACATATCTTAAGAAGTATTCCTTGATAGCTTCATCTTTCCTACTATGGTTCTTACCATGACAACAGCCTCTGTATATCTTTTGTGTGTAAGTACTGAAATGTTTTTACATCTTCTGTCAAATATTACGGGAGAATGCATTTGGTCATAATGATTATTGCAAATACCATTTAAAAATACAATGTTTTGGCATAATTGGTATGCCAGTTATATTCAAAAAGGTCTTTTCAGAATGTCTATGTAAGTAAGTCTCTTCAAAATCATTTGAGAGATCAGTATTCTTTTCTGTCATCCATTATCTATTATTATACATTATTCAGTATAATTTTTGGAATTTGCATTACGCAAATATTTTCAATAACCCCGGGTTTTTCAGCTTTTTCTCTTCAGATTTAGAAAGTCCTCATTTTGGCACTTACTTTTCCTAATTTTGGATTAGAAATGAAGTAATTTTTTCTGATAGTTCTTTATTGGTCTGCACACATTGTTGCTTGACTTGGAGCTAAGTATAATTAGCCAAAAGCAGGATGTGTCCTATGCTTATAACTAGTAAGATCTGTTTCTAATTTTATTGTGATAGAGTTCTGGTGCATAATGAAAGCATCCATAGCTTCATTCCATTTCAGGCATAATATTGAAATGTTTCTACCAGGTAAAGTGAGGATGTTTTTGACTTGTTCTGATGCATCATGCCTCCATATTATCTCATAACATGAAGAAACTCTAGCTCCTCTGTTGTCCTCCATGTCAAAATGATCATCATGACCAGTTGAAAACATCTAGCCTAGAAACCCATGCTGTCTATCTGACTCGTGAGAGCAGTTGCATCACATTACACACGGTACTAAACCAATCAATGTTATTATCAGAGCCAGTTTCACCAGAGGTTCAGAGTTCTTTCCAGAACTTCATAGATTTAGAAATTTCATGGTGCATATAAAGTCTTCAGGGTACATCACTTTCCTTTGCTTTACCATGCTGTGCCATTGTCAGCCTGTTCATAGAACAGAAAATACATTGGGATTTGAGAATATTGCTAATAGCAGCATAAACACATGTGATTATTACTAGCAAGATCAATATATTAGGTCACTAACACTTATGTATGAATTTGTTTTTAATCCTACAATGTGAGGAGAACTTTGGTGTTTGTTTGGGATAAGGCACTAAAAAAGAGAAACAATTAGGTCAAGCAGGAAAAATAACAAAGGCAAATTTTAGCTACTTCTCATTTTTGCTTGGGTTTGCTATGGCTCTAAGAATTGAGATTCTGTATCTTGAAAAGAATACCAGCTAATAATTGTTTTCAATTGTATGGAGCATTACCATACAAAGATGTATCTATTTTATATTGAAGACAAAACAAAATGAAATGTTCTCAAATCTAAATAGAGGAGAATAAAAGCTATTAAACACTAATGATCTGCCAGGGAAAGAATAGGGAATGGAAGAGAATCTTTATCTCTAGAGGGCTTTAAAAATAGGAAAGATAGGGGCAGGTAGATGTTGCAGTGGATAGAGCACTGGCCCTGAAGTCAGGAGGACCTGAGTTCATATCCAGCCTCAGACCCAAACACTTGGCACTTACTAGCTGTGTGATCCTGGGCAAGTCACTTAACCCTGATTGCCTCACACACACAAAAAATAAATAATTAAATAAATAAAAATAGGAAAGATGCTTATTTCTTAAGGATGGTTTAGAGTTGTTAAACTCATGGCTGAGAAGACCACATGCTGCTACAAAATTCTTGCTTAGATTAAAATATATAACAAAATAAATAAAAAAGCACTAAAACATAGATAATGTTAATTTGTGGTTTTCTGAGACAATACATGGCTGGTTGGGATCCATTTCTATTTGAGTTTGACACCACTGGTTTAGATGTAGGCCACTTGGTAACAGGGGATGTAGTAAAAAGGTTTTTCAATTTCCTCCATCCTTCAATTTTTCTGATTATGTAAGCTACTTCTTTGCATAATACAAACAAGAGAAAAGATCACTCTTAAGTAGTTACAACTCCTTGATATTAGTGAATTAGATCAACCCAGTAAAATATTAAGTTAGTAAATGTTGAATTCAATATTCCTTGGCAAAAGAGAAAATTATTAAAATATCAGCATTTATATTCTTAATTAATACATTGTGTATATATGAACATAGACATATAATCATATGAACACATACACACACACACACATACACACACATATATATATATATATATATATATATATATATATATATAAACTTCAAGTAATAGAGATTTTTTAAAATTATTTGAAATTCTTGGTTAAGACACCATGATAAAATGGAAATGGTACTAGATATGTACTCAGAGGATTTGGGTTCATGACCTGCCTCTGCCACTTAATATCTAGGTCACCTTGGAATAATCTCACTGGGCCTCAAAGGAGTTTGAACTAAAACAAGGAGATTAGGCTAGATGATCTCTACGGTGCCTTTCATCTCCAAATCTCTGAAGAGTAGAGGAGGGAAAGGGAGGAAAGAATTTTTATTTTTTAAAAACAACACATCTATCAGAGGAGCTGTTCAATGAAAGCAGCCTCATAGTTGAACCTCTTAATAAACACGTATTGGTCCTCAAATGTATGGTAAGGGAACAAGCATTGATTAAGTGCTTGCTATGTTCCAGGCACTGTGCTAAGTGTTTTACAAATAGCATCTCATTTGATCCTCATAACAACCTGAAGAGGTAGGTTTTATTATTATACTATTATCCTATTATCATTTTACAGATGAGAAACCTGAGGTAGACAGAGGTTATGTGATTTGCTCAGTCATACAATCAATAAGTGTCTGAGGCAAGATTTTTATTGTGGTCTTTCTGATTCCATAGTATGTACCACCTAGCTGCCCTAATATATCTACTTTCAAAGTTGGCATACTTAAAATACAATCTTTTCTTAAAGTAGGACATAACTCTATAATTAATAGTGAATGTTGTGTGAAAACTCACCTTTGTGACTTCCTCATCAAGTTCTATGTCTTTTTTCCCAATTGGGTGATGGTATTTTGCAATTAAAGCTTATAACATTGGCAACCTTAAGTATTTATTGCTCTTTAAACCTCCCAGTGACTTTCTGCTGATGATAGTTTTTTAGGCTGCCAAGAGGTTAATTTATCATGAAATTACTCAAGTTGGTAAGTTACCCTAACTTTGTGAAGGTGACTATTCTTGAATAATCATTGATAATGATTTTTATCTGTTGAGACACACCATTTCCAATCCTATCAAATCCATTCCAGGTATAAAAGGCACTGAAAAATGATGAATTCTCAGAGTAGCTACAGACCTGGCCATTAGATGCTTTCACCTTTCAGACTTTTGGCTTGGAAAGATGGGTAGCACCCTACTTTCCCCGAAATAGAAAATAAATCATCATTAAAGTACTAATAGGAATTGGCCTCTGTCTATGGGAGGCCATTCAGGGCACCAGAGTTCCATTTGGGAAATAACCTTTCTAAGTACATAAATTATATTCTAGTGGTTTGGAAACATTTCTAGTTGAGCAGTTGAACTCACAGAGAGCATTTTGTACATTTCAGGTCATCCTGGCAGAAGCCAAATGCTTATAAACTTTTGGCACTTTGCTCTCTTTAGGGTTCCATTGGGATGTCATTGCTATCCTCTCCCAGAGGTGTGAAAGCAGGTTTCTGGCCACCTACTCTTCACATCTATCCTTCTTTATATAAATTTCTCTAAGGCTCTACCTACGTTTTCTTAAAACCTTTTGGCAGGCTGATCAAGAAATTAATCCAGACATGCCCCGTTGAAAAGTGATAACTCTAACACATATCCTTCCACTGAGTTTAGGAATTCTCATTCTTTACCAGAGCAGGTAATAAGACTGTTCCCCAAATCCTCCTATCCACAGGATCTTTAGTTTATCTGTGGGACATTCTGGAAGTATTTTTTGAATAACGAATCATATTTAGAAAGATTTTTCCCTTAAAAGTTGAAATTTATCAAAATATAGGATTGAAATATAGTAAATTCTGAAAAATAAATAAAAATAATTAAGTGAGGGAAGAAATCAAAGAAGTCTTCATGGGGGTGGAAGTGCTTAAAGCTGATGCTTGAAGAAAGAGAAACAATGATTTCAATGGGCAGAAATATCTATTTCCTTATGTCTCCAATTCTTAGCATCCCTGGTTTCCTTTCAAACTCAGCTCGTGCATCACAAAGCCTTTCTAGATCTCTACAGCTAGTATATCATCCCCAAAGAAATATGCATGTGTACGCACATGTATGTATACACATCTCTACATATACATATATGTATATATATACATATATATACATATATATACATTTACATACACATGAACTTTGAATATGCTTATCATATCTGTTAGTTCTTTCTCATTAGAGCAGGAATCATTTTATCCATTTTACTTCTGCCTTTATATCGGCAGCATCCAGCATAGCGCTTGATGTACAGTAGGCACTATCAATGATTGTTTAATATAAAGAAATGTTATCTTACAAAGAGATGTCACTCTACTAGATAGTAAAAACTTAAGCTGTGATAACAAAACCAATCTTAGCACTCCTGTAGACTATTTGTTCAAAAACAGATAAAATTAATAATTCCTTTACAGCAATTTCAGTGAATAACTTGGGCACATTACTTAAGGGCCTCTTAAATTCCTAAATGATGGACTTAGTCATATTAACTTAGGATAAGACTTTTTAGGAAAAGACAAGACAGAACTCAGTCAGGGTTGAAAGATGGTGCAACATTCTTATTGCAAAGTATGCTGAAGCAGAAAATTTATTGGGTTTGGCATGATGTCAATCTCCACCCCCACCCCCACTTTTTTTTTTTTTAGAATATGCGCACACCTTGAGGTAGACACTACTTTTGATTTCCATTAGACTATACGCTCCTTAAAAGCAAGAGGCTTTTTTCCATGCAAAACTCTCATGCTTCTAGCATACAGAAAGAGCATTGGACTTAAACATGGAAAAGCAGTGTTAAAATCCTAGCCACAGTAACTAGTTAAGTGATCATGATCAGGTCAAATAACTTGTCAAAGATTATTTCCTTATCTACAAAATGGAACTAATAATAAATGTATTATATATCTGGTGAGGTTGTGATGAGGATTAAGTTAAGTTCTTTGTTACCAAACTGTACAAATACATATTATTATTAAGCCCTGGTAAAATACTTTGACTTTTTTATCTATATTATTATTTTCTTTTTGATAATTTTCTTCCTTCTATTATTTCTTTAAGTTTCTTGAATACCAATGACCAAAGAATGGAGAAGACAGGAAAATACAGAGCGACAAACGTTCACTTGCAATTTAAGGCATCATTGTTGTAAACAAGTTACATGAAGTACTGCTGATGAAAGCAACTGTGAGTCAGAATACAGCACTGTCAGCAAAGTCATCTCTAAGGACAAGCAGTAGCAATGAATTAGCAACTAAAGAAAATTCTAGTGTATAAATTGTCTTTCAACCAGAGATCTCAAAATGTTTACCAGTGTAATTGCATGAAAAAGATCATCTTTTAAGCTTTTATAAAAACTTCAATGGAGCAAGCACTGATGTATAAAGGGTACACCTCTTCCCTAATGAGTGATTCCAGTCCCATGGTGATTGCTACTTTCCCTGTCATTTGGTGGTCCCAAAGCAGAGATGACCCTCTCTAAGGACCTACACTTCCCCTCAAGGTTTTTTTTTCTTTTTATTTAGTATTTTATTTTTTGCCAATTACATGTAAAAATAATTTTAACTTTCATTTTTAAAACTTTAAGTTCCAAATTATCTCCCCAAACCCCCAAAAGAAGGCAAGCAAGTCGATATAGGCTATACATGTGTATTCATGCAAAACATATCCATGTATTATGAAAGAAAATAGAGACAAAAAATCAAGAAAAATAAAGAAAGTTAGAAAAGGTCTACTTTAATTTGTATTCAGATGCCACCACTTCTTTCTTCAGGGATGGATTGCATTTTTCATCATAGGTCCTTCAGAGTTGTCTTAGATCATTATATTGTTAAGAATAGCTAAGTCATTCAAAGCTGATTATCCAACAATATTGCTGTTACTTTGTACACAGTACATTTCACTTTGAATCAGCCCATGCTAGTCTTTCCAGATTTTTCCTGGTGCATCATGGTCATTATTTCTTATGGTTTAATGGTATTACGTTATAATCACATACCACAACTTGTTCAGCCATCCCCCAATTGATGGGCATCCCCTAAATTTCTAATTCTTTGCCCCAGAAAAGAGCTGCCATAAATACGTTTGTATCTATAGGTCCTTTCCTTTTTTGTTTTTTATTACTTTTGGGATACAAACCTAGTAGTGGTATTTGCTAAGTTAGAGGCTATACATGATTTTATAGCCATTAGGGCATAGTTCCAAATTGCTCTACAGAGTGGTTGAATCAGTTCAGAAATCCACCAACAGTGCATTGTCTCATTTTTCCTGCGTCCCCTCCAACATTTGTCATTTACCTTTTCTGTCTTATTAGCTAATCTGATAGGTTTGCGGTAGTACTTCAGAATTGTTTTAATTTGCATTTCTCCAATCAATAGTGAGTTAGAATATTTCTTCATATGGCCATAGATAGCTTTGATTACTTCATTTGAAAACTGTTCATATCTTTTTATCATTTATCATTTTGGAAATGGCTTTTATTTTCATAAAGTTGACTCAGTTCTCTATATGTCTGATAAATAAGGATTTTATCAGAGAAACTTGCTTGAAAATTTGTTCACAGTTACTATTGCTAACGGTATTTCTCTCCATCCTATTAACCTACTCCATTTATTCTATTCTCTCTCTATCATCCTGTCCCTCCTCAAAAGTGTTTTCCTTCTGACTACCTCATCCCCCAATCTGCCCTCTCTTCTATCTAAATCCCCCCTTTATTATTCCTTTCCTACTTTCCTATAGGGTAAGAAAGATTTCTATCCCCAATTGAGTGTATATGTTATTCCCTCTTCGAGCTAATTCTGGTAAGAGTAAGGTTCATTCACTCCTTCTCACCTCCCTTTTCTTCCCCTCCACTTTGAAAGTTATTTCTTGCCTCTTTAATGTGAGATAATTTATCCCATTCTACCTCTCCCTTTCTCTTTCTCCCATACATTCCTCCCTTACCCTTTTATTTTATTTTTAGATGACATTTCTTTATTTTGAACTTATAACTGTGCTCTCGTTCTCTCTCTCCATATATATATATATATATATATATATATATATATATATATATATATACATACATACATACATAAATTAAGGTACTTAGAAGGAATACACACACACACACACACACACACACACACACACACACATATTCCTTCTAACTACTTTAATAATGAGAAAGAACTTATGGGTTACAAATGTCATCATCCCATGTAGGAAACAGTTTAACCTTATCAAATCCTTTTTGATTTCTCTTTTCTGTTTACCATCTTATGCTTCCCTTAAATCTTGTATTTGAAAGTCAAATTTTCTATTCAGCTCTGGTATTTTCATCAAGAATGCTTCAAGTTCTCTTTCTCACTGAATGTCCATTTTTTCCTCAGAAGGATTATACTTAATTTTGCTGATTCATGGTTGTGATACTAGCTCCTTGGCCCTCCTGAATATTATATTCCAAGCCTTCTAATTCTTTAATGTAGGTGCTGCTAAATCTTGTCTTATCCCAATTTTATTTCCACAATCCTTGAATTGCTTCTTTCTGGCTGCTTGCAATATTTTCTCCTTGACCAGGGAAATCTGGAATTTGGCTATAATATTCTTTCCAGTTTTCATTTGGGGATATCTTTCAGGTGATTAGTGGATTCTTTCAATTTCTATTTTACCTTCTGATTATAGTATATTAGGGCAGTTTTCCTTGGTAATTTTTTTTTGGGGGGCTAGGCAATGGGGTTAAGTGACTTGCCCAGGGTCACACAGCTAGTTAAGTGTTGGTAATTTCTTGAAAGATAATAATGATGTCTAGGCTCTTTTTTTGATCATGGCTTTCAAGTATTTCAATAATTCCTAAATAATCTGTCCTGGATATATTTCCCAGGTCAGTTGTTTTTCCAATGAGATATTTCACATTGTCTTCTATATATTTTTTCTTCTTCTTTTGTTTTATTGTTTCTTTCTCATGAAGTCATTACCTTCCATTTGCTCCACTATATTTTTTAAGGAATTATTTTCTTCAGCAAGCTTTTGGACCTCCTTTTCCTTTTGGATAATTCTGCTTTTTAAGGCATTGGTCTCCTTATTGGTCTTTTGGACCTCTTTTACCATTTCGTGTAGTCTGTTTTGTAAGGTGTTACTTTTTTTCAGTATTTTTTTTTTTGCATCTCCTTTACCAAGCTATTGATTTGTTTCTCATGATTTTCTTGCATCAATCTGATTGCTCTTCCCAATTTTTCCTCTATCCCTCTTACTTGGTTTTTAACATTGTTTTTGAGCTCTTCCATGGCCTGAGACCAATTCATATTTTTCTTGGAGGCTTTGGATGTAGAAGTTTTGGCTTTGTTGTCTTCTTCTGAGTGTGTTTTGAGCTTCCTTGTCACCATTCATAACTTTCTACAGTTAGAGTTTGTTTTTTCCCCCTGCTGTTTGCTCATTTTCCTATCCTCTTACTTGACTTTTAACTCTTTGTTAAAGTAAGGCTGTGCTTCCAGTGTGGAAGGAGCACTGTCCCAAGCTTCAGGGGTTTTGTGCAGCTGTTTTCAGGGATATTTCTAGGATCCTGTAAGTTTTCAGTTCTTCTAAGGAGGTATGATCTAAGGAGGGGTGTTTGCTACTCTACTGGCCTGTGCTGTGGTCTGTGAGCAACCACAAGCACTCTTTTCTGCCCTAGAACTGTTAGACAGAGGACACAAGCATTGATGTGGTAGTAGTGCTCCTCCTCACATTGGGACTGTTACCCAGGACTGTGACCTAGATTCAAGTATGGGCAAAGCCACAGAGTCCTACCTCAGCTGGCAAAAAGACCCCCGTAAACTCCTTCTGACCAGTTGTTTGACACTCTTACCATCTGTGGACTGAGACCTCCAGAAGCAGCCGCTGCCTCTGCCACTGCTGATTCAGTCACTTCCAAGGTGTGCTCCTGGGTTGCTGAGGCCAGGGCTATGCTGGCACGGCCTGCACTACACTGTGCTCTGCTTTAACCAGTTATGATAGACCTTTTCTGTTGACCTTCTAAGTTGTCTGTGGCATCTGTGGGCTTAGAGGTTTGGAAACCACCACTTCTGCCACTGCTTCAGTTGCCCTGAGGCCTGCTTCTGGTTTGCTGGGGCCTGGTCTGCGCTGGCACAGCCTGTACTTGACTGCGCTCCTCTCTCAGACTGGTGCAACAGATCTTTCCTGCAGACCTTCCAAGTTTCTTGGGCTGGAAATTTGTTTGACTCTGTCTTTTTGTGGGTTCTTTTGCTCTAGACTTTGCTTATAGTTATTTATTAAAGGTATTTGGAGGGGTTTGGAGGAGAGCACAGGTGATTCCTTGCCTTGATTCTGCCATCTAGGCTCCATCTCTCTGGATCTACACATTTACAACCATCCTTTGCCACCACAACTGCAGTAGGAACTGTCCTCTCTGCTCTTCCCTGGCTCTTGGGTCCCCAACTTAACTTGTCTTAGAGGCAGTTACAGCCCTATGAGGTTATCATCTTGTAGCCCTTTTGTACCAACTGTAATGCCCATGTTTGCATTTCTTTCTGTTTACCCTGGAAAAGTAAGCTACAGAGAGGATATCACCTAATGACTAAATGCTGACAGCAGCTGCTGCTGCCTGTACCTGAAGAAAACATGCAGGTCTGTCTGTTGCCCTTACCAATATTTGCTGAGCTCATGACCAAGTTCAGAACCCCTCACAATACCTTGAGGCTACCCTCTGAGTGGAATTGATGAAAGCCTGGCAGGCAGCTCAATTTATTTTGACTTTTAGGAGAGGGAATAGAGTCTTCCATGATTTCCAAAATGTCCTCCCAAACACCAAGCTTCTGACTACTCAGGGGTTCCTACCCACAATGATTATATCTGGCATCCCTGAAGTTCCCGCACTATTTGCTGGAAACAGGAAATGAGGGCAAATGCTGACATTGCTTCCTCCCTGCTATGTTTAAATAACTCAAAAACTTTGCAGAGAAAAAGAAAAAAAAAAGAAAAAAGAAAACGAACAGTTTGCTGAACTCCTTTAGGGCATCTGCTGTAGGAGTTTGTTCATTTCTGGGATCCCAAGGAAGCCCTAAAAGTTCAATGTTTTAGTCATAATGAGGCATTCTCTCAGAAAGGATTTTTTAAATTTCTTCTTTGTTTTTCTTCCCCAAACAACTGCTCCCCCCCCCCCGCCACTTCCTCTTTTACCATGACTGTAAATCTAGTTCTCTAATGGGTTCACAAAGTTGGCTTAACCCAGGGACCAGGCTGTAAATTCTAAGCTCCCTTTCCTCCCCATCCCAGAGCATCAGAAAAGGTTCTCTTACCCTTTTGATAGTGTCTAAATGAATAGAACTTCAGAAGAGAAGCTCCTCTATAGGTAGGTGCTGCTTGGGTCGGATTTCTAGCTGTGGCTGTAGCTCCTTCCATTCTGCTTTTCTCTCATGTGAGGCTGCTTATCTCTGAGCTTGGAAGGGGACTATGTGGGCTAGCAACCTGGAATCTAAGAGCACACTTTGGCCTAGCTAGGTGTTCCCTATAACTCAATTCAGTCTCATATTATGTATGTCGTATAATCCAAAGCTCATTGGTATGAAACTTTTCCCTCATTGGTGATGATTGCCTTGTAAGGGGCTGGGCAGAGTTGGAGAGAGTACTGAAGAATTTCAATTCCTGGCAAGTCCCCTGTGGGACTCTTCAAGGGTTGAGCTGCTTTGGGCATTTCTGGCTTTCAGATTTGAGAGGGGAAAATGGAAAAGTCTAACCCCACTTCAAGTTACTGAAGGAAAAGACTCTGGGAGATATGATGGCTGGCCCAAAGATTGGGATTTGAACCAATGTCCTTTTACTCCAAATCATGCACTTTTTCCATGGTGCCATACTCTGGTTCTCAGTTTCCTCCCTGTAATATGAAGTATGCCCAAAGTTCTTCTAGCCACCAAATTCTTTGATTCTTGTCTGGTTCAGTGATTCAAAGAGAAGAGTCAGGATTTTTGTCATTGTTTTTCAAATTAGGAAAAAGATAACTCCCCAGGTCTCCATGTGTATAGGGTTTCATTTTATCCCAAAATGACCAGAAACAATATCCATTTGCTCCAAGTAACTTTATGTCCTTTAGAATGGCCAGAGCTTCTAAAGCACCAGTTTTAAAGAACCACAGTTAGATAGAAAATATGTTCCTTCAATATAATGTAAGCTTTCTGAGAATGGGAACTGTTTTATTTTTATCTTTATATACCTAGTGCCTGACACAGTCTCTGGAACATAGAAAGTGTTTAATAAATGTTGCTTGACTGACTAATTATTCTGTAAGGACCTCTTGGTGCAGCCTCTGAATGCAATTCTCCCCTGACTATGAACAGTAGCTTTGTTTTTGAATAGACTGAAATCACTTAAGTAGTTGTAGTTTTATGGCTTTCCCAGTGGAAGGAGTGGAAAGTTTTATCCCAGGAAGTTCCATGGCATCATCTTTATGTCTTCTGAATAGTGTTAGAGAGCCTACATACTTTTGCTTCCAACTTTCCATTGATGTTAGCATGTCAACATCTTTGACTGAGTACTTTATGTCTAGACCATCATCCTCTGGAGAGGCAAAAACCAAAACCAAAGAGTTTTAAAATGGATAGAAAATAGAGCAGTTTCTCAGGGGAAATCATTCTGAAAGCCCAGTTCTCATTTGATTAGAACATTTATGTACATCACAATGGAGTTGCATATTTCTCTCTCTGGAAGATGAAGAAAACAAATGTTATTCATGTTGGCTTTTTTCATTTTTCTTCCCTTTCTTTTTTTTTCTCTCTAGTAGAGGGAGCTGGAAAGAACTCAGTTGAGTTTCTCTACAGGGAAGCCATAATTTCCAGTGGACTTTGCAGCAATTCTGTCAGTATCACCTTTTCCTTATGACAAGAAAGCCTATGTCATAGGTTCACTGACTTTTATTTTGCTACAACAAGGGAGGGGGAGAAGAGGAGGAAGGAAGAAGAAGGAGGAAGGAGAAGGAGGGAAGAGGAAGTGTAAAAAGGAGGAGAGAGAGAAGGGAGAAGGAGGAAGAAGGAGGAAGGAGGAGATGGAGGAAGGAGGAGAAAGAGGGAAGAGGAGGTGAGAGGAGGAGAAAAGAGGATTTAGGAGGAAGAAGGAGGAGGAGAAAAAAAGAGGAGGAGAAGGGAGGAAGGAGGAAGAAGGAACAGGAAGGAGGAGGAGGAGCACAGAAGGAAAAAGAGAGAAAAACAGAGAATGAACCAGGAACACTTTCATGGGTCTGTCTCTCAGCTCTCAGGGTCACTAATTGTTATGCTCAGCAACGGTGCTCAACTGGCCTTCCTATTGATCAGTCTAATTTTATAAAAATCGCCAGGAGTTGCCATGGTTATACAGTGTTGCTTCTCTCCTCCCTCCTCCCAATGTATCTCTCCAGGTCTTTTCACCCTGCTAATGTATGCAACGGGGCAACTGCTGTGAGTAGACACTGCTGAGTTTCTGATGAGCTTCAGGCTCCTGGGGTTTGTTTGTCAAATGGTCTTATGCACTCTGCTTTCTGATTTCTTCATGTTGGTCATCTGAGGCTCCAGAAAAATGGAGAAATGAGCCCTGCTAAATCATTATTCCAACCTGTTATTTATCCTTACTTTACACCCCATTCCTTTCTCCTTCCCTATCCCCCACTTCCCTTCTTACTCTCTATTCCCTTCTGTTTCTAGTTGCTCTTTTTCCCAGATGGTTCATATTATTTTAATCACAATAAGTGATTAAAAAGAGAACTAAGACATGGTTTTCTTTCTATTTTCTAATAGTAACCATCCTGTAAATTAAAACCTTGTAGCCCCTTGAACTAGCTTGGACATTGACATCAATGAGATTTATGTGTCTAATTTCCTAAGACAATTTGGAAATATCAATAAGGACATGGGCTGTGCTATGACATATTGCTCTAATGTGGTACACAAATTTATAAGGTTTTCCTGTTGTTTAACTGCATATAATTCTTTCAGTTTCATTGACATTAGCTCTTAACTGTGATTCATGAAATAACAAAGAATGTCTTTATTCAAGAAGCCACTTATCCTGAAAACAACAACAACAAAACTCTCCTTTTCTAGCTTTTTTCCAATATAAGCCAGCAGGATATCTATTTCCAAAAGGAGTTAGGGTCCATACCTTTGGAGGGAAGTTCTTTAGAATTAGGGGAAGGTTTGGTGTGCAGAGCAGCATTCTCTTTATACAAGAAGTCTAGAAGTCTACATAGGAGCAAAATCAACAGTTTCATTCTCTTAAGAGATATTCCTATACATGGAACTTTCAGAACATTAGTTATTAATGGCTGTATTTCCTAATTTCCGTGTGTGTGTGTGTGTGTGTGTGTGTGTGTGTGTGTGTTTAATTATCCAAATTTGGATTACCTTTCACAAATCAGACTGGACAAATTCTCTCAAGATCCCTGCTCATTTGAATGTTTCTGGGAGTAGCAGCCCCTGCCTTCCCCCTTCCTTTCTAGAGAAAGTAGCCGAACTGCATATTACCTCAGAGAACAGTAAACAAATACCTGAACAACATGATTCTCTATTGTTGTTGTTGTGGTTCGGTTGTTTTTAGTCGAATCTGATTTTGCATGACTCCATTTGGGATTTTCTTGGTTAGATATTGGAGTGGTTTGCCATTTCATTCTCCAGCTCACTTGACAGATGAGGAAACTGAGGCAAAAAGGATTAAGTGGCTTGCCCAGGGTCATCCAGCAAATAAGTGTCTGAAGCCATATTTGAACTCAGGAAGTTGAGTCTTCCTGATACCAAGCCCAGCACTCTATCCACCCAGCTGCCCTAATTCTTAGTTTACACCAGCTAAAATATGCTAACCACAATGCTGAATGTATGGCTCATCTCTGGCTGAAAAGGTAATTCTTGGTCCTTCTAAGGAACGACAGCTTGCATTTTCTTTGAGAGCTACTCTGGCACATTGCAAAGATGTAGATGGGATGCATGTATAAAATGCTATTTTGTATATGACATGAGCTGCAAAACCATTGGCAAAACCAAAACCATTTTAGAGTTTATTTTGTATAGCAAACGGTTAACAAAACCAATATTCTGCTGCTGAGTCTTTGTGATTGACTACATAATAATAATTATCATCATAATAACTGCCATTCATATAACACTTTGAGGTTTACAAAGTGCTCTACATAGACTATGTCATTTGAGCCTCATAACTATCCTTTGAGAGAGATAATGCAGATATTAACACCCCCATTCTGTAGATTAGGAAACTGGAACTAACACTAAGTGACTAGCCCATGGTCAAAGCACTAATATGTGAAGCAGGTGGAATTATTTTTTAGGCAATTGTGGTTAAGTGACTTGCCCAGGGTCACACAGGGTCAAGTGTTTGGTCTGAGGCCCGATTTGAAATCAGGTCCTCCTGCCTTCAGGGCCAGTGCTGTATCCACTGTGCCACCTAGCAAGCAAGTGGAATTTTAGCCTACTTTTTTTTTCCCTTCTGACACCACATCTATCAAATCATTGGCATCAGGATTTTAGAATAAAAAATTGTATGTGGTCCAAAGGTCAATAGAAAGATGCATAGTGAGTACAATTAGGTTGTGTCATATTACCAAGATAAATTGCAATTACAAAATGTCATAAAAGAAATTAACCTCTATATTGTAATGTAGTGAGTGTAAGGGATATTGGACAGCCTACTTGCTTCAATTAGATTGATAAAATACCAAAAGACTTGGAGAGGTGAACTAAGTAGTGAAGTGGATAGACCACCAGCCTTGGAGTTAGAAGGACCTGAATTCAAATCCAGCTTCAGACACTTGACACTTATTAGCTGTGTGACCTTGGGTAAGTCACTTAACCCCATTGCCTCGCAAAAATAAAACAAAGAACTATAAGAAGACATCTGTGGGGATTTGTGGAAAAATAGGGACAAGAATAGCCCAGGATGAGAAGGCATAGTATCCACATGGATAAAATCAATGATCTGTCTCAGATGAAGTTATCTATTCCCTGGACTACTTTAATAGTCTTCTAATGGACATCTTAGCCTCTGGTTTCTATCCTAAGTTCCACATTTATCAGCCTTAAGAGATTTGACAGTGAGGGTTCAGTAAATATGTCCTTATATTTGAGTTCAAGTCTTGAACCAGGGAATAATCATCTCTCTTACATCTCCATCCCCATCTAATCATTTGCCAGTTCTACTTTCGTGACATCTGCCTTATTCAGCTTTCTTTATACTGGGTAGAGCTCAGTCTTGCTTTTAGACATTCTACATCATATCACACTTACCTATACTCAAGATTTATATTCTCTTTGAGACTATAAACTTCCTGCAGATAGGGATTGTACCACTTTATTAAATACCTGCAGAATGAATTGGATCTAATGTGCTTTGACAGTTACACTTGAATCAAAGGCCAAAGAACACTTTGAATGATTTTCCATCTCTGTTTTTTTAATTTAATTTTTTTTATTTTTTCCATGTGCTTTTGAGTTGAAATTTTTTCTCTCTTTTCCTCCCCCCCACCCTTCCCAAGACGGCGCACAATCTGATATAGGCTTTACATTTACATACCCATTAATTATATTTTCATATTAGTGAAGTTGTGAGTAAAAATTAAAACCAAAGGAACCATCAGAAAGATGAAACAAAACTCAACAGAAGGTAAAAATAAGTGATAGCGATTCGACTTCCATAGTTCTTTCTTTGGATGTGGACAGCATTTTCCATCCGAGGCCTCTGGAGATGTCTTAGATCCTTAATGCTGAGAAGGGTTCAGTTTAACAATTTAGTCATTGCATAACGTGGCTGTTATTGTGTACAAAGTCCTCTTGGTTCTGCTCACTTCACTCAGCATCAGACCATATAAGTCTTTCCAGGTTTTTCTGAAGTCAGCCTGTTCATCATTTCTTATAGCACAATAGTATTCCATTACATTCATATACCACAACTTGCTCAGCCATTCCCTAATTGATGGGCATCCTCTCAATTTCCAATTCTTTGCCACCACAAAAAGAGCTGCTATGAATTTTTGTACATGTGGGTCCTTTTCCCATTTGTTTGATCTCTTTGGGATATAGCCCTAGAAGTGCTATTGCTGGATCAAAGGGTATGCACATTTTTGTAGCCCTTTGGGCATAGTTCCAAATTGTTCTCCAAAATGGTTGGATCATTTCACAACTCCACCAACAATGTATTAGTGTTCCAATTTTCCCACATCTTCTCCAACATTTATCATTTTCCTGTTTTGTCATGTTGGCCAATCTGATAGGTGTGATGTGGTACCTCAGAGTTGTTTTGATTTGCATTTCTCTAATCAATAACGATTTAGAGCATTTTTTTCATATGACTATAGATGGCTTTAATTTCTTCATCTGAGAACTGTCTGTTCATATCCTTTGACCATTTATCAATTGGGGAATGGCTTGTGTTCTTATAAATTTGTCTTAATTCTCTATATATTTTAGAAATGAGGCCTTTATCAGAAGACTGGTTGTAAAAATTCTTTCCCAATTTTCTACCTTCCTTCTAATCTTAGTTGCATTGGCTTTGTTTGTGCAAAAACTTTTCAATTTAATGTAATCAAAATTATCCATTTTGCTTTTCATAATGTTCTCTATCTCCTGTTTGGTCATGAATTCTTCTGTTCTCCATAGATCTGATAGGTAAACTATTCCTTGTTCTCCCAGTTTACTTATGGTATCAGCCTTTATATCTAAGTCCTGAACCCATTTTGACTTTATTTTGGTATATGGTGTGAGATTTGGGTCTATGCCTAGTTTCTGCCATACTCTTTTCCAGTTTTCCCAGCAGTTTTTTTCAAAGAGTGGGTTCTTATCCCAGAAGCTGGGGTCTTTGGGTTTATCAAATAATAGATTACTATAGTCATTGACTACTGTGTCTTGCATATTTAACCTATTCCACTGATCCACCTCCCTATTTCTTAGCCAGTACCAAGCAGTTTTGATGATTGCTGCTTTATAATACAATTTAAGATCTGGAATTGCTAGGCCACCTTCCCCTGCATTTCTTTTCATTAGTTCCTTTGATATTCTGGACCTTTTGTTTTTCCAAATGAATCTTGTTATTATTTTTTCTAACTCTATAAAATAATTTTTTGGTAGTTTGATTGGTATGGCACTGAATAAGTAAATTAGCTTAGGTAGGATTGTCATTTTTATTATATTAGCTCGGCCTACCCATGAGCAACTGATGTTTTTCCAATTATTTAGATCTGATTTTATTTGTGTGAAAAGTGTTTTGTAATTGTGTTCATAGAGTTCCTGGGTTTGTTTGGGAGGTAGACTCCTAAATATTTTATAATGTCTACAGTAAGTTTAAATGGGATTTCTCTTTCTATCTCTTGCTGTTGGGCTTTGTTGGTAATATATAGAAATGCTGATGATTTATGTGGGTTTATTTTATAGCCTGCAACTTTGCTAAAGTTGTTTATTATTTCAAGTAGTTTTTTACTTGATTCTCTAGGATTCTCTAAGTATATCATCATGTCATCTGCAAAGAGTGATAGCTTTGTTTCTTCTTTGCCTATTCTAATGCCTTCAATTTCTTTTTCTTCTCTTATTGCTAAAGCTAAGGTTTCCAGTACAATATTGAATAACAGTGGTGATAATGGACATCCTTGTTTCACCCCCGATCTTATGGGAAATGCTTCTAGCCTGTCCCCATTACATATAATGCTTGCTGAAGGTTTTAGATAATGCTATTTATTATTTTAAGGAAGACTCCATTTATACCTATGCTTTCTAGTGTTTTTAATAGGAATGGGTGTTGTATTTTATCAAAAGCTTTTTCTGCATCTATTGAGATGATCATGTGGTTTCTGTTGGTTTTGTGTTGATATGCTCAATGATGCTGATAGTTTTCCTAATATTGAACCAACCCTGCATTCCTGGTATAAATCCTACCTGGTCATAGTGTATTATTCTTGTGATAAGTTGCTGCAATCTACTTGCTAGTATTTTGTTTAAAATTTTTGCATCTATATTCATTAGAGAAATTGGTCTATAATTTTCTTTCTCTATTTTGACTCTTCCTGGTTTAGGTATCAACACCATATTTGTATCATAAAAAGAATTTGGTAAGACTCCTTCTTCACCTATTTTCCCAAATAGTCTATATAGTATTGGAATTAATTGTTCTTTAAATGTTTGATAGAATTCACATGTAAATCCATCTGGCCCTGGAGATTTTTTCCTAGGGAGTTCATCAATGGCTTGTTCAATTTCTTTTTCTGAGATGGGGTTATTTAAGTATTTTACTTCCTCTTCGTTAATCTGGGCAATTTATATTTTTGTAAATATGTATCCATTTCACTAAGATTGTCAAATTTGTTGGCATATAGTTGGGCAAAATAATTCCTAATTATTGTTTTAATTTCCTCTTCCTTGGTGGTAGCTTCCCCTTTTCATTCTTGATACTAGTAATTTGGTTTTCTTCTTTCTTTTTTTAATTAAATTAACCAAAGGCTTATCTATTTTATTGGTTTTTTCATAAAACCAGCTCTTAGTTTTATTTTTAGTTCAATAGTTTTCTTAATTTCAATTTTATTAATTTTTCCTTTGGTTTTCAATATTTCTAATTTGGTGTTTAGTTGAGGATTTTTAATTTGTTCTTTTTCTAGTTTTTTTAGTTGTATGCCCAATTCATTAATCTCCTCTTTTTCTATTTTATTTATGTAAGCATTTAGAGATATAAAACTTCCCCTAAGAACTGCTTTCGCTGCATCCCATAGGTTTTGGTATGTTGTCTCATTATTGTCATTCTCTTGAATGAAATTATTGATTGTTTCTATGATTTGTTGTTTGACCCAATCATTTTTTAGGATTAGATTATTTAGTTTCCAATTATTTTTTAGTCTATCTTTCCATGGCCCTTTATTACATATAATTTTTATTGCATCATGATCTGAAAAGGATGCATTTAATATTTCTGCCTTTCTGCATTGGATTGTGAGGTTTTTATGCCCTAGTACATGGTCAATTTTTGTGTATGTGCCATGTACTGATGAGAAAAAAGTATATTCCTTTCTATCCCCATTCAGTTTTCTCCAGAGGTCTATCATACCTAACTTTTCTAATGTTCTATTCACCTCCTTAACTTCTTTCTTGTTTATTTTGTGGTTAGACTTATCTAGTGCAAGAGGGGGAGGTTCAGGTCCCCCTAGTATAGTTTTGCTGTCTATTTCTTCCTGTAACTCCCTGAACTTCTCCTGTAAGAATTTGGATGCTATACCATTTGGTGCATATATGTTTTAGTAATGATATTACTTCATTGTCTATGGTGCCTTTTAGCAGGATGTAGTTTCCTTCCTTATCTCTTTTGATTAGATCTATTTTTGCTTTTGCTTTGTCTGAGATCAGGATTGCTACCCCTGCTTTTTTCACTTCAGCTGACGCATAATATATTCTGCTCCAGCCTTTTACCTTTACCCTGTATGTGTCACTCTTTTTCAAATGTGTTTCCTGTAAACAACATATTGTAGGATTATGGTTTTTAATCCATTCTGCAATCCGTTTCTGTTTTATGGGAGAGTTCATCCCATTCACATTCACAGTTATGATTACTATCTGTGTCTTTTTCTCCATCCTTTCCCCCATTTATGCTTTTCTTTCTCCTTTTTCCTTTCCCCCCTTCACTAGTGTTTTGCTTTTGACCACGCCTCCTTCAGTCCCTTCCCTTTTTATTATCCCTTTCCCTTTTCTTCCCCTTTAGTCTTACTGCTGCTTCCCTCCCTTCTTTCCCCCCTCCCTTTTCTTTCCCCTTTTCCCTCCTACTGCCTATAGGGCAAGTTAGATTTCTATACCTAACTAACTGATTATATTATGCCCTTCTTGAGCCAAATCTGATGAGAGTAAGGTTCAAACAATGCTCCCCCCCTTCTTTCCCTCTGCTGTAATAGGATTTTGTGTCTTTTCCTGTAATGTAATTTACCCTTGTCTGCCTCCTCCTTTCTCAGTACATTTTCTAAGATCAGATTGATCCACTTATTTGGATCCATTTAACCCACTTGATTAGATTTTTTTTTATCATTACATCAAAGTCAAATAATATTCACCCTCTTTATGTATACTCCTTTAACAAGGTGTAATAACAATACAGTTCTCAAGGGTTGCAAGTCTCATATTCCCTTGTAGGGGTTTAAACAGCCCCCCCTTATTAACAACATATTGTATCCTTCTGTCCCATTTACCTTTTTAAGTCCTTCTTGAGTCCTGTACTTGAAGATCAAATTTTTTGTTGAGCTCTGGTCTTTTTATCAGGAAAGTTTGGAAGTCTCCTATTTGTTGAATATCCACCTCCTCCCTTGAAAAATGATGCTCATTTTTGCTGGGTAATTGATCCTTGGCTGCATTCCAAGCTCCTTTGCCTTAGGAATATCATGTTCCATGCCCTGCGGTCTTTTAATGTAGAAGCTGCAAGGTCCTGTGTAATCCTGACTGTGGTTCCATGATATTTAAATTTTCTTTCTGGCTGCTTGCAGCACCTTCTCTTTCATCTGGTAATTTTGGAATTTTGCTATTATATTCTTGGTTGTCAATTTGGGATCTCTTTCAGGTGGTGATGGTGGATTCTTTCTATGGTTATTTTCCCTTCTGGTTCTAGGACTTCTGGGCAGTTTTCCTTTATGATTTCCTGAAAGATACTGTCCAGGCTCTTTTTTTCATCATGATTTTCAGGTAGTCCAATAATTTTTAAATTGTCTCTCCTGAGTCGATTTTCCAGGTCGGTTGTTTTACTGATGAGGTATTTTACATTTTCATCTATTTTTTCATTTTTTTGTTTCTGTTTGACTGATTCTTGCTCTCTCATAGAGACATTAGTTTCCATTTGTCCAATTCTAGTTTTTAACAGATTGTTTTCTTCTGTTAGTTTTTGTACTTCCTTCTTCAACTGGCCAATTGTGTTTTTTAGGGACTTGTTTTCTTCAGTGTACTCTTCTGTTAGTTTTTGTCCTTCCTTCTTCAATTGGCCAATTGTGTTTTTTAGGGACTTGTTTTCTTCAGTGTATTTTTTTTCCAATTGGCCAATTGTATTTTTGAAGGACTCTTTACCTCTCTCATTTGACTATTAAAATCCTTCTTGAGCTCTTCTAAGAAGGCTTTTTGGGCTTCAGACCAGTTCATATTCCCTTTTGTTGTTGCAGATGTGGGTTTGTTGACAATGTTGTCCTCTTCAGAATTTCTGTCTTGATCTTCACTCTTCTCATAATATGAATCTATGGTACGTTTCTTTTTACTCATGGTGTTTCTTTATTCCCTGGCCTTTAAAGAGATTGAGCTCTCCTGCTGGGGAACAGAGGGTACTGACCCAAGCTTCTTGTGTTGGGAGCCTAGGTCTTGGTCACTGGCTTTGTGTGCTGGGGCCTCTTATGCTGGGAATTGGAGGCTGTAGGTTTCTGGCAGCTTACCTTGTGTTGGGCTGGAATCAGCAAGGCTGGAACTTTCAGGCAATTCTAGGTTGCCTGCTTTTCCTTTCCTTTAGCTTTCTTCAGCTCCTTTTAGATGGGTGCTGCAGGTGTTTATCTGCCTGGGGCCCCTGCAGTGTTGTCTCCCTCTTTCTGCTAATGCACTGGGAGATTCCTTTGCAGTGGAGTGCTGAGGCTCCTGGTGGTTTTCTGAGCTGGTTTCCACCGTTCCCCCCCTCACTGAGGCACTGGAGGTCCAGGTGTTGGTGTTTGCCTGCTCTACCACCTGGGCTTCAGGATTTCTTCACAATTGGAGGCTTCAGGGCTCTACAGCTCACCTGGTGTTGGGTTGGAATCAGCAAGGGGGCTTTAGGAAGCCTTTAGGTTGTTTTCTTCACCTCCTTTCAGATGAATGCCGCAGGGTACTTATCTGCCTGGGGCCCCTTGTAGTTCTGCCTCCCTTATTTTTGCTGAGGCACTGGGAGACCTGTTTGCTGGGCTACTGCACTGCTGTTCCTTGTCTTTCTTCTAGTTCAGGTGTTCCAGGTTTTTTTTCTTTTCTGGGGTGATATTTTCTGGGTTTTCAGAGGTTGATAGGGGAGAATGAGAGCGACTCTCTTTTCACTCCCCATCTTGGCTCCTGGAAGCAGAAGTCTCTATTTTTATTTTAAATTTATGGAACAAAACAACAATTGCATTAACATATTATAATAAAAAGATTGATTGCACATGAAACTACAAACCTATTATGAACAACTTGCTATGCCTTTTAAATATATAAAATTATGTAAATTTCCTTTCTTCTTTTTTTTCATTTTTATTCTCCAGCCCCCCACCTCTCTATTTTATGCTCCTACCCAGAAAATATACTAGATGATACCATCCAGTATGTTGCAACCAATTCACTTTGAAAACACACCATTGGTAAATTTTGAAGAAGCAATTCCTTTTTCCAGAGAAACTGCTTTTTTTTCATGGACCCCTCCCCACAGAGTATAATTAATATGCTGGAGCTTTCCTACCTTGGTAGAAGACGAGTTGTTCTCACATCAGTCAATCTACCAAAAAAATTATTATGCTCCTACTATGTACTTGGTACTGAGAAAAATAAAGACAAGAGAAAGAAAGAGAGAGGGAGAGGAATGGTGGGGGAAGAGAGAGACAGAGAGACAGACTGAGAGAGAGAGAGAGAGAGAGAGAGAGAGGAGAGAGAGAGAGATTGAGAGAGAGAGATTCCTTGCTTCCTTGCTTCATGGCATTATTTTCTTTCCATTGCAAAGGGAATGCACAGAATGTAAATTAGGCCCACTGACTTTTCCTGTTATTTGCTGCTTCTACTAACTGCCATATTAGGTCAGGTCTTTCCTTCCAGCTAGTGTCCCTTTTTCTTTTGGGACACAAAGAAAATGTTATCTATATTCAGTGGGATCCATACCTAAATATGGTAAACCAATAGGCTGAAAGGTTTCTGCTGAAATCACACAGGTCTCTTTTCTGCTCCCAGGGGCCTTTACTCAAGCAGTTTCTTTTAGAAGACGGTCATTCTTATCCCAAAATAGGTCAATTAACATAATCTACTTTAATGGGTACAATACCTATTACTTAGTAACTTGGTAACTTGGCAAATACCAAGTACAGTTTTAAAATCCATAAAAGACATGAAAGAAGTATATGTAGCCTCTAGCCTCAAGGATCTTATAGTCTTACTGGTGTGACAATAATGACATTTAAATGATACTATAGATGACATATTTTTAAATATCCCTATATGTAGGTGTTCAGAGGAAGAAGTAACTGATATTGGCTAGAGCAGTCAGGGAAGGCTTCATGAATGAGGTAAACCTTGAGCTCAGCCTTAAAAGATGTCTAGGATTTAAATACCTTCAGAGGAGTGGAGAGGAAACAGCATAGTCTGAGCACAGTGTAGTGGAAATGCTTGCCTCAGGCAGTGATGACATTCAAAAGGAGGCTGGGGACTGATTGTAAAATGCCCTAAATGAGAAGATGAGGAATCCTGTAAGAACCAAGGATTCTAATTCCAAACAATCTTAACAAGTCCCTGAGAATTATTTTTTTTATATCTAACCCATTTAACCCATTCTCTTTCTAATGATATTTGAGTTTATTTGTGTCTTCTCTCTTGTCACTGGGGCCACTGATGATCCCACTTTCATCTTGATGTTTGCTGCAAGATTAAATGCATATTTCTTCCTCTCACATTAGTTCCTATGAAGATTCTCTCAGTAAAAGGGTTTGCCGCTTAACTCGAAATCAAGAGTCTAATAAGCAATCTCCCCCACTTAGATGGCAGATTCTTACTTAGAAGGAAAGACAACTTAATAAGAATGCATGGTAATCAGGATCTCTTTTCCTTAGAACTTTCCTTAAAAATAAAAGGGAGGAAGAAATAATATGCAGTTTCACTGAACAGTTAATATGATGTTAATTACTAAGTAGGGGGTGAAATCTGTTTTATTATATTCTGTGGGGGACAGTTTCCCTTTTCCCTGCTTTTAGAGGTATCAGAGCACATGTAGTCATAAGCATTCTTCACTATGGATGGTGAGTCATCATCGCCTACGTTTAATTCTACTGAACAGAGTTCACTTTGCTCCTGAATCAGTGAAATCCTAGCCTTGTAGCATAATTAGGGAGCTTGACTAAGTCCTTATTAAAAGACAAACTGCTGCCTCTGAGATATCTGCATACTTGACTCAGAGAGTTGGCCTAGACATCTCATATCTGATTATGAGAATGGATATTTAAAATTGTGTACCTAATCGTTGATGGGGCCTGGATACTAAAGGAAGGGGAGAAGAGTTTGGGAGCTGAGTAGAAATGTTAATATAACTCTGCTTTCCTAATCATTTAGACAAGCTGCAATGACTTAGTGAAATAGGAACAAAATGAATAAATTCATGGCATTTTCCAAGTTTTTTTTTTCTCCTACATTTTCACAGAAAAGTCAGTTCATTTTGCATGTACAGTTTAAGGAAAATATAGAGGCAGAAGTCAGAGAACCATACACACAGCTTTGCTGCTTTACTATGCAGGCAAGACTAGATTGTATATAAGGCTCTGGCTAGCCAATTTGAGTGCAAAGAGTTTTGGATGGGTGAATTGGGTGACAGGTACAGAAAATGGAGTAGGCCTAGATGTTACCTATTTCACAAATGTGCATAAAAATGACCCTCTAGAAGTTGGGTTCCAAAGAAAAGCTTTGCTCTTTCCCAAAATAATTCAGTTGCCTCTTTCTCAGGACAAGGGAATAATAACAGTTGAATTTATACAGCACCTTGCATATGCTAATCTTATTTTCTCCTCAGTAATAAGTTCATGTAGTTGCAATTATTTTACCCCAGTTCACAAATGAAGAAACAGAGGCACAGGTTAAGTGCTTTGCCAATGTTCTCACAAATGGGGTCTGAAGCACGAATTAAGCCCATGTGTTCCAAATGTCAAGTCCAATACTTGTACCTGATATGACATCATAACGAATAGCCATTGGCCATACAGATTTGCTTATTTATACACTCATTCATCCAATGTTTTCAACTGCTAACTTTGAAAATGCCCTGAGTTAATTGCTGAAGGATCTAGATAGATAGATAAATATGCCCCAGGTCCTGCTATCAAGAAGCTTACATTATAGTGGGGGAGCTAATATGTATGCATAGTTATATTTTAAACATAACAGAGTTTAGTAAATACAAAACAGGAATGTTAGGAGTTATGGAATCACATAAATGATAAATAATTTCCAGGAGGATCAGAGAAAACTTCCTGGAGGAGGTGGCATAAGAAGCAGTCTTAGGCTAACGTTAGTCTCTATTTATTTATTTATTTATTTATTTATTATTATTATTATTATTATATCAGAAAGATATTTTTAAAAAATATATATTGAAAAATTTAATATTCTTTTTTTTAAATTTTGAATTCCAAATTTTTTCTTTCCCTTCCATTCCTCCCCTACCCAATAAAAAGCAAGCAATAGGATATCAGTTATATATGTGAAGTCATACAAAGCATGTTTCTATATTAGCCATGTTGCAAAAAAAAAGCAAAAAAAAAAAAAGTGAAAAAAGTTTCAATCTGCACTCAGAGTTCATCATTTCTCTCTAGAGGTGGAGAGCATTTTTCATCATGAATTCTTTGGAATTCTCTTGGACTATCATATTGATTAGAGTTATTTAGACTTTCACAATTGATCATCATTACAATATTGCTATTACTGTGTACAATGGTCTCTTGGTTCTTCTCAATTCGCTTTGTATCAGTTCACATTAATCTTCCCAGAATTTTCTGAACCCCTCTTTCTCATTATTTCCCATAGCACAATAGTAATTCTTACCATTCATTACTGCATTCTTTTATCATTACCATTACCACATTCACATACAATTGCCACCATTTGTTTACCACCACTTGCCCACTGATTCCCCAGTTAATGGGCATTCCTTCAACCTCTGATTATTTGCCACCACAAAAAGAGCTGCTATACATATTTTTGTTCATATAGGTTCATTTTCCTTCTCTTTGATCTTTTTGGATACAGACCTAGTAGTGGTATTGCTGAATCAATGAAACAAACAAAGAAACTAAGTCATAGTTTTGTAGCCCTTTGCATGTAGTTCCAAATTGTTCTCCAGAATGGTTGGAACAGTACACAACTCCTAGAGTTTATTCTCTAAGGCTACTATTATATCATCTACAAAGAGTGATAGTTTTCTTTTCTCATTGCCTATTATTCATTCCATTTCTTTTTCCTGTCTTACTGCTATAGGTAGTGTTTCTTATACCATATTAAATAATAGTGGTGTTAATGGATGTCCTTACTTTATCTTTGATCTTACTATGAAGGCTTCTAGTTTATCCCCATGATAAATAATTCTTGCTCTTGGTTTTAGGTGAATACTACTTATCATTTTAAGAAAGGCTCCATGTTGTCCTATGCTTTCTATTATTTTTTAATGGGAATAGATATTTTATTCTGCCTTTTTTTACTTCAGCTGAAATGAAACAGATTTTGCCACTTATTTTAATTCTGTATGTGACTTTCTGCTTCGAGTATGTTTCTTTTAAACAACATATGGTTGGAGTCTGGTTTCTCATCCATTCTGTTATCCACTTCTATTTTATTGGTGAGTTCATCCCATTTACATTCACAGTTATAAATACTGTGAATTTCCCTCCTCCCTGGAATCATAGTAGATTTTTATGTTCAGGCCCTTTGTTGTTGTTGTTGTTATTTGCTAATTTTTTCTATTCTATTTCTTCACTTTCAACTTTATGTTAAAGTTTGGCTTTGTTTCAGGGTAGGGAGAGAGTTGGGGGGACACTACCTTAAAGGCTTTTTAGCAATGCTTTTTTTAGAGTTAGTTCTGGGGGTTTGGAAGATTTTAGTATTTCCAACATAGTGTGATATGTAGAGAGGTATAATTACTGCTCTCCTGGTCTATGCTCTTGTCCTTACCAGTAAGTGCTGCTGCTTCCTTGTGACTAAAAGCAATATGGTTCCTCAGGGCCCCTACTCTGTTGTTGCCACAAGCACTCGTCTCTGCTCTGGAACTAAAATGAAACAAGTTTTTTTTTTATATATATATTATTAATTTATTTATTTTTAGGTTTCAACATTCACTTCCTCAAGATTGAGTCCCAAATTTTCTCCACATCTTGCCCCTCCCCCACCCCAAGACAGTGTACATTCTGAATACTCCTTCCCCCAATCTGTCCTCCCTTCTATTACCCCACTTCTTCTCTTATCCCCTTCCCCTTCTATTTTCCTCTAGGGAAGGATAGATTTATATACCCCATTGCCTGTATATCTTATTTACTAGTTGCATGTGAAAACAATTTTTAGCATTTGGTTTTAAAACTTTGGGTTCCAAATTCTCTCCCTTCCTTCCTCCTCACCCCCCCTCATTGAGATGGCAAGCAACTCAATACAGGTTATACATGTGCAGTCATGCAAAACACTTCCATAATACTCATGTTGTGGAAAACTAACTGTATTTCCCTTCATCCTATCCCACCGTACCCATTTATTCTATTCTCTCTGTCACTATTCTATTGACCATGTCCCTCCTCTGAAGTGTTTGCTTGTAACTACCCTCTTCTCAAATCTGCTCTCCCTTCTATCATCCCCCCACTTTCTCTCCTTCTACCCTATTTTCCTGTAGGGTGAGATAGATTTCCATACCCAATTGAGTGTGTATGTTATTCCCTCCTTAAGCTAAATCTGATGAGAATAAGATTCACTCATTCTGTCTTACCTTCCCCCCTTCCCCCTCACCTATAAGAGCCTTTTCTTATTCTACCTCTCCCTTTCTCCTTCTCCCAGTATAATCTTCTCTCACCCCTTAATTTTATTTTTTTTAGATTTCACCCCCTCATCTTCAACTCACCATGTGCCATCTATCTAATTTTTCCCTCCAACTACCCTAATACTGACAAAGGTCTCATGAGTTACAAATATCTTTCCATGTAGGAATGTAAACAGTTCAACCTTAGTTAGTCCCTTATGATTTCTCTTTCCTATTTACCTTTTCATGCTTCTCTTGAGTCTTGTACTTGAAAGTCAAATTGTCTATTCAGCTCTGGTATTTTCATCAAGAATCCTTGAAAGTCCTCTATTTCACTGAATATCCATTTTTTCCCTGAAGAATTATACTGTTTTGCTGGGTAGGTGATTCTTGGTTGTAATCCATCTCTTTTGCCCTTCAGAATATTATATTCCAAGCACTCTGGTCCCTTAATGTAGAAGCTGCTAAATCTTGTGTTATCCTGATTGTGTTTCCACAATACTTGAATTATTTCTTTCTGGCTGCTTGCAATATTTTCTCCTTGACCTGTCAACTCTGGAATTTGGCTACAATATTCCTAGGAGTTTTCCTTTGGGGATCTCTTTCAGGAGGTGATCAGTGGATTCTTTCAATTTCTATTTTTCCCTCTGGTTCTACTATATCAGGCCAGTTTTCCTTGATAATTTCTTGAAAGATGATGTCTAGGCTCTTTTTTTGATCATGGCTTTCAGATAATCCAATAATTTTTAAATTATCTCTCCTGGATATTTTTCATGTCAGTTGTTTTTCCAGTGAGATATTTCACATTGTCTTCTCTTTTGTCATTCTTTTGGTTTTGTTTTACAATGTCTTAATTTTTCATAAAGTCACTAGTTTCCATTTCATCCATTCTAATTTTTATGGAAGTATTTTCTTTAGTGAGCTTTTGGACTTCCTTTTCCATTTGGCCAATTCTGCTTTTTTAAGGCATTCTTCTCCTCATTGGCATTTTGTACCTCTTTTGCCATTTGGATTAGACTATTTTTTAAGGTGTTATTTTCTTCAATACTTTTTTGGGTCTACTGTAGCAAGCTATTGACTTGCTTTTCATGATTTTCTTGAAATCTTTCATTTTTCTTCCCAGTTTTTACTCTAGTTCTCTTATTTGCTTCTCCAAATTCTTTTTGAGCTCCTCCATGGCCTGGGATCAATTCATATTTTTCTTGGAGGCTTTGGATGTAGGAGCTCTGACTTTGTTGTCTTCTTCTGGTTGTATATTATGACCTTCCTTGTCACCGAAGAAAGATCCTATGGTCTGACTTTTTTTGTGCTGTTTGCTCTTGTTCCTAGCCAGTTACTTGAGTTTCAAACTCTTTGTTAAGGTAGGCATCTGCTTCCAGTGTGGAGAATGTACTGTCCCAAGCTTCAGGGGTTTTGTGTAGCTTTTTTCAGAGATCTTTCTAGGGACCTGTAAATTTTCGTTCTTCCGAAGTGGTATGATAAGAAGTGAGATGTTTACTCCTTTCCTGGCCTATGATCTGGTTTATGAGTGACCACAAACATCATTTTCTGCCTTGGAACTCTGACAAGGATTTCCTCTCCAATGCCACTACAAGCTTCACCATGCCAACACTCCTCCTTGTCCCAGGACTGCCACCCAGAACTGTGACCCGGATCCAAGAATGGGCAAAACAAGAGAATCCTCCCTCAGCACCAGAAAAGAGATCCCTGAAATCCCCCTCTGATCAGCCACTTGATTCCCCCTCTCTCTGTGGGCGAAGAGCTCAGGAAGCAGCCTCCACTGGGGTATGCCAGGACTGGGGCTGGGACCAAACTTTTCTCTCACCCTGGTCTGTCAGACCTTTTCTATTAACCTTCTAAGTTGTCTTTGGCATTCATGGGTTGAGAAGTCTGGAAAACAACACAGCTGCCCACGATTCAGTCCCCTGAATCACTGAGCCCTGTCTTTCCCTGTGAGGCCTATGCTGAACTGTGTTCCTCTCCCAGTCCAGTGCAATAGACCTTTTCAATCAACCATCCAGGTTGTCTTGGGCTGGAAATTTATTTCACTCTGTCTTTTGTGTGGGTTCTGCTGCTCTAGAATTTGTTTAGAGCCATTTTTTACAAGTATTTAGAGAGGTTTGGGGAAAGCTCAAGCAAGTCACTGGTTTTACCCTGCCATCTTGGCTCCCCAACCCAGCAGTTTGTATGGGCAATGGAGTTGCCAAACCCTACTCTGTCCTATAACTGGTGCTAGCCAAGAGTTCCCCTGTAATCACTTTCTGACCAATTACTCATTCCCCTTACTTTCTCTGGATTGAGAGCTTTCCATGCTGCTGTTACTGCTGTCAGCATTGCCAAGTCCCAGAACAAATGCAGCCAGCATGTGGTCTCTGGGCCTGTCCCCAGCCCATTGTCACAAACCTTTCTTTCCAAACTTCTAAGTTGTTTTGAGCTAGAAAAAAGACTTTTGCTGGCTTTGCTGATCTCAAAATTCAATTTGAGGCATTATATTAAAGGGTTTGTTTGGAAGAGAATATTGGGAGAGTCTGGTTGCGGTACCTTCTTCACTCTGCCATCTTGGCTTCCAGAAATACAATTTTGCCCTTGAGCTTAAATGACTCATTGCCTGGTTTTAGCAAACTTTATTGAATTGAATAAATGCTGAGTTTAACAAGCTTTATTGAAATGAACTCAAAACCAAAGTATTTTGTTTCTGCCACATCACTAACGCTATAGAATCAATGGGGGAAAAAAGTACAAGGCACACACAATGTGACAGTGAACTCCATAAATGGAACTACTTCCTTTTAGCCCACTTTCCCATTTTTTTTTGCTATTTACCATTTGCCAATTTTTAGATACTTCCTTCATTCCTTTTTCCATCATTTCCCCATCCTTGGTTCTATCCTATTTTTCTTCTGTATCTCCTTTCTTGGGGGAAAAAGAAATGACAGGGGAAGGAATGGCTTGCATTACCAATCAAAAGAGAATTGGCTGAGGATTGTAGTAATTATTGATTCCTCCATTTGATGGAATTGTTGAGTGCGTAATCTGGTCTATTGAATAGCGATATCAATCAATCAAGAGGCATTTATTAATATATGTCAAGCGGCATGCTAAGTATTGCGCATAATAGTTCAGGAGTATCATTATGACTTGTGCTCCAGAACCACAGGAAATAAACTCTCTGGGTTTATACAGACATAGGCTTCAAGATTTGTTATTGACTCCCATCTGAATTGTATCTTTGTTCCAAACAAAAGGTCAGAAAATCTTTTTTTTTTTGAAATGGGGGAGGGGGTCAAATATCAACAATAGTTAAAAAAAAAGGAAAGTTTTGCAAACTTGGCCAGCACAGCAGTTTTTTTACACACTCAAACCTTTGGCCCTTCTACTGGACATATGAATTAATGTTTCCATGGGAGTTGTTAGTCTAACACACTCCCCAAGTGCTTCCAGTTTGGTCATCTTGTGGGAACTATATAATAAGACAGTGCTCCTGCCCTCAAGCAGGCTCATGCCTAGCTAGTCAATGGTGACATTCTCTCTGCTAGTCTTCCAAAAACGAATTCAGGCACTGCTGCTGACTGGAAGGAAGCCCACTTAATCCTGGGGATGTCTTAGATCTCATATCATCTGTCACAGGCCCATTGACCATGGTTGCCCCTTTGGAAAGCTTTGAATTTAACTCATTTCCAGGATATTTTCATCAGCTTTTGGATGTCAACCAAGACAAGCAATATAGATAGATAGATAGATATAGATATAGATATGTATATATATGTGTGTGTGTGTATATATATATGTATATCTATCTATCTATCTATATCTATATCTATATCTATATCTATATCTATATCTATATCTATATCTATATCTATATATATTATCATAGCATATTCATTACAACATAGAAAAGGAAGTAAATTGAAGTTGAGTTTGAGTCCAACAGTGAATAATACATTTGCAACATCAATAAAGAAGTCCTTATAATATGAGAAGATCCTGAACCATGGTCTTACTTGTTTGTGGTTCCTCCTTTGTGTCTCAGTGCATTTACTGAGTTTGCATGTAAATCCTCTAGGCCCGCTAATCTGTAGTTCACTCAGTCTTTTCGTGATTCCAGCAGAGTACACCTTAGTGCAGGAAGCTTTAGATACTGCTATTTCTTACCATCAGTACAAGTATTTGATGTCTTACCCCATTTGACTTTGGCACACAGAATTTTGAGGAATTTAGTTATTACTACACTCTAATCAAGGGAGAGCACCTTCCTAGAAATTTGCCTAGCTGATGCTGTGAAAATCCTATTGGACAAATAATCTTTTGATGGCTAAATAGATGCCCTGAAGCAATGCAAAATAGTATCCTCTGCAAAAAAAAAAAAAAAAGACTTGTTTGGCCTTGAGAAGGGGAAAACCTGTGCCAAATTCCACCTGTTTCATCCTTACCTTAATGCCACACTGACTGTGCAGCACAAGCTAAGTAGGTCATCATCCTCCCCAGGTAGGAAAATTAGTCTTTTCATTTTTAACGTGATACAAAGCCAGTGCAACCCATGCTCTTTTAGTTGTATAGTACATAAATCGTCCCTTGGCACAGAGAAATTAGCTTGGCTATTATGGAGATGGTGATTTCAGGGGGTAGCTCTTCCCTCCTATTGGGAGAGAGGAGAGTTTAGTAGGATAGAAATGGTGGCCTAGTTACATTGGAAAAGATTATGGTATAGATTATTAAACAAGTGTCCCATGAAATAAAGGCTGAAGCTCAAGCAACCTAAAACACTAGTGAAAAGCAGAATGCCACACTAAAAACACAATGAGAGTACTACCCTACTAAGCTTATACCCTAAAGGTTGAGGGTCAACTTTTGGACCTTCTTACCACACAGATTAAGGTAATATGACTCCCAATAATTTCCTCTTCTTACCCCTATGTCGTGGGATTTGGTGAGGTAATGGGATTTGCCATTTTTTCATCTGAGTAGTTCAGACTGGGACAAATGGAAAGGAGACTCCAATAACTTTCAAACTTACCCAGTCACAGCCCCCAAAGGAAGATTTGAAGAGTGATCAAGGATAGATAGATAGATAGATAGATAGATAGATAGATAGATAGATAGATAGATAGATGTTGGGGATCTGTAAGGATGTAGAGGGCCACAGGCTGTTCATGAGGTCTCACTGATGGGCGGAGGCCCCTCTCGGGTGACTGATCCATTAGCAAAGGTCGCCTGGTTCGGTGCTCATTCTATGGATCTTTAACAATCTTTAACTCCCCTAGTTATTAGCAGTTTATCTGGGATTGCAGTCAGATAAGTGCACAGGATGTGCATGCACTGTCCTTAGCACAGCATGAGCTCTACGTCATAGTAACTTGAGAAGTTCCTGTTACTTTACTACTTAAGTGAATGCTTTGTTAAAATTAAATGGAGTTTCTTCCATCTTGTCTTCTACCTCATCAATGTGCATTCAAGATAGAAGGTTAAGCTGGCCTTATCCCTTCAGAGTTAGTGTAGGATCTTTGCTCTTGTGGTGAGCTGAGTTAGCTGTGCACAACAGATAGATAGATAGATAGATAGATAGATAGATAGATAGATAGATAGATAGATAGATAGGTAGGTAGATGTAACCTGGGGGAGGGTAGAATCAAGCCTAATTCATTTGAATAAGTATCTTCTCATTGGAAGAGAAAATGGTTACTCAATATTCCATGCTATGGGGTAGAGTTGGTATGAAAACTCAACAACTGTGTGTGTGTGTGTGTTTGTGTGTGTGTGTGTGTATGTGGAGGGGGTAGAGAAAGAGAGATAAACAGACAGATAGACAGACAGACCTATCTCTCCTAATAAAGGAAGAAAAGAAGGAAGGACAAAAACAAGTATTTATTAAGCTCCTATTGTTTACTAGGCACTGTGCTTTGTAAATATGATTTCATTTGATCCTCACAGTAGTATTGAAAGGTAGGTCCCATTTTACAGATGAGGAAACTGAGGCAGATGGCAATTAAGTGACTTGTGTAGGGTCACAAAGCTATTAAATATCTGAGGCTAGACCTGAACTCAGGTTTTATTGACCAGGCACAAGGCTCTATTTATTTTACCACCTAGCTGCCTCACTGAAGGGAAAATTCCCTCAAGTCTATAGGGAGGCAAGTTAAAATTATGGACATGTTGGAGGGCTGATTTACCCCTACATTTCTGCTTTCCAAAGTTCATTCTCCCTCTCCATGGCTTTCTCCCCAAAGAGAGTCTAGAACCATGTGTGCCTTTTTCCTCTCAAACTCTCATATCAACTCTACCCTTCCCAAAGACATATGGCATCAAATGATCATTCCCTCCACTAATGGAAACTTTTATGCAATTGTACGAGGTTTGAATTCCAAATGCAGGTAAAGAGAGAGAGAGAGAGAGAGAGAGAGAGAGAGAGAGAGAGAGAGAGAGAGAGAGAGAGAGAGAGAGAGAGAGAGATAATATATGAAACATTATGTGTCAGGCACTCTGCTAATTTCTGGAGACCTAAAAGAATAGAAAGATAGTCCCTACCTTGAAAGAGCTTGTATTCCAATAGAAGAAAGCAACACATAGTGGAGATCTGGAAAGGGAGGAGGTTGAAAGCTACCTGTGGGGGAGGGCAATAGTTGAGGAAGAGGAAGAGCATTTGGAGAGAGTTAAACACAAATGAAATGAAGCATGGCTGGTTTCCTTTCTAAAACTGTGGTCCCAGGGAGGGAGTCTCCAAAGAAGAGATCATGAATATATTCTACAACAGTAGGTAAAATATAGAAAAAAATGCCAGTAGCTGGGAAAGTAAAGCCTAGGGCAATTGTTGAGCTGTCTCTGGTTGCTGGGGCTTCTGCTATTTTAGTGAAATGAGTTTCATGAGTTAGACATTAACTGAGTAGTTTTTTCTCCAAGCTTACGTGAAAATAAGTTTTAATACTTTAATAAGATAGCTTGTATATTTGTCAACTTAGTACAATTGATTATGTTTCATTTTAAGCTTCCATTTTGTGATTAGGTTGCTTTGAATAAGTTATTTTTCAGTAATATGATAAACATTTGTGTGGTGTGATGTAGTAAACAATATGTGTATGTTCTTAAATAATTTACAAGTGTATGTGTACCCTCTGATAAGAAAGACCATTAACAGAAAAATATTACAAACAAATTTCTCTATAGTTTATGTAATAACTACCTATCTAATTATGGGGTAAACAGCTTAGGAATACTCATAGCTAGCAATATACAAAACACACCAGAGGCCCAAGCAATCAGTCTGCTCCTAGGTTGTGACTCTATCGCCCACACTTGAGACTTGAAAAGCCTGTATTTGATTGAGGGCTACTTGACAGATGACCGCCTTAGAAGGAGACACATGGCATACAACTGAGCAGAGAGAGAACCTTGAAATGAATCCAGTATGAAAGAAGCTTACTGTAATCTCTAAGACTCATGTGGGTGCTTTGTTATTATAATATTGTTTGTATTGCTACACACATTGGTCAATAGTTTGATTGTATAGATTGAGAACTGTAAGTCTAATTAATATTGCTGCCATACTAGTTGACCCATGGACCAGTAGGTCAGCTATACTTGTGCATTGTGTGTCACAGACAAGCTTTCACCTGGATGATGGGAATTTCTCTTCATCCCTTTTGGAAAGGATTTGATGGGACCATGTTATTACCTGAATAACCCGTGATTGATTATTTCATAAGTAATGCTCATCCAAGGAAGGTGCCCTTTGCATAAACTAACAGGCCCTCCTGAGTTGGGAACACTTTCAGGGTTTCCAATAGGCTTGAACTTGAACCTAAAAATTATTTCCCCTAGACTTGCTGTTGGGACTGCCCCCCAAGTGGGGGAAAATGGTACTTCCTATGGGTATGCTAGGAGGTAGGTTGAACAAATAAACTACTCTGGTTTGAATGTTAAGATTCTCACAAAAGGACCAATTCACAGTATTTAACTTTTTCAGGAGAAGGTCTGTAGTGAGATATTATGGTACTGGTCTCATTTTGACTTAATCCCCAACCCCCTTCTGCAAGCATGTCCCACCCTCTGGCAAACAGCTTTTCTCTTAGCTCCTAAAAAGGAGAATTCTGAAAAATGGATTTGTGATGAACTTTCAAGTACTTTGATCTGCAGGTTGCAGAATTAAAAATCTGGGGGAAAGTCAGTTACTCTGCCTACCCCAGAGGAGGCTCCCCTATTATCTGATTTTCTTACTCTTCTAGGGTCTCCACCCCAACCTTTTTCCAAAAGAGGCTGATTTCTGCCAGGAGAAGAAGCAGGAGATTGGGGCCAGAGGCTGCTTACTCTGTTCTTCTTAGAGAAAGGGTGTGGAATTATGTCTATCTTCATCCCTCCTCCCTGCCCTCACCCCTAAAATATTGTTAGTCTAGGGGTAATAAGATTTAGCTTCAAGTTGAGCTCCTGATCACTGTCCCTTAACAGAGAAGGAGTTTCCCTAGGCTATATATCCAAGGCTTGATTCTCTTCCCACTAAATGCTAGTTCCATAAAGAAGGCACAGCAAATATCAAAAAACCTATTGATCCAAGCTGATAGCAAACATAAATGAGAGAAGGTATATAGATGAGAGTATACCAGATAATTCATAGGGTGAATAAACTCTCCCACTGGAAATGAGATATCTCAGATGAACAAATAGTGTCCCAGATCTCACCAAAGAGTAAATTCCCTAAAGTTTCTAGTATAGTAAACTGGGGATAGGGTTATAACCAATGTGCTAGCTCCTCTATTTCTCAGCTTCTTCCCAGAGTCTTTTTTTCCCTTCAGGAACAAGAAGAGTTTCTAGAACTGCATGACTTCTTTCAAAGCTGGAAGCCAGAAGAGCAGGATTTTTCTTCTCCCAAGCTCTTGACCACTGAACCTCTCACATAGGGGAGGAGCACTGAGTAGTTAATCTCCATCAATAAGGAGAGACTCATACAAATAGACCTTGATCCGTGGGTTACATTTGGGCCTTTCCCATGTGGATGACATTAAGGTATACATTTGGAATAGCTGACATGAGTTGGGCTAAAGATTACAAAAGCAAGGAAAAAAAAACTTGCTAAACAACTGAATAATATGAACAAGATATAGGAGCAAATTTTTCTGCTTTAGATACTAGAGAAACTAAATAAAGTATTTTAAGGACTTTAACATTAAATTGCTATATTTATGTGCAAATACAGAATTTGAATTACAAATGAGACTTATCTATTCACCAAAGTAGGCCCCAAAGGCTCTCTATTTGATAATATTTTATTAGCCTTTAGTTCCTGTTACAGTATCTACCTAAAATTAATGCAACAGCTTTTTCATTTCAAAGCTGGTGAATTTCTATAAATTTCTTTAAAAATACTCTATGATACAGAATTTTCCCTAACTCCAATTGGACTTTTTACCATTCATCTGAATTAGTGTGGCTTGACAATATCTTTCGGAAGTTGGTTTATGACACTTTAAGGCTATGATGAAGAAACTCTCTTGAACTGCAAGAACATTTATTTTTCAAGTGGGCCCTGTGGAAAATCAAACACAACTTTTACCTCAGTCTTCCAGATTATCCAATGAATTTTTTAAAACTTACCCCTGTGTTTCACAGGGCATCATCCATAATAATACTTCCTCCAGTACAGAGCACTATGCATCTGGACCCTCTAATTCTGTGAGGCTCTTGTTCATATTTTTCCCATGGATCCTTCATAAATGATCACATTATAACAACCAGGCAAATTGAGTTCCAAAAGAAACAAAAGCAAAAAATAAATCTATGACTCCCGGATCCAAAAGAATGAAAAAGATAAGAAAAAATGCTTCCAATTGCTAACTCTGCTTTCAACCAGTACAACAACTTGCAAATGAATAATAATTGACATAATAATAATAATATTTTCTAACTAATAATTTCAATACATAGAAAACCAGATAAGCTGGAGTTATATAACTAGACTCACTCTAATCATGATAAAGTAAGCTCCAGGCCACACTAATGGAGGCAGAGAATCCAAAATAAATTAATAAATAAGTCTATTTTACTTTGAAATTTATTTCAATATTTATTTTCAAGGTGGGTATGCTTGATGTTCCAGAAGTATTCAACACTTAAATGATACCACCTTGTGAAACTTTCCAGCTTTCCCATCATACTTCACAAAATCATAATATCTGAAATTTGACAAAAAAGACTTCAGAAGAAAGCCATCAAATCCAACTTAGTTCACAGCTGAGCATTCCCTATCCTTCATCATTGACAAAATGGGCCATCTAGGCTCTTCTTGGAGACTGTTAGTGAAGGAGAAGTTACTGTCTTCTGGAGCAGCCCATTTCATTTTCAAACAATTCACATTGTTGAAAAGTTTTCCACTACTTCAAGCCTAACTCTACCTCTCAAGTGTCTACCTGATGCTACTAGTTCAACCTAGCTTGAACAAGTTATATTTTTGTCATTGTTCATTTGTTTCAGTCATGTCCAACTCTTTCTGAACGTATTTTGGGTTTTCTTGGCAAAGATACTAGAGTGGTTGCCATTTCCTTTTCCCCGCTCATTTTGCAGAAGAAGAAACTGAAGCAAACAGGTTTAAGTGACTTGCCCAGGGTCACACAACTAGTCTGAGGCTGGGGTTGAACTTAAGTCTTCCTGACTCCAGGCCTGGTGCTCTATCCATCGCAATGACTAGCTGCCAGATAATAGTCCTTCAGATATTTGAACTGTGGCCATTCCTCCCTCCACAAGTCTTCTTTTATCTAGGATACACATCTCTAATTCTTTCTTCATATGTGATACTCTGTTGGCCTGTCACCAGATGTTCAATTTCCTTCCTAAAATGTGCTGCCTAGGACTCAACACTGTGCTCTAGACATGGTCTGATTAGGTTAGGTTATAGTGAAACTTATTAGAATTAGTATATCATTCTAAACTTTTTAGAACCTGACACTGTCCAATAATCTTTTCTCCTCACTTCATGTTCTTTGTAGCTTTGAGAAACATATCTTCTATAGATTCATCCAAGTCATTATTTAAAATATTGTTTAGCACAAGCCAGTGATGGATCTTGAGGGTATCCCACCAGAGATCTTCTCCAAGTTGACCCTAATCTATTAGTTATCTGGTTATTCAACCAGGTTAGAATCTACACCTGGTCAACATCTCTCCATCTTGTCCACAAAGATAATTACTGAAAACTTAGTCAAATGCATTGCTGAAATCCCCAGTATTCTCCTTGATTATCCAATTTAGTTATCCTGACAAAGAAGAGAATCAGGTTAATCTGGCATGATCTTCTCTTCATGAAGTGAAACTGGCTTTTAGTAATTACTATTTCCCTTTAAAAATATTTCCTTTAATAATGTATTCTAGATGTTCCAAGGAATAGAAGTCAAGGCCACTAGTTTTCAGTGTGAAGGTTTGTAGTCATACTGCAGTAATTCTAATAATTTGGCCTCACAGCTGTATTAGCATTTTGATGAATCATATGTTGTAAACATACTAATGGAAATGGAATATGAAAATTTCAGCAGATAAACAAAAAAAGTAAATAATCTATTTACAGATAAGGTTAAATATATCTTGAACACTTTCTTCTTTATATAAAAGATCTTTATAAAGATCTTTTATAAAATGTTTATAAAATCATTTCTTCTTTTATATTCAATCATTTTATAATATATTTGATTTCAAAATACTTTAGTGTAGCCTTGTGAAATATATGAAGCAGGCAATATTATGAGAGAGAAAGGCTAGGAAACAACATGATTTCCTAACATGTCAAAAGAAACAGAACTAAATATGATTTTAAATGGCCACCTCTTTTTTCTAGTGTGGTTAACTTTTTATTCAAATTCTAAACTTCCCATTCCCAAGATTAGACAAGCCAAAAAGTTCTTTGAACCTCTCTCCCTGTGTCCTCTTGACATGTCTTCCCCCTCTGCCATAATGAAACTGATCATTTTGTGCTGATGTACTTTTGGGTTTTTAATATTGACTGTCTTCGGTGGCTTAACGCTTTTTCAGACCTGAGCTTTCAAAACTGGTTCACACTTTCCAATAATACCCTTAGTGGAAAGATTTCCACTTTCCCTCTAGCCTTGGTACCCTTATACTCCTCAATACCCATGCTCTAAGATAAATCACCCATTTCCGTATATGTTATATGACCAAATTCTATCTATGCATTGGGGCAGTAAAATAGCATTAATTGTGTTTTTCAGCTCCTTTTGATGGTTGAAAATATAATGGTAATTCATATAATGTACATATATATATACACATACATATATATATATCTGTGTGTGTGTGTATATATATATAACATATATATATATATAATATAATATATTATATATATGTGTGTATATATATGTATATATATATACACACACATACATACATACATATGTATATGTGTATGTATGTATGTGTGTATATATATATGTATATATATATATATATATACACACACATACATACATACATATGTATATGTGTATGTATAATAGTAATGCATCATACCAGAAGGCTATTTTATATATGCTCCAGGAATTTGGAAGAATAAACTTATTTTTCTCCCCTAAACTTACCTCTCCTCTCAAGTTCACTTTTTTCAGTGATGATCTTACCATTCTCCCAGGAAACTAAATTCAAAACATTGTCAGAATCACCTTTGATGCTTTTTCTGACTCTGTCCCTCTCCCACTTTGTGTACTACCCATTAAGTTGCCTTGGCCTGACAATTCTATCCCTACAACATCTGTTGCATCTTTTCTTTCTATCTACCCACACTATAACCATCTTGTTTAGCACCTCATCATCTTTTATATAGACTATTATAATAATCCCTTAACTAATGGACATTTAATCAATTCCCCCAAAAGAGATTCTTACTATAACATAACTGACAAGGAGTTAGCCACCCTTTCTTGAAGTTCTCCAGTAAAATGAGAACCCATCACTTCTTGAGGCAATCCATTGCTCTTTTGCATAACTCTAGAGTTCTGGGCCTAGAGTCAGGAAGAGTCAGTTTCCTTAGTTCAAATCTAGCCTCAAACACTTATGAGCTGTGTGACCCTGGGCAAGCCATTTAGTCTTATTTGTATCAGTTTCCTCATCTGTAAAATTAGTTGGAAAAGGAAATGGTAAACCATTCCAGTGTCTTTGCCAAGAAAAACCCAAATGGAGTGGCAAAGAGTTGTACACAACTAAAATAAATGAACAACAATAAAAATCATTGTGAATTTTTTTCTTTAGATTGAAATTTGCTTCTTTGAACTTTGACCCATTTCTCCTTGCTCTATCCATTGGAGTCAAACAGAACAAGTCTAACCTATTCTCCACATGATACTCTCTCAAATTCTTGAAGATACCTAGCATCTTTCCTTCCTCATCTCTCCCCCATCATGTCTCCTCTTTTTCAGGTTAAATATCACCAGTTCCATCAAAGTAGCTTCATATGACCTAGAATTCACCATCGTTGTTACCATTCTCTGGAAGGTCTCTAGTTTATCAATATCATTCTTAAACTATGATATTATGAGTTAATCAAAATATTCTATATACTGTCTTACCAGAGCAGAGTTAAAAAAAAACATCACTTTTTCATTCTTTTTTAATTTTTTTTCCTTTTTTATTAATTTATTTTGATTTATCAACAATCACTTCTATATGCTTTTGAGTTTAAAATTTTTATCCCCCTTCCTTACCACCACCCTCCCTGAGAGAGTGCACAATCTGATATAGGCTATACATATGAATTCCTATTAAATATGTTTTCACATTAGTGATGTTGTAAGAATTAGAACCAATAGGAGGAACCACCAGAAAAAGGAAACAAAACTCAACAGAAGAGAAAAAAAATAGCAAATAGTATGCTTCAAACTACATTCAAATTCCATGGTTCTTTCTTTGGATATGGATAGCATTTTCCATCATGAGGCCTTTGGATATGTCTTAGATCCTTGTATTGCTGGGAAGGGTTAAGTTTATCAATATTAGTCATCCCTCAGTATGACTGTTATTATGTACAATGTTCTGTTGATTCTGCTCACTTCACTCAGCATCAAACTATACTAATCTTTCCAAGTTTTTCTGAAGTCAGCCTGTTCATCATTTCTTATAGCACAATAGTATTCCATTACATTCAACTTGTTCAGCCATTCCCCAGTTGATTGGCATCCTCTCAATTTCTAATTCTTTGCCACCACACAAAGAACTGCAATAAATCTTTTTGTACATGTGGGTCCTTCTCCCAGTTATATGATCTCTTTGGGATATAGCCCTAGAAGTGCTATTGCTAGGTCAAAGGGTATGCACACTTTTAGAACCCTTTGGGCATAGTTACAAACTGCTCTCCAAAATGTTTGGATAATTTTACAACTCCACCAACAATGTTAGTCTTCCAATTTTCCCACATCTCCAACATTTATTACTTTCTTGTTTTGTTATCTTGGCCAGTCTGATAGGTGTGATGTGGTACCTCAGAGTTGTTTTGATTTGCATTTTCTAATCAATAAGATTTAGAGCATTTTTTCATATGACTATAGATGGCTTTAATTTCTTCATCTGAGAACTGCTGTTCATGTCCTTTGACCATTTATCAATTGGGGAATGGCTTGTATTCTTATAAATTTGTCTTAATTCTCTATATATTTTAGAAATGAGGCCTTATCAGAGACTGGTTGTAAAAATTCTTTCCCAATTTTCTACCTTCCTTCTAATCTTAGTTGCATTGGCTTTGTTTGTGCAAAAACTTTTCAATTTAATGTAATCAAAATTATCCATTTTGCTTTTTGTAATGTTCTCTATCTCCTGTTTGGTCATGAATTCTTCTGTTCTCCATAGATCTGATAGGTAAACTATTCCTTGTTCTCCCAGTTTGCTTATAGTATCAGCCTTTATATCTAAATCATGAACCCATTTTGACTTTATTTTGGTATATGGTGTGAGATTTGGGTCTATGCCTAGTTTCTGCCATACTCTTTTCCAGTTTTCCCAGCAGTTTTTTTTTTAAAGAGTGGGTTCTTATCCCAGAAGCTGGGGTCTTTGGGTTTATCAAATAATAGATTACTATAGTCATTGACTACTGTGTCTTGCATATTTAACCTATTCCACTGATCCACCTCTATTTCTTAGCCAGTACCAAGCAGTTTTGATGATTGCTGCTTTATAATACAATTTAAGATCTGGAATTGCTAGGCCACCTTCCCCTGCATTTTTTTCATTAGTTCCTTATATTCTGGACCTTTTGTTTCCAAATGAATCTTGTTATTATTTTTTCTAACTCTATAAAATAATTTTTTGGTAGTTTGATTGGTATGGCACTGAATAAGTAAATTAGCTTAGGTAGGATTGTCATTTTTTTATATTAGCTTGGCCTACCCATGAGCAACTGATGTTTTTCCAATTATTTTCATCTGATTTATTTGTGTGAAAAGTGTTTTGTAATTGTGTTCATAGAGTTCCTGGGTTTGTTTCAGTAGGTAGACTCCTAAATATTTTATAATGTCTACAGTAAGTTTAAATGGAATTTCTCTTTCTATCTCTTGCTGTTGGGCTTTGTTGGTAATATATAGAAATGCTGATGATTTATGTGGGTTTATTTTATAGCCTGCAACTTTGCTAAAGTTGTTTATTATTTCAAGTAGTTTTTTACTTGATTCTCTAGGATTCTCTAAGTATATCATCATGTCATCTGCAAAGAGTGATAGCTTTGTTTCTTCTTTGCCTATTCTAATACCTTCAATTACCTTTTTTTTTCTCTTATTGCTAAAGCTAACCTTTCCAGTACAATATTGAACAACAATTGTGATAATGGAAATCCTTGTTTCAATCCTGATCTTATTGGAAATGCTTCTAGCTTGTGCCCATTACATACAATGCTTGCTGAAGGTTTTACTTAGATGTTATGTATTATTTTAAGGAAGACTCCATTTATACCTATGCTTGCTAGTGTTTTTAATAGGAATGGGTGGTGTATTTTGTCAAAAGCTTTTTCTGCATCTGTTGAGATGATCGTGTGGTTTCTGTTAATTTTGGTGCTGATGTGATCAATTATGCTGATAGTTTTCCTAATATTGATTTAGCCCTGCATTCCTGGTATAAATCCTCCATGGTCATAGTGTATTATTATTGTAATAAGTTGCTGTAATCTATTTGCTAATATTTTATTTAAAATTTTTAAAATATGTTTTTGTAAATATGTATACATTTCAGTAAGATTGTCAAATTTTTTGGCATATATTTTGGCAAAATAGTTCCTAGTTATTGTTTTAATTTTCTCTTCCTTGGTGGTAGATTCACCTTTTTCATTCTTCATACTGGTAATTTGGTTTTCTTCTTTCTTTTTTCAATTTAATTGACCAAAGGTTTATCTATTTTATTATTTTTTCCCATAAAACCAGTTCTTAGTTTTATTTATTAGTTCAATAGTTTTTTAAATTGCAATTTCATTAATTTTTCTGTTGGTTTTCAATATTTTCAATTTGGTGTTTAATTGAGGATTTTTAATTTGTTGTTTTTCTAGTTTTTTTTAGTTGTATGCCCAATTCATTGATCACCTCTTTTTCTATTATATTTATGTAAGCATTTAGAGATACAAAACTTCCCCTAAGAACTGCTTTCATCGCATCCCGTCAGTTTTGGTATGTTGTCTCATTATTGTCATTATCTTGAAAGAAGTTATTGATTGTTTCTATGATTTGTTGTTTGAGCCACTAATTTTTTAGGAATAGATTATTTAGTTTCCAATTATTTTTAATCTATCTTTCCATGGCCCTTTATTACATATACTTTTTATTACATCATTATCTGAAAAGGATATATTTAATATTTCTGCCTTTCTGCATTGGATTGTGAGGTTTTTATGCCCTAGTACTTGGTCATTTTTTGTGTATGTGCCATGTACTGACCGAGAAAAAAGAATATTCCTTTCTATCCCCATTCAGTTTTCTCCAGAGGTCTATCATACCTAACTTTTCTAATGTTCTATTCACCTCCTTAACTTTTTCTTGTTCATTTTGTGGTTAGATTTATCTAGTTTAGAGAGGGGGAGGTTGAGATCCCCCACTAGTATAGTTTTATTGTCTATTTCTTCCTGTAACTCCCTGAACTTCTCTTCTAAGAATTTGTATGCTATACCATTTGGTGCATAAATGTTTAGTAATGATATTACTTCATTGTCTATGGTGCCTTTTAGCAGGATGTAGTTTCCTTCTTTATCTCTTTTGATAAGATCCATTTTTGCTTTTGCTTTGCCTGAGATCAGGATTGCTACCCCTGTTTTTTTTTTTCACTTCAGCTGAAGCATAATACATTCTGCTCCAGCCTTTTACCTTTACCCTGTGTGTGTCACTCTTTTTCAAATATGTTTCCTGTAAACAACATATTGAAGGATTATGGTTTTAATCCATTCTGCTATCCACTTCTATTTTATGAACTATCCACTTCATCCTATTCACATTCACAGTTATGATTACTATGTCTTTCTCTCCATCCTTCCCCCCATTTATGCTTTTCTTTCTTCTTTCTCCTTTTCCCTCTTCGCTAATGTTTTGCTTTTGACCACCACCTCCTGCAGTCCCTCCTCCCTTCTATTAGCCCTTCCCTTTTCTTCCCCATTACCCTTACTGCTTCTTCCCTCCCTTCTATCCCCCTTCCCTTCTCTTTCCCCTTTTCCCTCCTACTCCCTATAGGACAAGTTAGATTTCTATACCTAACAGATTATGTTATTCCCTTCTTCAGCCAAATCTGATAATAGTAAAGTTCAAACAATGCTTATCTCCCTCCCTTCTTTCCTTCTGCTGTAATAGGTTTTTGTGTCTTTTCCTGTAATATAATTTACCCTTGTCTGCCTCCTCCTTTCTTAGTATATTTTCTTAGATCAGATTAATCCACTTACTTGGATCCATTTAACCCACTTGATTAGATTTGTTTTTTACCATTACATCAAAGTCAACTTATATCCACCCCCTTTATGTATACTCCTTTAACATGGTGTAATAACAATACAGTTCTCAAGTTACAAGTGGCATCTTCCCTTTTAGGGATGTAAACAGTTTGCCCTTATGAACAACATACTATATCTTTCTGTACCATTTACCTTTTTATGACTTTCTTGAGTCTTGTACTTGAAGACCAAATTTTCTGTGGAGCTCTGGTCTTTTTATGAAGAAGATGTGAAAGTCTCCTATTTTGTGGAATATCCATCTCCTCCCCCTGAAATATCATACTCATTTTCGCTGGGTAGTTGATCCTTGGTTGTAATCCAAGCTCCTTTGCCTTAAGGAATATCATGTTCCACACCCTATGGTCTTTTAATGTAGAAGCTGTAAGGTCCTGTGTAATCCTAACTGTGGTTCCATGATATTTAAATTGTTTCTTTCTGGCTAGTTACAGTATTTTCTCTTTGGCCTGGTAATTTTGGAATTTGGCTACTGTAATCCTTGCTGTTTTCAATTTGGGATCTCTTTCAGGAGGTGATAGGTGGATTCTTTCTACGACTATTTTACCCTCTGGTTCTAGAACCTCTGGGCAGTTTTCCTTTATGATTTCCTGAAAGATACTGTCCAGGCTCTTTTTTTCATTGTGATTTTCAGGTAGACCAATAATTTTTAAATTATCTCTCCTGGATCGATTTTCCAGGTCAGTTATATTACCAGTGAGGTATTTTGTGTTTTCATTTATTTTTTTTTCATTTTTGTTTCTGTTTCACTGATTCTTGCTCTCTTGTAGAGTCATTAGCTTCTATTTGTTCAATCCTAATTTTTAAATAATTATTTTCTTCTATTAGATTTTGTACCTCGTTCCCTATTTGTCTGATTGTAGTTTTTAGTGATTCATTTTCTTCAGTATATTTTTTTCTGGTTGGCCAATTGTATTTTTTAGGGACTTGTTTTCTTCAGTGTACTTTTTTTTTCTAGTTGGCCAATTGTATTTTTAAGGACTCTTATACCTCTCTCATTTGACTTTTAAAATCCTTCTTGAGCTCTTCTAAGAATGCTTTTTGGGCTTCAGACCAGTTCATATTCCCTTTTGAGGTTCCAGATGTGGGTTTGTTGACAATGTTGTCCTCTTCAGAATTTCTGCCTTGATCTTCACTGCTCTCATAATATGAATCTATGATACATTTCTTTTTGCTGATGGTGTTTATTTTTCCCTGGCCCTTAAAGAGATTGAGCTCTCCTGCTGAGGAGCAGAGGGCACTGACCCAAGCTTCTGGTGTTGGCAGCCTAGGTCTTGGTCACTGGCTTTGTGTGCTGGGGCCTCCATTGCTAGCAACTGGAGGCTGTAGGGTTCTGGCAGCTTACCTGGTGTTAGGCTGGAATCAGCAAGGATGAAATTTACAGGCAACTCTAAGTTGCCTGCTTTTCCTTTCCTTTTGCTTTCTTCAGCTTCTTTCAGATGGATGTTGCAAGGTGTTTATCCACCTGGGGCCCTTTGTAGTACTGCTTCCCTTATTTTTGCTTAAGGCTCACTTCCCATATGAAGGATTCTCTAACTTTTTAGTTAAGTGTTCCAGATAGAAAATTCTATAAGAATTTTTTCTTTTTCCCTTTTACTGTCTATTTTGTATCATACTTAACTTGTGTACAGGATGAATTTGCTCACAGTAAAATGTCATCTGATTGAAGGCAGGTGTTATTTTATTACTCTGCAGTCCCATGCAACTAGTACAGTGGCTTGAATATATTATTGGTTCAGTCATTTCTGACTCTTCATGACCCTGTGGACCATACTGTTCATGAGGTTTTCTTGGCGAAGATATTGGAGTTGTTTGCCATTTACTTCTCTAGGATTAAGGCAAATAGAGGTTAAGTGACTAGCCAAGGTTTACGTAGCTAGGAAGTGTCTGAGGCTGACTTTGACTCAGGTCTTCCTGCCTTGTATATATTAGGAGCTTAAATCTTTTTTTTTCAAGTGAATAAAAGAATGAAAGAATATATATTTTCCTATGAAAACTCTGTTACTCTTGGTATTAGCTTTTTGGGATAGCTGAACAATTTCTGGGCAACCAAGAACTCAATTCAATTCAGTACACATCTGTTGAGCACCATGTGTAAGAAGACTTTATGATAGATGCTAAAATAACATACTTGAAATGGTTTCCTAATCATACTAATTCAACTATAATTATCAACCATTCTTTAAAAATGAGAAATTAAATGAGGAAATGAGGAAATTTAATTAGGAAATTAAATTCCAAATAAGACTCTAGGTCAAGGGATTTAAACCTTTTTTTTTTTTTTTTCTGTCATGGATCTCTTTAGGTGTTTGGTGAAGGCTTTGGTCTTCACAAACAATATTTTTAAATAATTGGAGAAAATGCTAAATTTAAGTTAAAGGTTAGTGAATATAAAGATGTATTTTTCCTATTCAAGTTCTGGTTCCCATGTTGCAAACCCCTGCTTTAAACACTCATCTTTCCCTCTCCTTGAAAGGGAAGTAGCAGTAGAGAAGACTCTGGATTTGCAAGAGCTATAGGTTAGGGATGAAAGAGTTCATGGCACTAAACGCCATGTTTATTTAGCTCTCTGTGCCTTGATATTTGTGAAAGAGAAGGAACTTCTCCATCTATATCTCTCTGTATGCTTTATGAAACCATTTGCTACCATCCTGACCAATCATTCTCCTGGTTTCCTGAATGGGGGAACAAAGGAAGTTGACTGAAGGAAGGTGAGACTTCACTCTGAGAGTCTCCTGATTGGTCATTTGTAAGATATCTATTTGTAAGTTAGGGACAGAACAGTTTTATATTTTTATTTTATATATTTATGTATAAAATGTTATATATTATATATATTTATATTTATATACTTGCCATAAGGGACCATACTCCCCATTTTACTCTGAAGACTTACCATGGTATCGTGGTAACCTTGGATTCTCAAAGGCAGAGCCAGCAGAGTGCAAGCTGTCATGTGTCCACCCAAGCAGCAAAGTTAGAGATTGAAATCAAGGGGTATGCAAGGATAGGATTTGAACCTAGGTCCTCTGAGCCTACAGCCAATGCTCTTGTCACTACATTATACACTCTGACAAGTATAAATCTAAACAGTCTGTGTGTCTGACCCAGCTTCATTCAGTTCAGATGGTGGCCCATTGCTTGATGATTTTTTTCCAACCACTGATAAAGATTTTCTCCTAAAATGTAGAGGGATTATGATATAGATCAATGAACATAGTACCTATACCAGTGGATTCACCTCTATTTTGAATAGGAAGAAGGAAGAAGGCAATGGATAAGTGGAGAAGATGAAAAAATAATAATTCCCTTTGTGACTAGTGCTGAATAAAACTTTGCAATTAACAATAACTACATTATGATCCTTATATGGATCAGAAAATTATATTGAGAAAAACTTGTTCTCTTGATAATATAGATTGTTGATCACTATAGGCACCATGAGGGTAGTAAGTGGCAGTGTAGAAATTCATCACTCTTAGATAATGGCAGTAATAACTTGTATTTAAATTGTGTTTTAACCTTTTTAAAAATCAAGTTCATAGCTTCCACTTCATTAATTCCTTATATCTGATGGGGTAAATAGGACAGACATTTTTATCTCCATTTTTTCAGATGAGCAAATTGAAGCATAGAGAAATGATTTGAATAAGAAAACATGGGAAGTCAGAGTCAGAAACAGGAGAGGACTACTGATCCCCTAACACTTGGCCTTGACTCACAACACAATACTTCTCTGAACTCAAAACACATAACTTATCTCTGATGGGTCACCAACAGCAACTTCATAAATGCAAAATAGCAAATTTTGCATTTCCATTTTGATGGCATTAATTAGAAAAAAAAACAATGATAGAGAATCCTTAACCTTTTGGGGGATAAATATTTCACAATTTATAATTATCTTTCTGTCCTATTAGTTCACCCAAAATTCTTCTTTAGTGAAACAACCAAATAGAATTATATTATGACTTTGATCACCCTTAAGGCAACTTCAAAGTCATGTTGGAACTAATTAAGCTATTGAATAGACATCTGAGGAAGAAGCATTCATTTGGATTCCAGGAGTTTTTAAATATGATTGCTTTTGAAAACACCTTGTGTTCATATAGATAATTCTATTCCAGGATTATTAAGTTCTTTATATGATTCAGCTCAGGAATACCTGCTACACCTCTATGAAGCAGGAATTTGGTTGGCCTCTTCCCTCCAATGTGTATGTAAAAGCCCAATGTGGTATGCAAAGGTTGAATGTTATACAAGTTAGTGAAACAGGCAAGAAGAGGGTAACAGTTGCATATAAAGCACACATAAGCAGGCTACACACTATGGGAACCTGCTGACTCCCTAGCTCCCTGACTCTGCACTTCCATACTCACCTCCTTGTTCTCTGCTCAGAACCTTGTATCTTCAAAGCTTTTAGTTTATTGTTAATAACAGAGAGGCAGAGTGAACAGATAGCCTTGCAGTTATTCTGGTTGAAATTCTTCTTCTCTTCTACATTGGCTATGGGATACTGGGCAAATTACAACAACTCTTTGTGTTCTAGGTAATTCTTTGAGATTTTAAATGGCAGGGAAGGTGCCAGTCTGCATTGAGAAAAGGAATTTCCTCATTTATGAGCTGGCTATACCAGTGATAACACAGATCCAGCTCCTATTTCCATTACTTCTAATAGCTATTGGCATTTTCTTAGTGCTTTTAAGAATATTATCACATATTATCACATACTTCACAATCCTGTGAGGTAGGTAATTCAAGTATTATTTGCCATTTTATAAATGAAGAAACTGATTAATAAAGGAGTTAAATGACTTGAAGTGGATGGAACACAGGACGTGAAATTAGGAAGACTTGAGTTTTAATCCTGCCTGAGACGCTCACTAGTTTTGTGACCTTGGCAAGTTATTCTCTGTGCCCAGTCTCCTTATCTGGAAAACAGTGTTAGTAATAAAATTTATCTCACAGAACTGTTGTGAGGATGATAGGAGTTAATATATATAAAGTGCTTTGAAAACCTTGAAGCTTTCTATGGGGATAATAATAAATAATTTTAATTATAGTTAATAATACTCTATACTATAACAATTATATAGCTAGTTATTATCAGAGGAAGAATTTTAAACAAAATTTTCCTATCTTTAGGTCCAGCATGGACTTTAATTCATTTTAATCCATCATAGCAGCCTAATATCTCATCCACAAAGGGATAGTATTTACAAGCACACTAAGGCTCAGTAGAACTCAGAATTTTCCCTTCTTTTCATCCAAGGAGTTTTCTCATCTGCTCTGTAGACCCATCTATATAATTGGGCTGAAAATCGATAAGATTATATCTCTTTCTGGTTTTTAGCAATGCGAGGGGAGAAATATTCAAGAGAGTTAGCAGACATTTACTTAAGGTAACCTTGCATACTTTGCAAAAACTAGAGAGTGAAATTCTTAAAGTCTGGTACTTTTTTTTGGAAACTCTTCCAACTGACCCACCATCATGGAAATTGATATCTTGCATTTTGTAGGTTAGTTGATCATGGATAGTAGTACTTAGTGGTAAAACAATTAGTCTGGGAGTTAGTATATACTAATGTCCACAGAGCAATAAATGAACTATAAGGTTAACAATTACTCAGAGAAATTGATCTGGAAGAAAACAAAATGCCTACTGTCAGGCTACATGGCCTGAATTAATTTAATAATTGTTAATCCTCTTTCATTTTGCCCTCTATAAATTTGGTCTAGAAGAAACCCCACATACTCTTATCTAGAACAATAAAACTTTATACGGATAGAGTTGTGAACTGATCCAACCATTCTAGAGAGCAATTTGGAGCTATGCCAAAAGGGCTATAAAAATGTGCATATCCTTTTACCCAGCAATGACACTATTACATCCCAAGGAGATCAGAGAGATGTGAAAAGGACTTATATGTTAAATAATATTTATAGCAACTCTTTTTGTGGTATCAAATAATTGTAAAGTGAGGGAATACCCATCAGTTGGTGAATGGCTGAACAAGTTATAGTATATGACGGTAAAGGAATACTGTTGTACTGTGATAAATGATGAGTAGGATGGTTTCAGAAAAACCTGGGAAGAATTATATGAACTAATGCAAAATGAAATGAGAAGAACCAGGAGAATATTTTACACAGTAACAGCAGTATTATATGATGATCAGCTATAAATGACTTAGGTATTCTGAGCAATACAATAATCTAAGACAATTCTGAAGGATTTATGAAGAAATATTCTATCCACCTCCAGAGAAAGAGCTACAGTCTGAATGAAGATTGAATGATACTTTTTTTAAACTTTTTTTATTTTTCTTGGGTTTTTTTGTCTCTTTTCTTTTGCAACATGACTAATATGGGAATATTTATTGCATAATGTCACGTGTGTAACCTATATCAAATTGCTTGCATTCTCAAGAAGGGAGGAAAGGGAAGGAAGGGAGAGATTTCAGAACTTATAATTTTGAGAAACAAATATTAAAACATTTTACATGTAATTGAGACAAAAAAATTAGAAAGAAAAAAGGATAATAGAATTTTAGAACTGGAAGGGCCCTCAAAATTGTTTAGTTAGTGCCATACCTCTATCTTATAGATGAAGACAACAGGACCAAGAGAGGGTAAATGAGTAAACTAAACAAAGCCATCACAACTAATTGGTGAAACAGGAAGTATTAAAACCTAGGTCTCCTGACTATGAAGATAAATTTAAAGAAGTGTGGATGTTTGGCCCAAAGCAGAGAGGATATCATAGATTTCTTTAAGTATTTGAAGAGTTTTCAGGTGAAAGAGTGATTATACTTTTTCTTCTTGATCTCAGAGGGCAGAACTAGGAGTAATAGGTTGACAATAAGATTGGTCCCAAAGTGGAATGAACTGCCTTGGAGGAAATCAGGCTCCTTTTCACCAGTCTTCAAGAAAGATTTGCATGGTCACAAAGTATTTTTTTTTCATGAACAATGCAAAAAATTGAAGAAAACAAAATGGGAAAGACAAGATATCTCTTCAAGAAAATTAGAGATATCAAGGGAACATTTCATGCAAAAATGGGCATGATGAAAAACAAAAATGGTAAGAACATAACAGAAACAGAAGATATTAAAAACAGGTTGCAAGAAAACACAGAAGAACTATACCAGAAAGGTCTTATTATCAATAATAACCCTGATGTTGTAGTAGCTGACCTTGAGCCAGACATACTGAAGAATTAAGTCAAATGAGTCTTAGGACACATTGCTAACAAGAAGGGTAGTGGAGGTGATGGAATTCCAGCTAACCTAAATCTTAAAAGATGATGCTGTTAGAATGCTATACTTCATACATCAGCAAATTTGGAAAACTCCTCAGTGGCCACTACATTGGAAAAGATCAGTTTACATCCTAATCCTACGTAAGGGCATTGCCAAGAAACATTAAAATTATCAAACAGTTGTGTTCATTTCAAATGCCAGAAAAGTAATGTTTAAGATTCTGCAAGCTAGGCTTCAGTATTATGTGAACCAAGTACTATCAGAGTAGCTGGCTGTTTTTAAAAGAGGCAGAAGAACTAGAGACCAAATTGTCAACATTTGCTGGATTATGGAGAAAGCAACAGTATTCCAGAAAATATCTGCTTCTGCTCCATTGACCACTGTGGATCACAACAAAATGTGGCAAGTCCTAAAAGATATGGGAGAACCAGTTCATCTTACTTACCTTCTGAGGAAATGTGTGTCAAGAAGCAAACATGGAACAAGTGATTAGTTTAAGATTGGAAAAGGAGTATGACACAATTGTATATCATCCCTTATTTATTAAACTTCTTTGCAGAGTGCATCAAGTGAAATGCCATGCTGGATGAATCAAAAACTGGAATTAGGGTTTCAAGGAGAAATGTCAACAATCTTAGATATGCAGATGATGCCACTCTGATGGCAGAAAGTGAAGAGGAATTAAGAAGCCTCTTGATCAGGGCAAAGGAGGAGAGTATAAATGCTGGCTTGAAGTTTAACATCAAAAAAACCTAAGATCTTGGCAACTGCTCCCATTACTTCCTGACAAATAGAGGGAGAAGAAATGGAAGCAGTGTCAGATTTTATATTCTCGGGCTAAAAAAATCATTGCTGATGGTGACTGCACCCAAGAAATTAAAAGATGTTTGCTCCTTGCAAGGAAAGCTGTGGCAAAACTGGACAGCATATTAAAAATCATGCTGTGAACTTTCTGACAAAGGTCTAGCTATAATTTTTCCAGAAGCGATAAATGGTTGTGAGAGTTGGATTAGAAGGAAAGCTGAGTGGCACAGAATTGATGCTTTCAAAATGTGGTGCTAGAGAAGACTTTTGAGAGTCCTTTAGAGAGCAAGGAGATAAAATCAGTCAATACTTAAAGAAATCAATTCAGGCTATTCACTGGAAGGTCAAGTACTGAAGCTGAAACTTAAATACTTTGGCCACATGATGAGAAGACGAGACTTATTGGAAAACACTTTCATGTTGGCAAAGATTGAAAGCAAAAATAAAAAAAGAGGTGGCAGAGGATGAGATGAATAGAAAGAGTTATGGAAAAAGAAAACATGAACTTGGACAGACTTCAAGAGATAGTGAAAATAGAAGGACCTGGTGTGCTGTAGTCCATAAATCATGAAGAGTCTGACATGACTGAATGACTGAACAACAACAACAAAGATTTAGAGGTGGAAAAGATCCTTCAGGTTATCTTGGTGAGGCCCCTAGAACTGTGAGAGGCAGTATGAATGGTGGGAAATCACTGGCTGTAGTATTAGAGGATTTGTGTTTAATTATATACAAGAATCTCATGAGAGGCTTTGCAAACTGCTTTGTTGAAATCCAGGGCTTTTCTCTCATCTAACATTTTAATAATACCATCAACAGAAGATAAATATTGAGTCTCACATGTCTTTTTACGATTAAATGTTTTCATCCCTTCTTGATTCCTGTTTCCCTCTCTAAATACTCAGAATGTATCCCTTTAATATATTGTAGAATTTGATATAAAGTCTAGCTCACCAGCCTAGGGTTTGAAGATTTTTTCTTTCAGTTATGGTCAGCAGTACTAGAACCATTGCATCCAAATAGTTATGGAATTCAAAATACTCAGGCAAAAAGTGCCAATATGTTGGGCAATGTTCCGTTACAATTATCAACTGTTAATTTTCTGAAGCTGCTTATTTGTTGCCACAGTCACTGAGTTAAGAAGTAACACTTCTTTTTATTTTATTTTGTTTCTTCTAAAGCAAATGCCATTTCCCACAAAAAAAAATCACATTAGGTAGGAATTTTCTAAAAAATCATGCACTCTGAAGCACACATTTCCCTAAGGTTAAATGTAAATAGTTTGATTGTTTTCTCTAATTTTCTAATCTGCAGAGATGAAGATAACTGCACCTCAAAATCTAGTGCACACAGTGTTAATATAAATGAATAAAAGAAATGTAGTCTATTACTGTTGAATGGTTATTATTATTGGAGTGGCAGCATGGGTACATTTAAAGTCAAGAAGCCCAGGATTCCAGTCCTGTGTCTGACACGTATTTGCTATATGGCCATGAGTAAGGCACTTGTTTTCTCTGAACTTCATTTTCATCAAGCTGTTGTGGAGAAAAAAAATCAGATAACACCTAAGCAGTTTGAAAACTTTCAAGCTTTATATAAATGGATGGTTATTGATGTTATGATTTGTGTTCACTCATTTCCATTTTATCTATCTGAAATATTACTGGTCCCTAGGTGATGAGCATGATGATGATAGTGAAAGAGAAGTTGGCAAAAAATTTGTGATAGCTGCCATGCTCTTCCTTCCTCCAACCCTTGTGAATCCCTACCCCTTGCCAAGATATTTAAAGTTCCCAGATGCAAAAGATTAGAAAATATTTATGTTCTTTACTCAGATATTATGTACTCAGGTAGGAGTTCTTAACCTGGAGTCCATAGACCTAGATTTCATTTGGTCTGTGAACTTTGATTAGGGAAAACAGAACTCTAGTTGTTTATTTCAACATAATTGATTTCCTTTTAAACTCGGTATATTTTATTTTGTTGGAGAAATGAAATTGCAAACCACTCCAGTATCTTTGCCAAGAAAACTCCAGAGAGGATCACAAAGAGTTGGACCTGACCAAAAAATAACTGAATAACACTTTTATTTTATATATTGGAAAACAGGGTTCCAAGAAGTCTATAGACTTCACAAATATTGCCAAAGGTGTTCCTCACACACACACACACACACACACACACACACACACACACACACACACATTAAAGACCTTAGGTAGGAGGTGTATGTTGCCTTTGCCTTTATTATCTTGCCCTTCAGACTGGTATTTCCTGTCTTGCCATGTGAAAAAGGGAATGGGTTGTCACAGCAATTAGGCTGAGCCCTTGAGACAAAGGCTGCCTTGTTTCCTTCCATGCTGGAAATGGGGAAGATCTACTGTGATTGGACTGAGGCTTCCAGGTAGCAACAGAAACCTTTGGATTAGTTGTGACTAGGAGAAGAGGAAGAAGAAATAAGACCATTATTACTTCAGAGACCTAGAACCCCAAACCTGGAGCGTAGATAGGGACCAACACATAAAGAAAAGAAGTTTTCAGTACTTGAGACCATTAGAGTCCTCTGTTTCTCTCTGTCTGTCCAACTCTGTCTCTGTCTCATGTCTCTCTGTCTCTGTGTCTCTGTGTCTCTCTGTCTCTCTCTGTATCTCTCTCTGTATCTCTCTCTTTCTCTCTTTCTCTCCCTCTCCTTCCTGTTGTTTAAAATTCAAAAGAATTTTCATCTCCACAGAAACCGGATATAGGTAAAACAGGGAATATCTGACCTACATTAAGAATGACTTGCATAAGTAGAGAAGAGAAATACCTTAGAAATATTGATACATTTCCACTGAAATTCCATTTAGAACTTTCTCTAGTAATTTACTTTCTTCTTGTTAGTTCTTCACTCCAGCAGCTGTGCTTTTTAATAGTTTTGAATCCAAGCTGCAGGTATATAAACATTTCCAGTATGAGCCAATCTCTAAGCAAAGGCTAAATAAACCATGCAGGAACCAGAGAGTAATTTTCTATCTGTGTTTTAGGGGCCACTCCTGCCTTGTGGAAGGGAACGAGCAACATTCTCATAAGCTGCCAGGGCTGAAAAGCCTGGAAGTCTTCAGTGAAAATGGGCATCTTGTTAAACCTTGTATGATCCATCAAACCTATAAAATACACCCAGGGAAAAGCTGAATAAGGCTCAGATCACAAACAATTCCAGCTTTGCTATTACCGATACCCTGAATGCGATCAGAGAACACCTTGGTGCTCTGAGTGTTTATATATTTCTAGTTCATGGTCCCTAACTCACTCTGTATATCCTCTTTCTTTCTCTACATACATATTATAAAATAAAGCATGTGACATCTGCTAAATGGTGTGTGCCTTACGTAGCAGCTGCCTTGGAGAAGGAACGGAGGATCGCATTCATTAGTCACTGTTTGTGATTTAGAAATCCTGATTCTTCACATGGCAACAATGATTCAGAACAAGCTCATACATTTACCCTGCACATAGTCTCTTAATCACCAGGGGCCTCAAGCTATGAGGAAAAGTACCCATGTGAGTTACTAAGTGGTGAATCATTCTTTGAAGCAGAGAGAAAGCAGGCTTTACAGAGGCATAATGTCCTCCTCATCTTCTTGGTAGATGAACCCAGACAGCCAAAATAGACATTTTTTCCTACTTATCTGTTCAGCTTAGGAGGAATCACATGAGAAAATGAAAAAGGAAAGAAAAAAGAACACATAAAACTAAACAGCTAACATCTAGGGCAAGGAACCCTGGCTTGACTTGTTTTCATCCTGGAATAGAGTCAGATGTTTTGTTCCGACAGTCTGGATAGGTCAGAAAACTGGCAAATAGGACATGAGAGCTTTCATGAGGATAATGACAATTCAAATTAGGCTGTGAGTTTTGAAGACTAAAGATTATTATCATTTGAGATTCTGTAATCTGTGTGAAATAAGAGGATGGTCTCTGTCAGTTTTAAATCATATCACTTCTATATAAGGTTAGAGTATCTTAGTGGAAAACTGGTTATTTCTTAGTTTCCTAGGACAGAGAGCTAGAAGCAAATTTTGAGATAAACTAAATATAACCCCTTCATTAAATCACTTCATTGAAAAAATAGAGCCAGAAAGGGAAAGTGACTTGTCAAGGGCACACAGCTAAGAAATAATTAGATTAGATTTTGAAATAGATTTCCTATTGCTAATATTAAGAATCCAGTAAATATGCTAATATCATTCACAGGAAAATTTGAAGGTATCAAATAACCTTTATAGCAAGAATGAATGGCTCTAGGATTTGAGCTTAGGTGAGCAGGGAAGGAAAGCAATGCTGAGAAGGAGTTGTACCTAAAGTGAAAGAACAGTGACTTTGCCTTAGGGTACAAAATTTCTTAGTGATCAACAATACCTGAAATTCTTCAGCAGTATAGACATAATGGAATTTAGTACCAGATGGCAGATGGGTCGAGCTACCTGCTACTTCTCCTCTGTGTTGTGCTAGAAGTGGACTTTCGGCTCCAACTCATAGGGTAGTTGCCACATAAACAAATGTGAATTGTATGCTTCTTTCCCAGGGCACCACTTATCGTACTTGCTCTGGATGCAAAAATCATGGCACTGACTGAGAGTGTGGAAACATGAAATCTTAGATCAGGAAAGGGCATTGATGCATTATTCTCCACCTTTAGGCAAGACAAGAACCATGTTTTTTGGATGTATTAGAATTATATCCTGCTATTAATATATTTTTTGGAGATCCCTATATAGAACATGCCCCCAAAGACTACCTTTCATTAGAAGGATCATTTGCATTATCATCATTTAACCTCTTTAGCCCTTAGTCTCTTTACCATGGAAATTTTCCAGCTCTGACAATTTATGAATTCTGAGTAGGCCTACATAACATTAAGGAAGCCTCTTGGATCTTATATTGACCCTTTTCCATTTCAATACAAATACGTAAGCATTGTGAATGAAATGATTTATTGCATTTCTGATTATTGCTATGCATCATTTTCAAACCTGAATGCTAATGTCCTAAATTGGCTTTACTTTTCCATTCAACTTAATTATAAAATAGGATAACTGAGCTTTTTAAATCTCATCGCAGAATACTAATACAATTGTCTAAATCTGAAATGAAGAGGGTGTTTGGCAATAGAATTTGCACAATACCCATCACAACAGACACACACACACACACACACACACACACACACACACAAATAAAATTCCAATATCAACAAATATAAAGTAATTTTTTCAAAGTGACTATTTTTCTAGCTAAGGAAGTATTTTTAAAAATTTTATGGTAAAAAAAATACCTAATTACATAGCAAAAAAAAAATCATCTTCAAGTGCTCCCATTGGATTATAGATACTCTGGCTAAAATAAAAATTATTCATATACAGGGATGTGCTGGTAAATCATTAACAACTGGATCTTCAGGGGGAAATGTACATATAGCACACATTTAAGTTTAATCAGCATTGTTAACATTTTCCACCACTTTCTTAAGTTTAGATAATCAACACAACAATCACTTATGCTCTGATTTGTAGCATTTGCTGATTTATGAGGCATAAAGGCTCACACTTAAAATTGAACAATTGGCTCTGTAGTACAAATATGAGATGGCTACAACCTACCTCTGTAAGGCACATAACAACAAGAAAAAGCAAAACAAAACAAAACAACCATCCTCAGTTAAGATTCCACTTAAACTCTTATGTTTATGTGTTCTAAGGCAAGATGTGAATGAACGTCTTCCTGACTCAGGCACAACCCTCCATCAGTATCCAGATGTTCTGATTTTTCTGACCCTCCTTTCTGCTCGTGCAAAAGGAAAGAAATCAGCTGGCCTTTAAGGTGCCTTCCAGCCCTAAGTCCACGAGCTACATCTCTTTTTTTTTGGTGTATTATTAATAAACTTTATTTGAATGTAAACTGACTTAGAGTAAGTTCTATTTGAATGTAAGCTCATTCTTCATACTTGTAAAATAATCATCATAATAAATAAACATCTAATGTTAATAAATAATTGTCATAATAGAAACATAAATAAATAATATATATATATGTATATATATATGTACTTAATAAATACTTGCCAGTTGATTGAATTGGTTTTAGATACTGTTCAGCTATGTTTATATTCAATTATATTTAGAATTAACCTAATAAATAATGTTCCACAAGACATACCAGTTAGAAAACTAGATTTAAATGAAATGAAATTAATTCAAGTCAACAAGCATTTATTAGGTACCTACTTATCTATATAGTGTAAAAACACTTGTTGATTATACAGTTTATTGATATAAAGGATGTGTAGCACATAATTTATGAATATATATGTATGATTCTATTATAAATTCGTTGTAGCCAATTGATTCTCCTAGAATGCTTTTGTAAACTATTGACAAACTCTTGTGTCAGTAGCCAACCTCTATTCTGCAGTTCAACCATGATTTAACAAATATAATTTCATTTTCATCTGATAACATTTTCCTCAATACATTTATTGCCATTAAGTCTAATATGTGATCTAAACTATTTCTTGTGTCACTTAACCTTATTTGCCTCAGTTTTCTCATCTGTAAAGTGATCTGGGGAAGGAAATGGCAAACCACTCTAGGATCTTTGCCAAGAGAACCTCAAATGGGGTCATAAAGAGTTGGATACAACTGACCCAACTGAAAAGCAACAAAAAAAGACCTGGCTGCTTTCTTCTGGACCTGCTACGTGATAGGCATCGTGCAAAGAGCTAGAGGACACAAGTGTAAGCAAGCAATGTAATGAAAGAAGACAATACATAACACATGGAGGGAAGCTGGAAAGTGGGAGGGGACAGTGGTAAAATTGGCATATCTGGAGAAAGAGGTGGAGCTGTGGATATCAGCAACATAAGGCAAAAACTCATTTATCAGAACCCAGGCATCCAAGTTTCTAGTTGTAATTAGAAGGAGGTGGAGTGGATGGCCCAGAGAAAAAGTCATGAAGAAAAATGTTGACAATACCTGTAGAATTACCTCACAGGGTGTGATGACAAATTTAAGGAAATCAAGTATATAATATGTATTGTAAACTTTAAAATAAATGTTGGTCATTACACTCACTATTAGCTACAGGATTTCTTCTATAGTAACTCTGATAGTCATCTAGCTTTTGTTTAATCATTTCCAGTGACTGAAAGGGAACTCACTGTTTCCTAAGATCACCATTCAATTATAAACAGAATAAAAATTCTTTTATTCTATTATTAAGTTTGAATTATAAGAATGCTTTTACTTATATTGTGACAAATCTGCTTCCTTATAATCTAAACCAACTGGTCCTAATTCTTTCTTCTGGAGCTACAAATTTAATTTATACTTTTTGCTATGTAATTGATAATCCTTCAAATAGAAAAATAAAGACTAAAGAAGAGCTTCATTTCTTTAAACACCCCACTTCTCCAGTTTTTTTTTTACTTATTTCTCTTAAATGGCTTTGAGACCTGGTTGCCTTTTTCTGGACCCATTATAGTCTGCCGATCTCTCTCCTACTAATACTAACAGTATTCCAGTTGCAGTTTAACTGACGGACAATACAATTTTTAAAATTATTTACAGTTAAGAAATCTTACACTCTTTAAGGATTGGTGACCTCCTCAAGAGCACATCCATAGCTAGTGGGAAACCAGGACAAGGATGACTTTTTTTCCCGATTCTCAATCCAGTAGTCTTTCCAATGTATCACACTACTGTATTTGATCATCCATAAACACAAGTCTAATAATGTAGCCTAATAGTGTGTTAGGAGCACATTCACTTAGTCATCCTCAGCAATAGACTAATTATAACCAACAAATGAGTTAACTTCTAGTTAACTTCTCTCTATAATGATATAATTATTCTGGATATCACATTGTTTTGGAATTGGAGCAGATGAATTTGTCCCTACCCCACTAAACAAATGGGACAGTTATATTACAGCTGGTTTGAGAGGATATCTACTTAATGTTGTTAAAAAGACAGGAGCCTCTTGAATCAAAACCAACTTGTCCTTTCAAAGAGAGGCACCTCCATAGGCCCACAGATCTGGTAAAAGGCTTAGAATGTAGAATGTAGAAGATAACATGTTTGTGCCTGTGTGGGCTGAGAGGTTGGGAGATTGTGACCCCTCAAAGACTGAAGTACATGGGTCATCTGGAATGAATTCACAGATTCAAGCATTCTTTAAGCCAAGGTGGCAAAGTTTATTTTTACGCTTTTCAGCGGGCAAGGATTCTTAAAGGATCCTGCAACCTTAGAGAGGTACTGTTAAAGTTTATATAGGATAAAATACAATAAAACATGTGCTAAATATGCTAACTAGGGGATTCAGGATGGGATTAGGGAGTGGTTAAGGAGCAGTCAGTTTTTAAAAAACATGCACTTCTTGTACCTATTGCACAGGCGTTTTACCCAGAGTTCATTAGGAAAAGCCCACAAGGGGGGCCACATGGAGGTGTGGTTTTAGGCCTGCTACATCACTAAGTCAACTAGAGTTCAGGGTAACTGAGAGTTGTCCAGTCTGCCACCAATCAGTGTCTTGTTAGACAAGATAGATGTAGGGAGTATACATATGTCTTAAGTCTAGAATACAGTTAATGAGGAGCCCAGGATGTAGATAATGAGGTAGGGCGGTAGGATAGCATAGTAGTGGGTAAGAATGTCTTTATGACCCAGTGCAAAGCCAGTTTAAACTAATAAATCCTTCAGGTGCTGTTTGGAACTGCACCAGGGAGAGAATAAGGGTCTTGCTGGGGCCCACTCATGAGTAATTGCTAAGCACAAGGTCCTTGGGCTGGGGAGAAACTGTCAGGGACAGTGTTTCTGAGGCTAGGGAGAAATTGGGGTCCAAGTACAAGCACCCAAATACAGGCACCCAAGTACCCCGTCACACCTATCCTCAGAAATGCCAGAGAACAAATTGTAATGAAGAAGAAGAATTATATCTTACCTAATTATAGGGGACGTAGTCTGCAGGGTTAACGGTAGCAAAGCTGTTGAGCTCTGTCACTATGTACTTGCTCATTGCCTTGCTTTTCCCTGACCTTTCTCCGCCCCCCCCCCTTCACTTGGTTTTCTTCTTAATCTGCTATCTTTCTTTCCAGGGTTCCTTTCTGAATGAAAACAGACGGACTGCTTAACCTCAGCTGTAACGGAGATTCTAGGCATCCCCAAATGACCTGGCAACAATTGTTAGCAGAGGTGGCCAAAAAACTTAATAAAAGAATAATAGAAATTTTATTCTGTTTATAATTGAATGGTGATCTTAGGAAATAGTGAGTTCCCTTGCAGTCACTGGAAATGATTAAAAAAAAAGGCTAAGTGACTGTCAGAGTTACTATAAAAGAAATCCTGTAGTTAATAGTAATTATAATGACCAACATTTATTTAGTATTTTAAAGTTTACAAAGCATATCATATACTTGATTTCTTTACCCCTATCTATAAGTGCGGGTTCTTTGAGAGTCAGGCTGTCTATGTCACAGGAATCCCTTTGGGCCCTGGCTTTACCTATGGGTTGGGAACCAAAAGGAAAAAAAGAAGGAAAGGAGAGATATTCAGGGTGGGTCAAAGCAGTTGAGACAGATTCAAAGCACCTTCTGCCTCTCCTCCTTCCTTTTGATGAAAAGAAAGGGAGTGAGATATACCAGGTATGCACCAAAGCAATTGGGATCATTTTCTTTTTCTCTTCTTTATCACTTCTATCCCACCAAAGTAAAGTTAGTGAAATAGCTTCTTGGTGGCAAGTTGCCTCACTGAGTTTTTGCTGGCTCTTTGTTCCTCTGCCATTGCTACTCAGGGTTCATAGATGATTACATTACTCTTGATTAATTATCCTGGCACCAGTGTAAGAGTCAATTTGATGGTCATTTTCCTTATGTGATTTTAAAATTTGAATTGCAGCTTTTCTTCTTCTTTGATTCTCAAGCTTCTACAGAAACTTATTTAGAAATAAATGCATAAATAGAAAAAATACTCTGTTAGATCAAACCAAAAACAAAAGAAAAAGAAAACAAAAGGGTTATATTATTGTAGACTTAACTTTCTTTTTTTTACTATTATTATATTCATATTTATGTGTGTATGTAAATAGATACATACACACAAGACATATGCACACATACACATACCTATTGCCACAGTGTGAAATAGAGTTCAACAACTTTGCTGGTCGTACTGTGACCGGGAAATTCTGAGTTTCAAGATTTATTGGTGGATGTGGAGGGCAGCAACATTTTTAAATTCCCCTGACAGTTTACAAGTGAATTTGGTCACACTCCTGCCCTACTGCCTGTGAACATTTCTCCTGTTACAGGAGACCTACCAGTGTCCTTTCCATTAGGGTCTACATGATCCACTGACGTGAAGGAGGTAAAAAACAGGTCATCCTAAGACTGGAAGCTATGTTCTATAGATGGCAGAGCTAATCTGATTTTCCTAGCCTTCTTTTCTCCCTTTGAGGATTACAATGGCATCCCTGGCTGGAACCCTGAGAAGTGTAAAGGAGGAGAGTGAAGTAGAAGAGAAAGCTGAAGAGAGAGGGAATGGAACCTATGCAGGATGCATCAAAGTAATTAAGATGCATTACAAAAAAGTGAATTAAATGGGGAGAGTTGCAAGAGTGGGGTTCCTGCCCAGGTATAGGCTATACTAGATGACCTATGATATTTCTTTCATGTCTGAGGTTCTGAAATTCTGTGACATACTCAAACAGAGATGATAATCAGATTTCACAATTATAAAACTCCTGAACCAATGGCTGAATGATCATTGAAATCATAGATCCAGAGCTAGAAGGGAACTCTGTGGCTATCAAGCACTTTTTATAGATAAGGAAACTGAGCCCCAGGAAGATTAAGGTTGCTGCTCAGAGTCAAGTAGATAGTGGTCATCAGAGACAGCTCCAGTGTTCTTTCCAGTGTACCACACACTGAGGGCAAATAGCCTATTCTACAGTTATCTATCAGTTGATGATACTTCTTCCCTCCCCCAGCAGGGAGACCAGGCTCTTGTGACAGGTGGTAACCTTCATTAATCTCAGGCCACTTCCCAAGTGGGGAAGTGGGGAGTCTGGATTTGAGCCAAAAAAGAGACTTCAATTCCTTTCTAGTTGTATTCCATTGACTCTTAGGTGACCTGGGAAGAGAACAAAGACATGTAAATGATATTCACGTCTCTTAGTCTCTTAATTAGTTCCATTACTGATACCTTTGTTAGCTCTTCAGGTCAAATTTGGGCTCCTGCTTTAGTAGTGACTTCTCTGAAAAAACAAAACAAAAACCAAACAAACAATGCACAGTAGTTCAGTGTGGTATGAGGAGAAAGCTGCTGTTCTGGAGAATAGAACTTCGCCACTCTGGCTGGGACTCATCAGACCTGCAGCCAAGCAGTAAATCAAGTGACGCAGAAAAAATAACTAAACTATCCCTTTAGGGGAGTGCCAGTGACTGCAGCCTTTGAGAGAGAACTAGGCCTGCTATTGAGAAAAGCCTTCTTTCTGGGAGCATATTTATTTAGAGGCTGGAAGAGAAACCAGATAAAACCAAGAGCCAGATGAGTGTGGACAAAACCTATTTGATGAGCTCCCCCGACTTGGAATTTAAAAATACAAAAGAGAATTCACAGGAGAGAGCTCAGGGAGACATAAGGCAGAGTTGACTTACACAGTCTTATGTTTATTTCACCAATAAATATACCCCGCTCTCATCCAACACCTGTTCCCATCTTGCTGATATCACTTTCCCCCCTTCTAAATTATGCAAGGGATGGGTTTTTATTATCCTCATATATCAAAAAGGAAATCTATGGAAGAGAAATAAGTGACTGGGGATGGGATACATGAAGCATTTGGATGTTGAGGTTTATATCTCTAAAGAATGCTAATGCTGAGATTTTGAGAATTTTACATTTATATCACATAAATGGAATAGCTAAATTTTAAATAGTTGGACTTTGGAACAAGGCATACATCTTATAGTAAGCTTTGGAAAATCCTTGATAAAATAAGTCAGAGTTACCTACTGAAGAAAGGAAGACAAAAATAGGGATATAATAGAAATATTGAGAAAAACATTTAAAAAATAGGAGAGGAAAATACTGGAAGCATATAGTTTAAGAAAGAAAATAATAAATAGGGTATGAGGGTGAAGAAGACTCAATGGATTGGAAAAAGGTATTATGGGGTTTTAGAGAAGTTCACAAGGCTGAGATGAGTTCAGTTTTTTGTATATAGCATTTGAGATGCTACAGGGATACCCAACTGATATGCCAACATCAAATCAAATGAAACTGTGAGCTCATAAATTTGGTTCTTTTCCAGAGAACCCAGATTCTAAGCCATCCAAGTTTTTCTGTGAGTTCACTCAGTGTTCTAGATGTCTTTCTCATTCCCTCCTGACATTACAATAATGTCAATAGTTCCCTTGAATTTTCCATCCCTTCTTGCTTTATTCTATAACTATTCTATCACTTTTTGTCATACAAATTATCTTTGATATCCTTTACTTACATGTTACACCCACAATGGGCCTCTCCATTGCCCTCTGTGTAATACTCACATCCACTTTGTATTATAATGAAATTGCATGAGCCTTTGCTTTGGGGAAAAGTTTGGATTCCTTAAGGAACTTTGAAATTTCCTGAAGACAATCCAGCCCATTCTCTCCCTCCTTTTTAATTCTGGGCTAAACTCATTGTTCATTTCTACTGTTTGTCCCAGGTGCATGCATGTGCATGTACACACTCACACACACAGACACACACACACACACACACACATGCACAGATGAGATCTATTAATAGTCCACCTAACTGTATGCCATAATCTAGGTAATAAACATTTTATCTACTTGGTTTTTCTTATGATGATGGCTTGACCAAGCTATTTGATCTCTTGCAAGGGGTTCTGTGGTGTTCCATGGACTGATTCAGCCATAATGAGGAGCTTTTGGAGAATCTTACCAGCCACAGGGAATCCCTCTTCAGCTTGGACTCTGCACTGGATCACCACAGTAGGGAATGATTTTGACATGCATCTGTTTCCTCTCTCTCTTTTATTGTTTGCTCTCACTAAGAAATAGAAGCAGAAATTTAATTTCTTTAACTGTGATTTTCAGTGTGGATTGGATCATTAAATTCCAGAGTAATTTTAAAGTCTCCTCTACAATTAATCACTTTAAAAACATTTTATTTTGACATATCAATCTGATTAGTCCCCTTCTCCCCAACCTCCACATTGTATCTTCCCATTAGAAAACAATAACAAAACCAACAGTTAAAATAATTGTCAAAAACAAACAAAAAAATAATTGTCTAATATAGTGAGGAAAACAGGATAAGCAGCTTTTGTTTTGTTTTGTTTATGGAAAAGAAGGATGTGTATTTTGAGTGAGTAATTCACAACAATGTTATATTTGACCTGATTTTATTGACTAGACGTTTGCAATGGCCTGCTGGAGGATCTGCCTGCCTCATTTCTCTCCCCACTCTATTCCATTCTCTATTCAGCCACTAAAATGATTTTACTAAAGCACAGGTCTGATCATCTCACCCCCATACTCAACAAACTCCAGTTGCTTGTATCACCTTCAAGAACAAATATAAAATTCTATATTTGTCATTAAAAGTTCTTCATAACCTAAGCCCCTCTTACCTCTCCAGTCTTCTTTTACCTTACTCCCTGCCATCTATTCTTCAATCCAGTGACACTGGCCTCCTGGCTGTTCCACAAATAAGATACTCTATTTCTTAGTTCTAGGCTTTCTCCCCATCTATCTTGCCTGCCGGGAATGCTTTACCTCCTTAACTCTGCCTACTGATTTCTCTGGCTTTTACAGGAAGCTTTTCCCATCCACTCTTAATTCCAGTACCTTTCTCTGTTAATTATTTCCCATTTAACTTGTATATAGTTTGCCTTGTATATATTTGTCCATATGTATTCTCTCCTGTGAGGAGTCTCTGATGTCTTTTTCTATCCCTAACATTTAGCACAGTGCCTGGCTTATAAGGAAGGTAGTAGTAGGTACTTAATAAATGTTTACTGATTGATTGATTGATTGATACTTCACTCTTTTATGCCACTCTATTTTGGGTATGAATACCTTATTTGTCTCATAAAAGGAGTTTTGGTAGAGTGCCTTCTCTATTCTTAAGAACAATTTTGTTCAGGAGGCTCTTTTTCTTTTTTTTTTAATTTTGGAGTTTATATGTGACTAGGTGAATTTTTCTCTCAGAGACTGAGTTATTTTGTTTCATTAATTCAGGTGTTTTATATTTTGCATAGATAGCCAATTCATTTTTTTAGCTTCTCAGTTTTATTGTCATTCATCAGCAGAAATGAGCCAACAACGATAAAATGAGGCCTCAACACAAGGAGCATCATAAACCAATTTGTTACTGTTATTTCAACTTAGAATTTCTCCACCCCCCCCATAGTTTATCATGCCACTGTCACTGCATTGTCTTTACTTTTCACCCTTTTGAATCTTGACCTAGTAGTTAAACAATTTAATTACATGTAACCTGTCCATATCTATTGCTCCCTTTCCTTCTGCCTTCAAACATGCCCAAATCTCCTCTTTCTTGGGGAAAAAAAGAAAATAAAAACTTCAGTACAGCATACCATATCTTACACTTATTATCCTACATCTCTTCTTTTCTCAGACAGAATCCTGGGTGGGGGGAGGTGAGGGGAGGGAAAGCTGTTTACACATGCTGTCCCCATTCCTTCTTGTCTCACTTCTCAATTGCAATCTAACTTCTGATCTCAGTTACCAAGTCTCTTCAATGCCAAATTTGATGGTTTTCTGTCAATACTCACCCATTTCAACCTGCTGAATTATCACGGTTGATTATCCTCTTCTCTTGTTTACTTCTTCCTCTCTATTTTGTGACACTATTCTCTATGGGCTCTCCTTCTACCCATCTAACCTCTCCTACTTTGTCTTTTTTTGTTGGCTCATCATCTATATTATGCCCTCTAAATATGAGTATATCCAAAAGCTCTCTTCTGTGCCTACTTTTTTATCCTTCTATACTCTCTTGCTTGGAGACCCAATCAATTCTCTTGGGTTTAATTATCATCTCTCTGTAGATGACTTAAAGCCTGTCTCTCCCTTGAGTTTCCATCCTGCATCATCAATTGCCTACTGGACATTTCAAACTAGATGTCATGGAAGCATCTCCAACTCAAGATGTCTAAAGTAAACACATCTTTCTCTACAAACAATAAGCCTTTCCCAAACTTCCTTATTTGTGGAGAATGTACCACTATTCTTCTAGTCTCCTTGGCTCATCAACTCAGCATTAATCTTGAATCATCACTTTCCTTCACCACATACCCAATTAGTTATTAAATCTTGAAATCCTGCCTTCTCTACCCCTAAAATAATCTCTTACATCTGACTTCTTATCTCTCCTCATACAGCCACCATCTTAGCTCAGTTCCTCATCATCTCCCACGTAGATTGCACCAGGCTCCTTCTGAACTCACTCTCTCAGTTATCCTCTGATTCCAGTTTGTCTTTTGCACTGCTGCAAAAGGGATCTTCCTTAACCTCAGATCTGTTCATGTTACTCTACTAATTAATACATTAATACTATTGCTTCTTGGATGAAATACAAACTCCTCCATTTAACTTTTGAAGTCCTTCACAACCTGGACTAAACTTGTTTTTCCAGCTTCATTCAGTTTCTACTTCCACACCCTACAATTCATACAATCAGCTTTTTTTTATTTTTTTGTCCTTACATAAATTATTTCATCTTGCAATTTTATGCCATTGTCTGTTCCCCCGTGCTAGAAGTGCATTATCTTTTCACCTCTGCTTCCCAGAATTTCCCTTCTACATGAAGCTTTACTTTAGACTCCAAATGGCTAATGCTTTTCCTTCTAACCTACCCTACCTTGTATTTATCATATATTCGTGGTTAATTGTATGTCATAGTTGCATAATAAATGCTTTTTTGATGGATTGAGTTCTAATCAATTCTGAGTCTCTTATTAGTGAGTTTAGGTAATTATCATTCAAGATAACATTTGTAAAGTTTGTGTCTCCTCTATCAAGTTAAGGTATATTTCTTTTAAAAAATCAGCATTTGGTCTTTATTTTTATTTTTCATGCATGGCATCAATCTGTTTCTTCCTATGTAAACTTATGTATTTTATGCTTATGCTCATGGTTTCTTGTAGTCTCCTCTTACTTATTCTCATAATTTATGTTGTCCAATGAAGGCCTAGGTTCCTTGAATTTACTTTCATTGTTATTCTGTACTATTTTTTTTTTTTTTGTTAACACTTCCTTCTCCCAGTCTGGGTAAAAGTGTGGCTTAGCATCTCCATTCTCTCTGCTACTTTCCCCTCAGCCTTTCTTCATCCTACCTCATTTGAATAAACTTCATTTTTTGGTATACTGGTCCAAGAAATGTCAATACTTCCATTTCTTCTTTTACATGAATTCTTCCCTCTTCTAGGATGATCTGGACTCTGATTCTTTTTCTTGGGCTTTGATCATGTATTTTCTACTTGTGTAGAATACAAAATAAAATGAAATGTTAAATTTCTTTTAAAAGTAGCCTTTTTTTTCTCTTTCCCATTCTAGATATGATATGGTTCATGATAACCTGTGTTCATTTTTTTCATTCTTCCACTTTTTTTGTTTGAAAGTCTTTTATCTATGGCACCTCTTTCTAGAAAATATGAATTTGATTCATTCTCTTCCTCCCTATTTTTTTTTTCATTGGGACAGCATGATGCTTTAGAAAGCAAGCTAGACTTCACATCAGAGGAATCAAATGGCCTACATTTGAATTCTGGCTCTGTTACTGTATTACTTTAAATAAATCACTTAATAGCTCTGGGCTCAGTTCCTTATAAGTAAGATGAGGAGGTTGAACTAGATGGCCATTGAGGTGCATTATTTTAATCCTCATAGTTTTAGTCATTAATGTTCTTTATCAGATGAAACAAACCTTCTAAAAGACATTTGACTCTTCTCCTTACATAGTATGAACATTGATTTATCTGTTTTTAATATTAGCTCTGAACTTGTTTACCTATCATAAGTTTCTTTTGTTTGATGAATTTGCATGTCAAATGACTTGCTTATCTCTCTTTTCTTTAGCTGGACTGATTTAAAATATATTCAGGAAAATCCACCTTTTTTTCATTGATGGTAGTGGTGGGCTTTAGCAAGCTCTTTCTACAGCATCCACTGAGCTGCCTTCTCAAGGGCAGTGGGCATGGTAAGAAGTAATTAGATGGGGGCAGCTAAATCATATTGTAAAACAGACATAGGAGGAAATATAAAGAGCAAGGTTATAAAAAATTAAATAGATATGCTTCAAGTAGATTATCTCCACTCTTATCCAAACAACCCTCAAGCTTGTGGCATCCAGAATTTGAGGAAAAAAGCAATTACAGAGAAAAGGGTTGTTGCTCCTCTGTCTAGGTGAAAGGGAAGAAGATACGGAAAGATAGATTTTGGCCCAGTATGATGAAAAACTTCCTTACAGTTAGGTATGCCCCAAATTGAAATGGACTGGTTTAGTAGGCAGTGGCTCTTTTTAAAATGGAGACTTCAAAAATAGTATGGATGAGTACATATTGGAGATATTGTGGAAGGATTCTCTTACACTTCAGGTCCCCCAGATTTGTGAGCATAGCATCATGTCTGATTCTTTTCTTTCCCTCATTTAACTCAAATCTCATTGGATGCCAAGTCCGATTGATTCAATCTCTACTGTCTCCTTCCCACTCATATGCTTACTAGCATGGTCAAGTCCTTTTCACTTCTCTCCTAGAATACCGAAGTAGCTCTGCAGAGATATCCCAGCTTCTAATTTCTAAAAATCTTTTACACATTTGCCAAAATAATCTTCCTCAAGGAGTTGAATCTACCATTTCACTCCCCTACTCAAAATCCTTCCAGGCTTTCTCATTCTCCATAGAATAAAATAGCTTCTCACCTTTGCTCTTAAAAGTTATGGGATCAAATCTTTCCCATGTTTCCAGCCTTATTTCACATCACGCCCCTTCAGGGACTCTGTGGACCAAACCTAACTGGATACGAGCTGTCCCATGAACTTGTCACTCAATGGAGAGGGACACTCAATGCTCCCCAGGGAGCAGGCCTGGTGGGATAATTGTGATCACTAGAAGAATCAGAGTCTTTCTGTTGTCTACACTTTCCACATGACTGTCTTGTCTACAAATATTTCTTAAATAAGTTCCTCTGTTTACACAATGCTCCTGTCTGCATGTTTCTTTTATGTGTGCCACGTTCTCATGTGTAATTTTGCATAGGTGTTTGAACATTCTTCCCAAAGATGGTCTATGTATTTGTGGGAGAGTATGCCACATATTTATGGAGAAAATATTAGAATCATTAACATTTCTCAATTGCAAGAAATGGGAAAGGTCAATTAGTCCAGTCCCCACATGAAGCAGGAATTTAATTTCATTAAATTTCAATTCAATTTGAGTCAGCAAATATTTGTTAAGTATCTACTGTGTGCAAGGTATGGTGTGAAGTCCTGAGAATACAAAGGCAAAAACAAAACAATTCCTGACCTAGGGGAACCTACATTCTTATGGTTCCATTTCTTACTATTCTATGTCATCCATTTCCCTTCCTTTAAATCATCTGTATTCCTCTGACTGACAAGAAAACATTAAACCTTTGGATCTTGTGAGACATGGTTTTGGTGGATGCCAGCCTGCAGAGTACTTTAAACCTTGGGTATCCTTCTTTCAAGGAGGCAGCACGAGAGTTCAGAAACATACCCCTAGGTGCCACACCATGACACATTCTCAAGATTTGAAGGGAAACTCAACAGTTTAGTTAATAGCAATTGCCTTGTCAATTGTAAGGATGCCTGTTACAGTTACACACGAACACACACACATTTAAAGACATTTTTTGTTTCTATGAGGCATCTCGTCTAGAATGTAAGTTTCTCTAGGTCAGGAATTGTTTTACTTTTGCCTTTGTATTCTCAGGATTTTACATAGTCCCTTGCACACAAGAAGACACTTTGTAAGTATTTGTTGAATTGAACTGAATTGAAATGAAATGAAATGAAATTCTTGTTTCAGGTGGGGACTAGACTAATTGACCTTTGTATCTATTGCAATTGAAAAATTTCAATGATTCTAATATTTTACCCCTTTCCTCAGCAAGTGGTTATTATTATTATTATTATATTATCTTAAAGTTCACTTTGGCTTGATTATGCCTTCCATAGGAGAACTGGAAGGGAAACCAGCCATTTGGAGCTAAAAGTCTTTCAAAGTGGCAGGAAACATTGGAGGTCTGAGTATGCTCTAATATTTTAGCCAATATTTAAGCTATATAGATATTTTAGAAAGAAAATTGATGCCCAGGCCTGCCCTTGCCCTCGGTTAGGTTTCCTTCTTCCCTCTCTATCTGGAGCTATCAGAAGGACTGCTACTTTCTCTTCTCAGAGAACATGTTAATGACACAGCTGGAACTCAATCCTGGGTCATGTCACTTCCAGTCCAGTTCATTTCTCTGTGTTAACCATGGTGACCTAACAAACTAGGTTTAGCTAGAGATGAAATATTCAGCTTGTTCAAACCCCTATTTTACAGCAAAGTGATGCCCAGAGAAGTCAGACAGCTACTAAGTAGCACAGTCTGGATGTGAACCCAGTTTATCTGGCTCTAAGTCCCGTGCTTTTTCTACTGCACCATGCTCAGTGGAGAAACGTCCAATTCCATTTGAGCTCTTGTGAGCAGGGTTCTAGTTGTTGCTGAACTTCCAGGTTTGAAATCAAAACAATTGATGTTCAGTTGAGATGTTAAAAATTCAATCAGTCATTTGGTTGGGTTTTTTTTTTCTAATCTTGTGATGAACAACTAGCTTGGCTGATTCCTGTCCCCCTACTTTCCCTCTTCCTTCCCCCCTATGCCTTGCTCCACTGAACTGACGTCATGAAGTGAGAATGTACCTCAGTATCATGCAGCGTTAGCCTATGTAAATGCAGAGAGGAGATTTGGTGCTCTTCCTACATGGCTGAATGAACCACATGACCTGGAGCTAGAGGCAGTGTTTTTTAAGAAGCATTTTTTTCGTGGTGGCAGGCATCCTTAGAACTGATAAAGCCTAATTGTTGTTACTAAATAGTTAAATTCCATTGCAGTCTTAAAATGTGTTTTATTCCTGCAGAATGTCTGTACTAATTAATTGTACTGTCCCTGCCTGTGCATGGATCTGTAGTCTGTCTGCAAAAACAAAAGTGTTCCCAAGGTGTTCTTCCTGCACTAGGAATACCCTCCTTCCCCACCCCTCCCGATGGTTTCAGTCCAAAGACATGTTTCTTGGTCCTGTGTAAGGAAAACAACGAGTGTCTGTCTTTCCGAAAGGATTCATATGACATTTATTGTGTGAATCAGAAGCAGCATGAGAGGTAAATATAACGATAAATTATTTAGCCCTATACTTAATAACTTTTGTTTTTGTTTTCGTTTTTTTGCTGAGCAACAGTGCTCTGCTTTCCTCAAAAGAAAGGCTCTGGGCTCCCACTGCTTCCCACATAAGTGTCTCTTAACACAAACTATGTGCGTCAATCACATCTTGTCTTGTGACTAGTCCTGTTGTGACATGGGACTGTCATTCAACCAAGGGGACAGAGGCAGCCAGTCAGCAAAGAGACCTCTACTTACTCTTTTCCCTCTTCATTAGAATACAAGAGACACCATTATAGAGGAATAGCTCTTTATAAAGTCATTCTGTTTGTATTCAAGAAATTCTTAATGTATCTGTTTTTATTGTTATTATTTTAGGTGTTAGGGCCTATTAACCAGCACAAATGGTTTCCATAGTAACATTCAAGTGGAAAATATTGGCCAAGTCTTCATTTATGGTATCCTTTACTTTTCAAAACTTGCCCATAAACAATCATTAAGGGCTGGGGTCATTAAAAAATACATATCCAAGACTTCTTTGTTCTAAAAACCAAGAAGTTTTTAAATTAATCCTCTCATTTCATGCCTTCTTTAGCAAGATCGTCTTCTGAGAAATATTTTATGTTAGATATTTGTATTTTAATCTCCGAAAGCTATTATCACAGTTCAAGCTTAAGTTTTAATGGCCTTATGCCACTTTCATTTCTACAAAAGAAAAGAAGAAATACCAGGCACAAGGACATATGGATTCTCCAGGACAGTGGTCCGAAACATTTTTGATTATGCACCTCTAAGTTTTTGTTCTCATAGGTATTCACATGTCCCTTGAGAATGTGCCCTGGGTCCCTTGAAGTTATATTACAGACTGCTGGGGTATAGAGGAAAGATTACCTGCTTTGGAAACTGCTTCTCTAATGGGTGGAAAGCTGTGTGAATGCATGCACATCTACTCCTTATGAATGTCTGTGTGTGATAATAATAATAACTGAGATTTGTGAAAGTACTTTAAGGTTTGCAAGGCATTTTTATACATTACCTCATTTGATCCTACTCTTTGCAAAGTACCATCACTAAGTTTATAAAATGAGTTGTGGTCACATAAAATGCGAACCTTGGTGAAGAATTCCGATTAGGATATATAGTGTATGCATACACTTGTTATCAAGTTAATGTAACATTTTCTACCTGTAGAATATGAGCTTCAGTTCACTTCCAGAAATATTTACTAAGTTGCTGCTATGTGCCAAAAAACATACCAGGTGCTGGTGATACAATGACAAAAATCAAATAGACCCTCCCCTCAAGAAACTTACATTCCATTAAGCTTAATTACCTCTCTTCATAGTAGAAACAAATATGCCTTCAGAGTCACAGGTCACAAAAAATAGGCTGTGCTTATAAAATGGGGCAGCAGGGAAAGGGCATGATTAGGCGCTGCGATAGATACAGAGAGTAGTGAGTCTAATGGCAAGAAGATCTGAGTTCAAATCCAGACTCAGATACTTACTGTCTACATAGTCCTGTACAAGTCATTGAACTCTATTTATCTCAGTTTCCTCATCTGTAAAATGATCTGAAGAAGGAAATGGAAAATCATTTCAATATTTTTTGCCAAGAAAACTCCAAATGGGGTCACAAAGAGTCAGACATGACCGAAAAATGACTGAACACCAATATATTATAGTGACTCACTATTTCATACTAGTGGATTGGTTTATTTCTACATTAGTCTGTGTAGAAAATAAATGGTATATCTCAAAGGAAGAGAGCTACCCTATAAATTGTAATTTCTTGTTTTCTGAGGTAAAGTTGCTGTTCAGTTTTATTGATAGAAATAATCAGTACACCCAAATGATCTGTAGTCATCTCTTATAAAGTCTTTATATATATATATATATATATATATATATATATATATATATATATATATATATGTATGTATATATACATATACATACATATATATACATATATATGTATGTATGTATATACATATACATACATATATACATACATATATATATATATACATATATACATATATATACATATATATACATATATATACACATATATACACATATATATATTATGTATATATATATTATATATATATATATATATGTATATATACATATATATATATATATATATATATATATTATATATATATATATATATATATATATATATATATGATCAAGTCTTGTCAATAGGCTTTCCAAGGCTCTTTCCCTTTAAAACCTCTCTGAAACATGTGCTGAGACTCATGGGATAAAACCACAGCGGGCCTGCTGAGAATTAGCAGGTCTGAAAATTAGAAAAAATGACAATTAATGAGATTCTACTGTATGCACAGAAAAAAAAATCATAACCAAGCCAGCTTATTTGTATAGCCTGTGATCTGTAAATGAAGAAATGCTTTCATCAGAAACAGAGAGATACCACAGGGCTTTCCTGATACAGTTTTTTTTTTCCAGCTAGCTACAATGCCCTCAAATTTCAGGTGGAGTTTGCTTCTTGGCTTAATTTGGTTTAACTTTTTTCATTGTATGCTGAAGATTCTACTTTATTTTTCTTCTTTGGATTTTCCTACTATAAGTTGTTCAGAGTAAAGGGACATGTCTTTTAATATTAATTTCTATATATATTTATTTATATTTATATACACTCATATACTTACATAATTTTTATAAATATAATTTTTATAAATTTATTTAGAAGATTGTATTAATATTACTATAATAATATATTATAAGTGTAATTAATATAATTGATTATATTTATAAAATTATAAATTTTGTAAATTTTATACACACACACACACATATATATATGTATATTATATATATATATATATATATACATATTTATACTTGCTATATTTGCTCAGAGATCCAGGCAAGAGTGTATCTTTTAACTTGAATAAACAAACAACAAAATCAATGCACACTGTCTCATGGGTAAGCATTACAGTCCTCATCTAGTCCTGCTCTGCTATTAACCATTAAGTTCAAATTGTTATGTATAATGGTGCCTGGTGCGTCATCCATGTTAATAAACACATTTTATTATAGAGGTCATAGAAACAGCTACAACTAAAATATACCTTACACACCCAGATCGATCATGATGAGGCAGGATATGGATTAGCTAAAATCTGGACAATATAGAGAAATGTAGAAGGAACTGCATGGGACAAAGCCTGCAGAGGCCTTTTACGTTTTTCCATGTGAATGCATATCTCTTTTATACTTCACTCTCCTCCACATACTCGATGACAGTGGCCTTCTGCCTGTTTCTCACACGAGGCACTCTATCTCCCATCTCCCAGCTTGGTGCCTTTTCACTGGCTGTTTTCCATGCCTTGAATTCTCTTCCTTCTCATCTCCATTTCCTGGCCCTCCTTGTTGTGGTTGTTCTTGTTTCAGTCATGTCCGACTCTCTGTGAGCTCTTTTGGGGTGTTCTTGGCAAAGATACTGGAGTGGTTTGCCATTTCCTTCTACAGCTCATTTTACAGATGAGGAAACTGAGGGAAACAGGGGTAAGTGACTTGCCCAGGGTCACAGAGCTGATAAGCATCTGAGGTCAGATTTGAACTCAGGTCTTCCTGACTCTATACTAGGTGCTCAATTCACTGTGACACCTAGCTGTCCTTGGAATTCCTGGCTTCCTTTAAAGTTAATCTAAAGATTTTCAGGCTTTATAACACCCCACTTTCTGTAAGTCTTTCATGATCCTCTTTAATACTAAGACCTTCCCTTGTGAATGTCTTCAGTTTATCCTGCATACATCTTGTTTATATGAAATTGTTTGTGTTCTGTCTTGCCCATTAGACTGTGAGCTTCTTGACGGCAGACACTTTTTTGCCTTTTTTTTTGTCCCTACCCTTAGCAGAGTTCCTGGAATAAAATTGGCCCCCTTATAAATGCCTTTTACCTGACTAACTTGGCTTCATACAGTGGAAGGAGTATTGGTTCTAGTCAGAGAAGCTGGGTTCAAATACTACCTCTAATACTACCTGTATAACTTGGACAAGCATTTGACTTTCAAGGGCCTCGAATTTCTCAGGTGTAAATTTGAGGGGTATGACAAAGTTCAAATTCTGGTTCTGATATTTACTATTTGTGTAACTTGGGGCAAGTTATTTAAGGCCTCAGTTTCCTTATCTGTAAAATGAGGTGTTTGGACTAGAGAGCTCTTGAGGTCCCCATCAGTTCTAAATTCACAGTCTTTTGCTCTTATAGGTCCGCCGTTCCGAGGTGACACTGCCTCTTGAAAGAGGGAGTGGAGGGAATGCCTCATTATACAATTCATGGTGTAATGGTCCAAAGAAAACAGAAATGGCAAGAAGTGGCAATCAGATAGACAAGCTTTTACTGGAAACTCAGATGTCGATACAGGGGAATACCGCTTGGAACAGACTATGTTTTGTCTTGTTTTCTATGATGTTTCTATTTAAGAGCACAAAGAAGCAAGGACCTAGACACATCTGAACTATGATGCCCTCCTTCTCTTCCATTTTCAGACTCTTCCCGGTAGATTGGACTGACAGGATAGCTTTCTGTATTTTCCTCACATAGAACAGGGATTCCAAACCAGAACAGCACAAATTTACTAATTTCCTCTTGGGGCTCATCACATTGCTGTTGCCTTGCGTAATGGTATTGCAATTTAAAAATGTATATGTATATTATAGCTGAAGGCTGAATCCCAGCTAATGAGTGAAGGAAATGTTGAGCAAATCAATTGTTTGTGGTCCTGTTTATATTCTTATTGTGAAGGTGAATCTCGGGTTTTTTGAAGAAAATAAGAGGCAACCTGGTTACTGGAAAGAACCAGTGTTTGTGTCCCACCTCAGAAACACGTTATGTGACCATGCTCAGGTAGTATAATTTTTTGAACCTCAGTTTTCTCATCTGTAAAATGGGAGTAATGATACTGCAATAACTAACACAAGTTTGTTGTGAGAAAATCTCTTTGCAAAACCTTAAAGCAACATATAACTGTAAATTTATAATTCCAGACAAGTAGATGATGCAGTGGAGAGAGCACTTAGGAAGCTTGGGAAGACCTGAGTTCAGATTTGGCCAACTATATTAACTTAGGCAAGTTACAAACAAGTTATTTGAACTTCATATGCTTCAGTTTCCTTTTGTGTAAAATGGGAATAATAATAACATCTGCCTCCCAAAGTTGTTAAGAGGATAAAATGAGATAGTATTTGTAAAGCACTTTGTAAATCTTAAAGTGTCATATAAATGCTAATAATGACAACCATCATCATCATTATTGTGATTTGTTATCACTGTTATTATTATGTTCTTCTTTTGTTAAGTTATGATGCTCAATCATAATGTGAATTTTTTTTATGGCTATATCTGAATTTTATAGATCTTACTGTTGTTCAGTCATGTCCAACTCTGTATGACCTTGTATAGGGTTCTTGGAATGGTTTGCTGTTTCCTTCTTTGGGGGATTAAGGCAAACAGAGGTTAAATGACTTGCCTAGGGTCGCACAGCTTGTGAGTGTCTGAGGCTGAATTTGAACTCAGGTCTTTCCAACTCAAAGTCCAATGGTCTATCCACTGAGCCACCTAGCTGCCTCACAGATCTTACATTTCTTAGTAGGGATTCATCCTCAATTAAAATGTTGCCATATTGTTCCCTACAATCAATGAATAAGGGCTTCTTTTACTTAAAATATTATTTTTCTCTACTGGAAGTATAAATAGCTTTCTGAGTGAAGAATTTTTGGGATTTTCTTGCTGAGATTCAGTTTTTGGTCATAAGAAAGGCAATTTCAGACTCCTAGGATTACAGAATTTTAGAGTTGGAAAGGACATCGGTGGTCATCCAGTTAAACTTATATTTCAATAAGAATCTTAACTACAACATACCCAACAGCTTCTATCCAATAACCTCCAATGAAGGGGAGTCCACTACCTCCCAAGATGGCCCATTCCATTTTTTAATAGATACAATTGTTAGTCATTTATTTTTAACATCAAATATATATGTGCCTTTTTTTTTTGCAGTCTATCTCTACTAGTATGTTATTTGAGGACAAATAGCACCAATTAAATTTTTCTTCCATATGACAACCCTTTAAATTACTGAAGACAATTTACATATCCTAGAAGTTTTCTCTCTTCCAGGCTAAACTTCCTAGATTCTTTCAATCTATCTTCATGTGGAGTGGATCAGCATTCTGGTCAACATTCTTTAAACACCGTTCAGCTTATCAATGTATATCCTAAAATATGGCACTAAAAACTGAACATAACATTGCAGGATGGTAGGGCAGGGCAGAGAGAAAAGTAAACTTATTTTTGCAAGCTATAACTCTCTTAAGATAGCCCAAGATCACATTCACTTATTTTGGATGCCATAAGACACTCTGGACTCAAAACTTGCACTCCACTTAGACCTCCAGATCTTTTTTCACGCTAAGTGCTACCTATCTGTGTTTCTTTACATTGCTTTTATGAAGTTGATTTTTTAATTCAAGCATAAATCTTGACATTTATCTTTATTATTTTTTATCTTATTAGATTCAGAACAGTTCCCTAACCTTTCAAGATTATTATACCTGACTCTGTCATCCAGTCTTTAGTGACACGATCAAGACTGATTCTGTATCATTTCCTTTTTGATTCTATTTACAATTAGTTGCTTTTCACCTGTAATTGCTGAAGTTGTGGGTCCCTGTCTCTGAACTTAGTTCGCCATTCAGCTGGTCTGCAATGAGTTGAGTTGAGAAATCTTGTTCTCTTGCTAATCACCATTTTATTCTTGCCTCAAGGAGTTTAGCTGATCTTGGGAATGCTCCCTTGCCATAAAAGAGTTGGGCCTACCATCTTTACATCACCAAGCTATCCTTCAAGGATGTCTGGTTTGCTGTCCAAAAAATCTGGGCCACTATCTCTCAGGTGGACTCAAACAATGAACATTTCTTAGTTGCAGGGAGAAGAAGGGGTATTGCTAACTCCTCATTACTGAACTTTTAACTAATCATATTGTTCTTCATACTTTAGCTAAGGAACCAATCGTATTGTCCTCACCCCCATGATGTCATCTCCACCCTCTCTGTTCTTTGTTCTGTAATCCCCAAAACTTATGAAACTGTGCCCCTCATTCAAGGTCTTAGTTCACTGGGGAAGTTGAGACCCTATTTTTTTGATAGATTCCCAATTTGTCAATAAATTAATCATGCTCGGAATTTTGGGCTTCAGTTTACCTTATTTTTGCTGTTATACCAGCTTAGTATTATCTGCAAATTTCATTAGCATGCCATCTATACATTTGTTTTATTCATTGCTCAAAATGTTAAACAACACAGGGCTAAGCACTGGGCATTCACATACAGAATTCCAACTTCACCTTGAGCCATTAATGACTACTCTTTGGGCATAGTAATTCATCCATTTCTGAATATTTATAATTCTATTATCATCTGGTCCCCAACATTCCATGCTTTCCATATAAATAACATGATATACTTTATCAAATACCTTAATAAGATGTAGGCACATGATACTTAACATTCCCATGATCTGCCATCTGAGCAACCTGTGAAAAAAAAAAAGGAAATAAGGAGAATTTGTCGTGATCTGTTTTTACCCAAGCCATGTTGGCTCTTCATGAGCACCATTTCCTTTTACAGATGTTCACTAATCATGTTTTAATAACTTATTCTAGAAGATGGGTGATGGAAAAGGACTGAGAAAATTAACCCCACCCTTTGCTTTGCAGAGTTTGGATGGGGGTAGTGGTGGGGGGTATGAGTATTTACCATTGCATATACTATCAAATTTGATGTGTTGAGTGGTTTTAGTGAACTTATTATTTCCCCCTTTCTTTTAAAAATATTGTAAAAGATGGCTTGTTTGGCAGGAGAGGAAGGGTAATATACTCGGTGACAAATGTTAAAGGGGATATGAAAAAAATTCGGACACTAATTTACTGTTGATGGAACTGTGAATTGATCCAACCATTTTGAAAAACAATCTGGAATTGTGACCAAAGTTATTAAACTGCCCATATGACCTTTGACCTAGTAGTACCATGACTAAATCTGTTTCCCAAGATGATTAGGGAAAAAGGAAAAGAACCTATATGTTCTAAAATGTTTATAGCAGCTCTCTTTATGGTGTCAAAGAACTGGAAATTGTAGAAATACTCATCAACTGGAGAATGGCTGAAGAAGTTGTAGTATATGATTGTGATGGAATATTATCATCTATAAGAAATGATGAACTTGATGATCTTAGAAAAAAACATGAATAGACTTGGATGAAATAAGAGTGAAATGAGCAGAAGCAAGAGAATATTGTATACAATAACAACAACATCGTCTTAAGAACAGTTTTGAGTAACTAAGTCATTTTGACTATTATAAATATCCAAATTAACTCCAAAGACATGTGAAGGAACATATCATCTACATCCAGAGAAAAAATTAATAAATAGAAGTATGCATAGAGAGGTTTTACACATATATATGTATTTATGTACATATATATTTGTTATCTAATGCTAACCATCTCTGTAGTGGGTAGGGCACAGAGGGAAGAAAAAAGGGAAAAAAAGTTATATGATAGGTGATAAAATACATTCTCATATTTCTCAAGAATCAAACTCATTGCTCTATAATTTGTAGAATATATTCTCCACCGTTTTATAAAATCAGGATAACATTTACATTTCTCTAGTCCTGTGGTGACTCTCCCATTGTCCACAGACTTTAAAGGTCAATGACGGACTGTGGCTTAGCAATCAAGTTTTCAATTAATTCAGTACATAATGATGAAGCAATCTGGGTCAGGTGAATTTAATTCATCCCAGATTTAGGTTCTCACTATTTCCTTAACTATTTGGGGTATCAATTCCTTCTCATATGTTTTTATTCTGACCTTTCCAGTCCAAAGGTCATTCTCTTTGGCATTCTTTGGCAGAGAATACAGATGCAAAGGGAGAATTGAGCAGCTCCACCTTCTCTCTGTTACCAGTACTCTTTGTTGCAGTCACCTGGAACAGAGATCTTCTCCTTTGTTTAATTCTCTTCTTTTTTCCACAACCGAACCAACAAAACAAAACAAAAACCATTTTTTGTACTTAACCTCCCTAACCATCTTCAGCTCATTTTGAGTTTTAGCATTCTGGACATGATCCTTATCATACTGGCCTGTAACTTTTCAGTTCTTTCCATTTACAAGCCCAGGCTTCCATATGGTCATTTTGATCTTTTAAAAATCAAAGTTGGCTGGGTAGTTTTCAGAGAATCCACACTGGTCTCTTCAAACATCTCCCTGTTACAATTGTTTTCACTTCTAACGAAAGTATAAGAGTTCCTTTCTCTAAAGAGATTCCATTATTTGTCTAGGGTAGTGTCAACTGCTTCAACTGGTCCCCACATTTGCTGTATACTTTCCTGTGACGCAGTTTTTAGTCACAACATATAATGATTTCAGTTTTAAAGTTACTTTAGGGACTGGCTCCATTATTTTAAAAGCCACAATGGAGATTTGGCATTTTCTGGTCTAAGCAATCTGAGCCGGTCGATTTTGATCGGTTAGTTTCCTTTCAGTCTGAGGGTAGCAGACATGAACTACATTTAATTCACTGGGGGCCTGGGGAGGTATGAGAATCAGCAAGAATTTCTAAAAGAAAATACTCTCCCCTCTATCCTTCCCAAAAATTAAAAAAAAAATATACATAACGTAGGTTCATAGTTTCTTATACAGTACAAACCTTTCTTTTTCTTCTGTGTATATTGAAATGTTGCTGTGTACTGGTGACTGTTAAGTTCAAAATAAAAAAAAATAAATTTAATTTTTTTAAAGTATGTCAAGCCTAATAGAAAAATTAAAATTCAAAAATTCTTGTACAGACAAGGGAATAGCTATGTTTAGTATGTTTAGGCTTACCTTTTTGAAAATTTTTTCTATACTGATTTATCATTTATTTCAGTTTTTATTGAACACAAAGTATATTACTGGTTTTATAGGAGATATATAAGACACAAAGAACAGAGTTTCTTCTCTCAGGAACTTTTCAATTGAGAAGACATCTTGTATATGTATCAAAAAACTAGAAAATTACTTGAAGGTAAAAATAGAAGCAAATGTATGATAGAGGGATAGTTCAGAGAAGGGCAGACAAGCTGGTGAAGGGCTTCAAGCTCACAATATGTCAATAATAGTTGAAGGAGAGCATTTACCAGGAGAGGCAAGACAGAAAGGACATGATGGCTGTCCTCAAATATATGAAGGGGTTCTCATGTAGAAAGGGTTTTAGATTGTTCTGTTTATCCCTAAAGGGGAGAACTAAGAGGATGAGGTGGAAGTTGCAAAGAGGCATATTGAAGCTTAAGGTAAGACAAACTCGTTAAGAATTAGAGCTAGCTAAAGGCAGAATGGGCTGTCCTGTAGGGTTGTGTATTCTCCCTCATTTAAAGGCCTTTAATTCAAGGTTGGATAATCAACTTTGGCAATGATTTAGAGGAAATTTTTATGGAGGCATAGGTTGGACTAGATGGCCTTTAAGGGTCCTTTCACCTTTTAGATTCTAGGACAAGTGCTGAGGAAATTCTGTCATGGGAATTAACATTGTAGGCTCCTAATTAGGGAAGTTTCTTGGAGGAGGTAAGCCCCAAACAAGGTCATAAAGGAGATGTATGATTTAAATGGATGGAGGAGAAGGATGGAACTTTATTCTCCTTTTCTGCTTTCCTCAGTTAAAGCTGTTCTTGTTACATTGCCCCCTAATTTAGGATAACAGGGAAAAGTTTGTGGTTCAAATTCAACTAAAGGGGTATGTCTAATTGTGTATTTTGAAACTCACCCCTATTCTTTCCCTTCTCTAACTTATCATCTCATTCCCCTTCCTCTAAACATATGCCTTCCTGCCAAATGGCTATGGCATCAACCATAACTTCTTTGGATAATACTACCAATGCACAACTGGTTCCTAGAAGACAAAATGTACTCATACCACACATTTAATTTTATTTTGTATTATTAACATTTCATGCACAACTTTAAGTATAGTATCAATAAAACAATGAATCACATCCTACTTGTAATGTGCTGATATCTGAGGTGTACATGCTTACACTGAAAATTTAGTGAACTGACTCCAGCATGTCCCTGCTTTGAGATCAAAGTGCAAATAAAGTAAATCCATATTGATAAAGGTACAAGAGTCCTTAATCTTTTTTAGGATCTGCTTCTTGTTTTTATCTCTTTGTTTTGAGGCCTCCAGGTTGAGTCAGGCTTTCCCTTAGCAGGTGCTAAAAGAGTTATATTAGGATCATCTGAGAGTAATTTTTCAGCCAACTCCCCTGTCCTTCCTAGGAGTCTTAGTGAATCTAAATGCTTGGAAATTCCACCTGCATTTGACTGCTCAAATGAGAAAGCCACTCATCTTGCTATGTCCTTTATGCAGTGGAAAGTTCATTGTATTTGAAATGAGAGAACCTGAGTTCAAATCCTATCTCTGACAATTAATACCAGTATGACCGTGGACAAGTTGTTTCTCTTCAGACATGAGTTTCCTCACCCATAAAATGAGGGCTGTTAGGAGTGGGACTAGATATCCTCTGAGACAGTTCACTTCTTCTAAATCTACAATCCCAAAGATACTTCCCCTATCTACAGTTATTTTTGCATAGACCTTTTGGCAACTTCCTTCTCTCTCCTTGGAATTTTAATGACTGTCCCCAAGTATTTTGACCCTGGAAAATCATGAATTCTCTATGGTTTTCCTGAAGTAAATTTGTTGCAATTAGTCATCAGGACTGGTTCAACTTTTTGGGTGAAGCTTTACTTGTATACCTCCTGCCCAGATTGACATTTGGGACTCATTTGGTTTGTGTGGCTGTAATAACCCATGATTATTCTTGAGCCATCCTCCCCCATGCTGTTACCCAACAGATCAAACTTCTCTTTTGTTTAATTTCTACTCTCCCACTAAACTTCCCACTAAGGTCTTATATCCCAGGTCTAAATGTGTATCTACACATTTTCAGAGATGATATTGACAGACAGATCCTTCGTTCAATGAATACATATACTTTTTTCAAGGCTCACTTCTCCTCCAGTGTCTAAATGATATCTCTACTTTTATCCAAGGGGAATGTTATTGTTAGCCTTAGAGAACCAAATTAATTATGTTTCAAATAATAGATAATTCTCATCACTAGTAAGAGAGGAGTTTATTTCCATCTAAGAGCTAGCATTTATAAATTATTGCATTTGATCTTCATTAAAACCTTTTGAGTGAGATGCTATTATTACAAATTTGGAAACTGAGGTAGACAGAAGTCAAGTGAATACTTGCCCAGGGTCACACAGCTAGGAAGTGTATGGGACAGGATTTGAACTCAGGTCTTCTTCTTGAGTGTTCCAGAAGATTATTACCTAGTTGCCTAAAAACATTAGGACATTCTAAGCAAGAGGAAGAGCATGAGATAAGGTATTGTGACAGGAATGAGTAGAGTATGTACAAGAAGTTAGACTGTGATGGGGCCTACTAGAAGTTACAGTCAGATAAGAAAGGTGAGGACATTGAACAGCAGGTTTAAGACTGAATTGTGTCCTTCAAATATGGCAAGTACTCTAGTTCATATCCTCATTACCCCTCACTTGAACTCATATTCTAACTAGTATCCCTTTTTCATTATTTCCCTTGTCCATTTTATCCTGTAAATACCTGCTAAAGTGAAGTTCCTAAGACTCAAGTCTAACCATGTCATCCCCTTGCTCACAAAGCTCTATTGGCTCCCGATTGCCTTTATGCTAAAATACAAACTCCTCTCTTTAGCATTTAAAACTCTTCAAAACCTGGTTCCAGAGAGCCTTTCCAAGCTTATCCATTATTTCCCTTCATATAGTTTATGTTCCTGAGAAACCTGCTTGCTTTTCCTTGTACATCTGCCATCTCCGTGCCTTTATGTGGATTCTCTCCCATGCCTGAATTTTACTCCCTGATTATTACAGCTTTAGAGAACCCATAGCTACTTTCAAAACTAAGCCCAAGTGGTACCAAATATAGGAGGCCTTCTCTGATATGCCAAGCTGCCATTGCCTTCCTCCTGAAATTACTTTGTAATGCTGTGATATATTTTATAGTTCTGACACAGTGGCTAGCCAGACACTGCTTTACTGAGGGTATGGGTGGTGGTGGTACTTGCCCTTTTTCTGCCGTCATTATTTGCCACAGTTTCAATGATCTAGGATTGTCTCTGTCCTCATTAGGAGAAGCAGTTTCACCAGGGTTTCAGTTTTGTCCCTGCTGCAGCTACCTAAAGCACAATACTGTTTTGGGCTTTCATCTAAGGGTTCCTCCTGAGCAAGGAGAGGGAGAGTTCAAAAAGGTACCTAGAATACAGACATGAATCATTCTTATTCTCACAAGAAAAGGTAATCCTAAGAAATAAAGAATGATAGAATGACTACAGTAAGTTGAAGTATTGATATTCAAACCTCATTGCGACATTAACAATTATTTTCTTTGCATGGCATTGTTTTTAAGCTGTGTATAATTCACCTCCACTGAATACAGCTTTTTCAACTCTCAGTGAACTCTTTTCTCCTCATGGTCTATCTCTTTTTTGGACACTCTTCCATTGCTGCTATTCCTGATATAACTGCTCCGTTAGCTGCTACTCTGCTGCTGAAGTGCCTACCAAGGGGAAGAGACCAACTCCCTTTCAAGACCTAAAAAAGCCCCCTAGCAAAGGAAAGACAGCAACCTGGGGACAGCCCAATGCCAACTACAGTCTTGCCTACAAGGCCACCATCTCATGACTTGCTGCCAGTTGGAGGGAAGTGAATCTCTTTATCTGATTATCCAAGTCTTAGATCCTTACACTTCAAAACTGGCAGGAAGAAGGGACCTGAAGTATGGGCCATAGAGCAGGAACTTGGTAGATGTTTGTGATTTACTGATAGCTCTTGCAGGCAACAAACAGCTCCAAAAGCTTTTTGAATATGGTAAAGTGATCATAAAATGATGTTTTAGCAAGAATTATATATTGGGCAAGGTAAACAAAAGGGGGCAAGGAGATTGGCTTAAGAATGTCAGGTTTGGAGACTGGTTGGAAGATAAGGTGTGTGTATAAGTAACATAGTTGACCATATTAGAGTTATTAAAGTAACTATATAGGCTACGTTATAGTTACTGTAATAAACCAGGTTCAAGATGAAGAAGGCTCAGATGAAAATGGTGGCTATGGATTAGAGAAGAGTGTTTGAATCCACAAAAACTGGTGAGGAAGGGACAGAAGGACTTAGTGATAGTTTATACAGGGAGTGCATGTAAACGAGTGGAGGTGTGAGGGTCAAGAGGTGAGAGGAGTCAAAGAAAATTATGGAATTGTGAGCCTAAGACTTGAGAATATTAGTGCTATTACTAATGATGGGACAACTAGTTTATGGGAGAAAATAATGTTTGATATTATTCTACCTTCCTTTATATTCTTTACTTTGATTAAAATTTAATTAGATTAGTAAATGTCTTTAAAAGGGCATCAAGGTGGCACAGAGGATAGATTTCTGGGCCTGGAGTCAGTAAGACCCATCTTTGTGGGTTGAAATCTTGCCTCAGACACTTACTAGCTGTGTGACCATGGGCAAGTCACTTTAACGTTGTTGGCCTTTTCTGTAAAATGAGTTGGAGAAAAAAATGGCAAACCATTTCAATATCTTTGCCAAGAAAACCCCAAATGAGGTCACAAAGAGTTGGACACAACTGAAAATGACTGAACAAAAAAAGTCATAGAAAGGCTACATATAGAAGGATTTTATCCTGATGCTTACTATAGTATGATCTTTTAAAGAATCACACATATCATACTTATCTTTGGTGATATGATCATATTTAAATATGAAAATGTGTGGGGAAATAATAAAAAGTTAATCATCTTTGTTTCTTTAATCTTCAAATAATGTTATCTCAAGGTTCTTCACTGTTCTTGTTGTCTTCTTCTTCTCACTCTTTGAGTTTATTAGTGAATGCCTTAATCAAACTGTGTTGCCCAGAGCTGACACATTTCCCCCCCATGTATATTCTGACCAGGATAAAATACAGCAGTACTCTTGTCATTCAGTCAATGGAACAAAATTTTACTAAGTGTTGTCTAAGTTCCATGGCCTGGAGATGTAAAAACAAAAATGAAACTGTCTTTACCCTCAAGTAGCTTATATTCATTTGGGAGAGAATACTTAAATACAAAATATATACAAGATAATTTGGGGGTACACTAGCTACTTGGAGAAGTAGGAAAGGCTTTGTGTAGGATATGGGGCTCAAGCTGACTTTTGAAGGAAATAAGGGATTAATAAACATAGAGGAGGGAGTGCCTTCTAGGAATGGGAACAGTCAGTAGAAAAGCATAGAGATGGGATATGGAATGATATGTGTGTGGAGCAGCAAGACGATCAGTTTGACTGGACCATAGATTCTCTGAAGGTAAGAAATGCACAATGAGTTGGGTATAAGTATTTTGAACCCAGGGTGTGAAAGATTTTAAAAGACAAACAGAAGAGTTTATTTTTGAACCTAATTGATAACAGGGAATCGCTGGAGTTTTTTGAGCGGGAGAGAGACACGTTCAGACACCTTGGTTGTTATGTGAAAGTTGAATTGAAATGGAAGTCAAAGAAAGACCAAATAAAAGGATATAGTAATTGTCCATGTGGGAGGTAATGAGGGCTTAACCTATGGCTGACTAGTGTGAGTAGAAAGAAGGGTGTGGGTGCAAGAGATGTTATAAAGGTAGGAACATCAAGATTCGGTTATGGGTTATATGGGATGACAAAGAGTGAAGAGTTGGATAGCGCCAGAGCTGGGAACTTGTATGATTAAAAGGATGGTGGTGCTCTTAATAGGAATAGGGAAGTTCAAAAGAGGTTTATGTTTAAGATGGAAATATAATTGCTTTTATTGATAGCTCTTATATAGGTTTAGTTTTAGATGTCATTATCCAGTTTAAAAACTCTACTGGCAGTTGGAGATATATGACTGTGTCTAAGGGGAGAGCCTTAGATTGGAGACACAGATATGGGAGCCAACTACACAAAGGTAATAATAGTAATACTTTGTGCCAAGCTGCTATATGCTTTAAAATTATTACCTCATTTGATCCTTACAACCTTTGGGAGGTAGCTGCTATTGTTACCCCCAATACACATGAGGAAAGGGAAGCAAATAAAGATTAAGTGACTTGCCCAGCTAATAAGCACCTGATTTGAACTTAGTTCTTCCTGAGTCCAAACTCTGTGCTTTCTTCACCTTGACACCTAGCTGCTCCTATAGGAGCTTATGGAGTCACAAAGTGAAGGAGGATGGAGAGATAAGAGGGTTCAGGTCAGTGTGTTGGGGTACATCTAATGGGAGGACCATGATATAGATAATGAACCAATAAAAGGTACTGAAAAGGAGCATTTAGACAAGCAAGAGGAAAACCGAAAGAAAGCGCAGTCAAGAAAATCTAGAGATGAGAGAGTATCCAGAAGGAGACAGTAGGCAACAGTATCAAATTCTCCAGACATGAAATCTCATAATACAGTCTAAGAATGCATTAACTATTTTGACTGCCACAGCACATTTAGTAATATGTATTGAGTTTGCTCATAAATACTTATATCACTTTGAAAATAATTGTTGCCTAACCATAACTCCTCCATTTTGTCCTTGTTAAGTTTAGTTTTGAACCCTAGTGTAAGATTTTACATTTGTTCTTATGAAATTCTAATTTATTAGATTAAGTTCAATGTTCTACCCTGTCAAGATAGTTTTGAATCCTGACATCCAAAGTTTTCAACAACTCTCTCATCTTTTTGTCACTGCACATTTGACAAGTGTTTTATAACTATTTCTTTATCTAAGTCAGTGCTACCAATGTTGAATAACACAGAGTCAAATGCAGATCACTGGAATACTAGATGGGAGACCTCCTTCCAAGTTCTCATGAAACCATTATATTTCAAGTCAAGTTAATTAGATCATTTGTAAATCCACATAACTAGAGTCTGGACCAGAGATGTGAACACTGCTGATGGCTGCATTGTAGCCCACAACATTCCTGAGTGTCCAAGGAACCAGATTAAAATGTCATTGAGAAATATTTAACAAAATAAATAAAAATACAACAAAACATAGATGATGTTAATGTGTCGATATGCACCCACAGAGATCTTTATGTTTAGTTTATTCACCCCTGTTTCTATTTGAGTTTGATACCACTAGTGTAGACCACATACATACATCTTTTCCACAAAAATATTGAGAGAATTTGCCAATTGTTTTGTTACAGTCTTAATAAATATACACAGTGTTCTGCAACTACTAGTCTTATACCATTATGAAAAAAGAAATATCATTAATTTGGCATAAGATGTTTATGTAAGGTATGCTAATGTAACAGTTTGTAATGGTTTGGTCTAGATTTATTATGATGCCTCCACATTGTAATACTAATAATGTATGTTATAGTGCAGTCTAGTCACTACACAATGTCATACATGAGGTCTTATACCTCTTGCCAAAGTATGTAAGACACCTCCCATTTCTATCTGGATTTGGCTCACCCCTCCAGCCTGCTCTCCCACTAGTTGACCTGAGTTCCCAGAGATTGACCATCACCTTATGATTACATTTAAGCTTTCCAAAGTTCCTAGGGAGCAACCCTATTGAAGAGAAATACATCTCCCATACTCAATCTCCTAGCCACTGAACCTCCATTTGATATTTTTTATATCTAAACAACCAGCCACTTACAATAACATAATACTTTTATATCTTAGGTATGACTGTTTTAAAGCAAAATAAATAATGATATTGATATTACCATATTAAGACAAGTATACAAGTAATAAAATATATCACAAGAGACCTATAAATCCAGATCACACTCTCCATATTCACTAACATGACTATCAATTTTCTATTAGTCATTTCTGTTTAATTATTTCCAATTAAACACCATTATCTTTGGCAAAGAAAATGGAAGCCAAGTAAGAGCTTAGTAATTTTGTTTTTTCTTCATTGTCAGTGTCATTTTCCTGTACACCTTGATGAATGCTCTTATTCCCACAAAGTTCCTCCAAACGTAGCTCATCATCTCACAAATATATGAAATTTGTCACATAACAGACATTTTAGTGCAAACCCTCATGCCTGGTAGCAAAATGACTAAAATGTGGCAGGTCACTAGTATTCTCACTTAATGAATAATACATTTTTCTAAGCAGAGCTTTGGAAGTTAGACAAATAGAAACGTGTGGTGGGCAGTTTCTGTGCCAGAAACGTGGAATTTCAGAAACTTTTTTTTCCCTTTTACTCAACAATGCAATATGCATTCTCAGGCTAGACAGCTTGATCTAAACTACCAGATCATCTGGCTCAATGTGGTTTCAAGCATGTTTTTTTTCCCTTTTTTCCCCTTTTCCATTAGTGAATTCTTCCTGGAACCTCCATTTACAAGAAGGGCCCAGAAAAGACATCTTTCCATCTCTGGACTTCATCTTCATTTCCCTACGTAGTAGACTACCTGCAAGAAAAGGAACTTTTCCCTCCTACCTCTTTTCAATTCACTTTTATGTGTTGTCTCTTCCATTAGAATGCATGTTCCTTGAGGGCAGGGATTGTTTTTATTTTTGCTTGTATTTTCATTCCATAAGTGCTTATTGATATGATTCATACCAAGAGGAGCCCAAACCTTAGAGTAAATCATAATCCTAAAATACCAACTTCAAATTTAGGAAAAGAATTTTGCCATCAGATGACTAAAGTATGCCTTTTATCTTAACACCATTAAATATACAGCTATATGGATCTCCTATAACTAAATCACCTCACAATGTTTCTCCTTCTTATTCACGGGGCAAACTCCATAAAATTGGCAGCATCAAGTTCTAGAAGCTGCCATGCGAGTGTTGTAAGGTGAAGGTGATTTTTCAAGGAGGCCATATCCAAGCCAGCACTGCAAATGTAGACTAAGAGCTAACATTCTAAAGAGCTTTGGTGCAAAAGATAATTCATCATATAGTTACTGTTTCCCTCCTACTATGAGGTAAGCTTCTGAGAGTTTGAGTTATTTAACTATTTGAAATAAAATTTTATTTTTTTACATTGCCTGTTTTCCTAACCGTATTATTATCCTGAGAACCCCCAGACAGTTATCTTTTGTAATAAAATATTTCTTTAAAAATAGTTTAGAAAAACCGATCAGAGAAAAATGTTATATGCAGTGTTCTAAATACAAGGTCCCTCTCCCCTTCAAAGAAGCAGTGCCTCCTCATATCTATTCCTTGGGATCAATCTTGGTCACTATATCTTTACAGTTTCTGGATTCAGTTATTTTGTTGTAATTTTTTCCATATATATTTTTGTAGTTATTGTGTATACTATTTTCTTGGCACCTATTACTTTGCTTTGCATGAATTCATTTGTCTATTTATGCTTATCTATATTCATTATAGTGCTTCTTATAACACAGAAATATTTCATTATATTCATGCAGCACAGGTTATTTAGCCATTCCCAAATGGAGTTCATACACTTGGCTTTCAGTTCTTTACTACCAGAAAAAGTGATGCTATAGGTACATGGAGCCTTTATTCATTTATTTATTGTGGCCCTCTTTGATGCCTAACAGAAAAAAAAAGTCAATAGTCAAAGGTATGCAAATTTTAGTCACTTCACCTAATTCCTTTACATTTCATATAATTGCTTTACACAGTAAACAGACCAATTCAGAGCTCTTATCAGCAAAGTACAAGTTTATCCACCTTTCCCCGTCTTCTCAAACATTGACTACTCTCATCTTTTGTCATCTCTGCCCATTTTCTGGGTATAAGGTGAAACTTCAACATTTTTTAATGTGCATATCTTAATATTAGTGATTTTTCATATGAAATAATTTCATTAGTAATTTTTTTTTGTATTCTTTCGTAACCTGTCTATTGGGGATTGGCTTTTTATTTCCTACAGTTCTGTTATGTGTCTATATATCTTGGATGTAGACCTTTATCATTTAGTACAATTTTCTTTTCTGAGACTGAATTATGTAACTTCTTGTTTCGGTATACTATTAATCTGGCTATTTTATATTTCTGCAGATAATGATAAATTATTTTAATTATTTTGCATTGATATATAATTATATAGCAGGTTAAGATAACTATTATTATTTTATCTGAGTTTGCCATGATTTCACTTAGTTTTTATTTTCTTAATTTGATTTCACCCATCTTATTTTTAATTAGGTTGGTCAAAGTTTTAGCAATTTTTAAAATCTTTAAAATAACAGATTTTATCACTGTTTGAGTTCTACAGACTTTTGGGCTTCTATTTTACATTTGTTTGTTTGTTTGTTTGTTTGTCTGTTTGTTTGTTTGTTTTAGTGAGGGAATTGGGATTAAGTGACTTGCCCAGAGTCACACAGCTAGTGAGTGTTATGTGTCTGAGGTAGAATTTGAACTCGGGTCCTCCTGATTTCAAAGCCGATAGTCTATCCACTATGCCACGTAGCTGCCCCTATTTTATATTTTTGCCATTAATTCTCAAATCTTTCTTTTTTGTCTTCATTTTTGCTGTTTATTTGTTGTATTTCGAATGTTTGAATTGCTTATTCAGTTTATTAATCCTTTCTTTTCTCATTTTCTTAATGGATTTATTTAAGGATATATTTTGCCTTTAAGTACCATTTTAGCTTTATTTTAAAATTTTGGCATGATGCCTCATCATTATCATTGGCTTTATAATTGCTATTATTTGTCCCTATTATTTGTTCTTTGACCCATTTGGTAGTTAGGATTTCAGTTTTAAATCTGCATTTTGCTTTGTGTCTTTTGCTTCTGATACACATATTGATTAGTATTTTTACTACCTTATGGTCTGTAGAAGATATATATATATATATATATATATATATTTTAATATTTACTTACAAGTTTTCTTTACTCTAATGCATAGTCTATTTTTGTGAATATTACTATGAAGTGATGAGAAATGCTTATAGCTATAAATTTAGTTGTTTAATTTAGAAACCGTCATAAATCTCAGTCCTAAATTTTCCAACAGTATTTTAGATATGTATTTACCTTTTGTTTATTTTTCTCTTAGATTGTTCCAATTATGAGGGAGAGATTAAGTCTTTTCCTATTCTGTATTTTTATTTGTCTTTTTGCAAAATTATTTTCCTTTATAAATTTGAATGTTATACCATTTGGTCACATATGTTGAATATTGTTTTTCTTTGCCTATGTTACTTTGTAATATAGTACAATATCCTTGCTTATTTCTCTGTCAGTATTCTGATTTTTTTTTTTTGCTACCTGAGAGCATGATTGCAACTCCTAATTTTTTCTTGGATTCACCAGAGGCGTAATACATTTCTCATTTTGATTCTCTCTCTTTTTTCTTTCTCAGCTATCTATCTATCTATCTATCTATCTATCTATCTATCTATCTATCTATCTATCTGCCTGTGTTTCTTAAAAAACAATAGATTATGAAATTTTGTTTTAATGTCTAGTCTGAAACTCTTTAATTTTGTTGAATAGTTTAGTTTATTCACATTTAACATAATGAAAGTGAGGTTTCTGTTTTCCTGAGTTTGTATCTCCAGGGAAACACACACACACACACATACACATGGACACGGACACAGATAGACAGACAGACAGATGAGATAGATAGATAGATAGATAGATAGATAGATAGATAGATAGATAGATAGATAGATAGATATTAAATATTATTCCTCACTTAACTCATTATTTTGTCCCTATGGTTAGTTTTGAGTAAACTACTTTGATATAGTGTGATTCTCATAGGACCTCTACTTCCCCTTCTCCCTCCATTCCTATCTATTTGTGCTTTTCATTTCTTCTCTTCCTCATAATCTGTTCTAAAATTCGATATCTGATTTTTGATCTATAATATTCCTCTCCATCTAATCTCTTTGTATCGCTTATGAAGAGAAAACTTTTAAGGTTTTTGTTTTGAGGTTCCTTTTCTAAACAATTTGTATGTTAATGCCCTTTATAACATTTGCCTCATTTTCTTTTCTTTTCTTTTCTTTTTTTTTTTGGTCTTTAGTGCCTGACTTTTAGAACTGTGATTTTATGAGGTAAGGGTTGTGAATAGTGCTGCTATCAGAAATCCTGTGTCCCAACTCGTACACATAATTACTCTTTGGGAACTTTTTTTAAATAGAGGGAACTTGGGAAAGTATCTTGTCTGTCGTCTTATTTTTCTGGTGACCCAGGATTCCTCTTTCAATTTCTGTATTTGTATTCTCAGCACCTAGCATAATGCCTGGCTCTGTTGTAGTTATTTAATAAAATGCTTGTTGATTGATTTCACCAAAATTTTATATTATCAACAAACAGTAATTTACTTTTTGTTTCTCCAAATATAAAATTTAGGTCCAATAAATTAATAATGTGTTAGAAGGAACAAACTAAATACATATTGACATTCTTTCTATAAATAAAACTAAAGGACATAAAGCAATTGAAATGGAATGATAAGTCACAAGTTTTAATCAGAAAAGTGAATGAAGAATTTAGTGGAACTAATTTGATCATGTTCCCAAAGGCCAAAAGAAATATTATTTCCTTGGAACCTTGCTCATCTTTGCCTTGAAGTGCTCATAATGAGCATAAAGAAAAAAAGACCAGTACTAGAGCTTATATATTGTCACATAAAAGGATGAACAAGGGTCATTGAAGTGAATGAAGGAATAGAGAAATTCTATGAAGAAACTGACAAGACTTTTCAAGCCAATCAGCATATAACTTGATATTTGGCAATTTACACATGAAAAGGAGTACAGGGGATAATGGTGGAATAAATGGGATGAAGAAATCAAAGAAGTTAATATTTTCTAGATTACTCAGAACCATCAAATCCCTATATAACAGATACTTTCTGAAAAAGAGCTAAAAATCATTGGGCATAGTGGGAACAGAATACTCATTAAAAATGAAATATCTTAGACAGGAAACACCTGGTTACAGACCTAAGGGCTATTTTTGAAAGAAAAAAAAAGCTGTCTGTTTCCAGCCAGATTATCATCTGTTTCAAATGATAGTCACTTAGGAGAAAGGAAGAGAGTGAAGGGGAATAAGCATTTACATAGTGCCAAAGATGAGCCAGGAACTATGCTAAACACTACAAGTATTACCTCACTTGATCCTCATAATGTGATCATGAAGTAGGTGCTATTATTACCCCCATTTTATTGTTGAGGAAACTGAAGCAAATAGAGGTTAAATGACTTGCCCAGGGTTATATAACTTGTAAGTATCTAAGCTAGATTTGAACTCTGTTCTTCCTGATTCTAGGCCAAGCACTCTACTATAACATCATCAGTAACAAATTAGAAGTACTGTGGAGCACTGGGGAAAAAAAAATCACTGGATCTAGAGTGAAGTTTTTAATTTTTTTTTGTCATCCTGAGTAGGTGATTTCATCTTTCTCACCCTCATTTTCATAATATATAAAATGAGGGACCTTGGCTGTTTGGTATCCCAACAACTCGAAAGTCTATAAAAACCCTAGAAGTGGTAAACATGTGAAAAAGATATTATATGCAATTATAATAGCTCTAAAATTACCTATTTATTTAAATAATCAGTTGATGTTGAAAAACTACGGTGTGGATAAAGTAAAAAAAAATGCTATTACCAATCAAGTTATTAACCATGTATTAAAGTTATACAATTCAGTATTAAAATTGTCCCAAAAGTCAATGAAGTTTCAAGCTTTAATTGTTTGAACTGAGACTGGTCTCATCCTTCCAGACTTTCTTCTCACTGGGAAGACGGTCATCTGTTGTTTCTGACTATTGAAGATTTCCTTCATTGTACTTTCAGGTGGTTGGATCTCTTGTTGGCAGGTCTCAATCAAAACCTTTTCCTGAACTGACTTTTGGAACACTCTGTGTTATAGAAGTTTAATTGATACAAAAGAATTGCTACAATAAATACACCAAAAGTGCCAGGGAAGCACTTCATATAGCAAGTGCTAGGTCTCCTCACCAACTGGAAAGGCAAGGCAAGGAACAGCAAAACTGTTTTAGTGCACAACTTATTTGCAAACATGAAAGAGGAAGAGAATAGGAGATTATGAACAGTATTGCTTCATGATATAAAAAGTGCTGGCGTGGAAACAAATCTTTAGTGGAATAAAACTACCACATTTAAATTCTACAATCTTGGGACCTGATTTTATGTATTTGAGGTAGTAGAAATAGCAATTAAGATGAAGTTAGGCAGAGCAACTGGAACAAATCTAATACATATTGAAGAAATCAATGCTGGAAATAATGTAATTTTAAAGGTGTTCAGGGATTTAATTTTCATGGTATTGTAAAAAAGGAGATGATTCCCAAGAAATAGAAACTATCACAGACTGTATCATTAACAACATTTTATTTTATTTATCTATGATGAGGCAGTTGGGATTAAGTGACTTGCTCAGGGTCACACAGCTAGTGTCAGGTGTCAAGTCAGATTTGAACTCAGGTCCTCCTGACCTCAAGGCTGGAGTTCTATCCACTGTGCCACCTACCTGCCCCATTAATGATATTTTTTTTAAAAAAAAAAGGTAATCAAGGAGATGTAAACAGCTATTAACTGATATGTTCACCTTCAAATTTGTATAAAATCTTTAAAACTAGTCACAGAATCACAAAGTGACCTTTGAAGCTGTGTAGGCCAATTCCTATTCAAAATATGAATCACATCTGCAGTGTTTCCCATCAGTGGGCTGCTAGGCTCTGCCTAAAATCTTTTTGTGATGAAAAAAGTTGCTTTCTTGTGAGGTGCTCTAATTTCCTTTTGGATAGTTCTATTTGTGAGGGAAATTTTGCCTTATATTGAACTGAATTCGGCTTTCCTGTACTTTCCACACATTTGTTCTAGTTCTGCTCTCCAAGGCTAACCAGAATTAAGTCTAGTCCCTTTTCTACATAACAACCTTTCACATATTTCCATATGAAATTCCTCTTCTATATGTGTCCTTTCATTTATTTATGTAGTGCTTACCATGTGTTTAAGGTGACAAGTGTTATGGATATTTTGATTGGTCATTTTTTCTATAACTATATAGTCATCATTACATTGCCTCAAATTGCAAGCCTTCCATTACCACTGATCCTGTGTTACCCTTTTCTGTGTCATGCCATAAGTTGAGGGGCTCTAAAATAAACAGAAGATAAGAGCTATTACCTCAAGTAGATTATAACCTAACTGGCTTTCCGATTCCTGAAGTAATTTTTGAAGTTACAAGGCAGTATATAAAGTTTGATATAGAAGTGTAAATAGAAGTATAAGTCATGAAGTTACTCATTGTTCTTCTTGCCTCAGACAGTCAGCATTAAATATGACTAAAGCATTTCTACTAATGCCCAAAAGGTACAGGTATAAATAACACCTAATTCCATCTGAATTTCACTTAGTTTAATATTCAAGACTATAAAAAGAATACTTTTGAAATATCAGTCTGTAGATTCAACTATTTCCCTGGAGGGACATATAGCAAGCTCTAAAGTCTCTCAAACAGGTAAATATTCCAAGTTAATTGGTTTTCTGGAATTATAGTTCTTTGTTCTTCTCATTTTTGTTTGAAAAAGGTGGTTGAAATGCCATGGCAGTTTAAATATGTCTCTAAGTTCCTCAGGGTTTTAACAGTAAGTTTTTTAGTCTTCTAGCAAGATCTTTAAAAAATGAAGCCACACACATAAAATCATCGCACTGAAATCCTACTTTATAGGAGAAGGGACATTACTGTTCAAAATATGTTTCATATCCTTAGTACTGACCATCTCATTCTGGTGGCCAAGAGGAATGAGTCATGTTTATCCTCCTAGCAGCCAGCCTGCACCAATGTTTATCTGAACTAATCACCTTCCCTACTCCTTCCCTCCAGTTAAAAGGGAAGCCATTGTAATTCTCAACAAAAGGAAACGAAAACCAAAGAGACCCTGAAAACATTTTGTAAATCTATTATTATGATTTTGAGAAAATATGTTTTAAAATGATTAGATAATATAGTTTCTTTTTGGCCCCAGGAAAATCAAATTCACAGTTTCTTATTGCTTGCTGTGTTTTATTTTTTTCCTTTAACATACACATTGTAAAGTTAATATTTTTTGTTTAAACCTTCTGTCCTTAAAACAAGCAATGCTGATCTTCTAATAAATGAATGATTAATTGTTAAGATGTACTTAATCCACATATATCAGGGAAAACAAGTAATACTTTTCTTTTGTCATTTAAAGGCTAAATGAGTACTTATAAACATGTTTCTTAAGATTTTCCCTTGCTGCTGAAGACTGCAGCATTGTGGAATTCATCTAATGGGAAAGTCGTCTGTTCCTGGCTTATTTTCCTTTTTACAAAAGAGAAAAAGAAAAGAAAATTGTTTGGTATACAGCCTTACTAGAAAAGTACTGTGTATAGTATAGCAATTCATAAATAAGAGACATATGAAAATAATCCATTGGCTCAAAGTTAACCTGTGCCGCATCTGGGAATTGTGGAAGACTGAGAATCAGTATTATTCTCCAACATTTTGGAGAATGACATTTTATTCTTTTCTTGACTCCTGTAGCCCTCTTTTGCTTCCCATTTATCCACTGTCAAAATAATGATAATGTCAGAAGGGCATTTCCATAAACTATAAATGACTTCCCGAATTGCATGTCCTGAGAAGAACATGAGCATCTCAAGAGCTAAATTAGAGATATGAACGTATGGTCATTATGCAGCCATGGCAGATGGTAGATAACAAAAGGGTGATTAATAGCCCTCCCATGATGTTCAGAAGAGTTTTAAGACTAGGAACTAATTAGGGATTTCAAGTAAAGAAAAGTTTTTACGAGATGGACGCTGGCCAATTGTCTTTCATGTCTGTAGAGTATGTGATATGAAGAAAGGAACATGGAACTAAGATATATTTTGATTGGGTACAAGAAAGAAGTCTTTGATCCTAAAAATAGACAACCACATGGGGAAAACATGAAGGATTTTTGCTTTCTTTACCCTCTTGATGTAGAAACTCCTTTCACCAAGAGTTCTGCAAGTATTTATGATTTGGTCGAGTCCTATGAGATACAGAGAGTTCAAATGAATGACCCACGGTGACTAAGTTGGTTAAGTTTCAGGGGCAGGACTTGGAGCCTAATCTTCTTGGCTGCAATATATTATACTGTTTCTAAGTAAATCTAAATTGTCAATAAATGCTAGCTGAATTGAACAAAAATGAATAAATTTTGTATTATAATTATAAAATACTTCATTAGGGCAAAGTAATTAGCAGAGAAGGTAGCAATTTACATTGATAGCTGGAGTTTCCTCACATAGGAATTCTTCTAGTTTCATCTCTGAAATGAAGGGATTGGGTTAGAGGGTATATAAAGCTCTTTATGGCTCTATACCTATAGTCTCAAGATGGTAATAATCCTCATTATAAGACATTAAAACAGTAATAGTCACTCACCTGCCTGCAGATTCTATGTGTGTTTACATACATACATACATACATACATACATATAATGGTTCCTTTCCCTATGCCCTCTGTGAACACAAGACTGCGATATTGGTCAGATATCAATGGTGGAAAATTCAGTGTTGGAGATTCTGATTGATGTAATTTAGAAATCTTAAGAGAACTAGGATCCTTCCTTCACTACAATTAAGTCAGTTCCTCATTTCTTCAATCATTCAGTAAGTCATTTAAAAAATACTGAATATCTACTATGTGTAAGATACACTGCTTCAGCAACCTGGAAGCATTTGAGTGACATAAAAGACACGTTCAAGAAATTAAAATAAAATAGGGAAATTAACTTGAAGTCTTTTAGAGGTAATTTATTCTCAGTATTAAGGAAAGGCTCATCTAATATGTGGTATTTACCCCCAAATAATATACAGTTGATCATTTCATATTACATGTAAGCTTTTGTTTTGTCTGACTGTTTCTTTTATTTTTTCTTTATGATATGGATGTTTGAGATTCTTTCTTCTCTGAATTTCATTACTACAAAATGGACCCAGTTGTGATATCTATATCTATATCTATATCTATATCTATATCTATATCTATATCTATATCTATATCTATATCTATATCTATATCTATATCTATATCTATATCTATATCTATATCTATATATATCATCTATATCTATCTATATCTATCTATATATATGTATATATACATATCTATCTATCTATCTATCTATATGTGTGTGTGTATATATATATATATATATGTCTGCCTCCCTGCCCCAGTAATCTCTAAGGTCTAAAGGGCAAGGACTGCCTTCACTTTCCTCTGTGTATACTCAGTAACTATCATAGTTCTTAGCACACAATATGTGCTGTCAGGAAGTATGTCATGAAAGTATGAAAATGGTGAGTAAACAACTTTGCTCCTAGTTTATAACTAAAAAGACGACACTCCTACTGCAAAAATCTCTAGTATCATTTCCTTTTAGAAAGTATCATGATAATTTAGTCAGGATAGTAACATAAACCATTCAAAAATGTCATAATAGCTGCTAGAATTCCAAAGAACTTTTTGAAGTTTGTTGTTGTTCAGTTGTTTCAGTCATATCCAACTCTTTGTGACCCCATTTAGGGTTTTCTCGATAAAGATACTGGATTGTTTTCCCATTTCCTACTCCAACTCATTTTACAGATGAGGAAACAAAAGTAAATGGGTTTGTGTAACTTGCCAAGGTCACATATGTAGTAGTTATATGAGGCCAAAATTGAACTCAGGAAGATAAGTCTTCCTGACTCCAAGCCCTATACTCAGTCCACTGTACCACCTAGCTGCCCACAACTTTTAAATATTGTGGCAGTAATAACTTTTGATCATAACAAGTGTTAAAATAGAGTTCCCATTAAGAATAATTAATAAGTGCTAAATAAATTGCTTGCTGATTGATATCACCCCCTTCAGTCTTTAATATACAATGATTTGTACAGCTTTCTAGTTGTCTTATGAATACAACTTTTGCCCAGTGGTTGTATATGACTGTGTAACTAGAGAGACTGGTGTTGGTGGATCACTTGAAATCAAGAGTTCTGAGCTGTAGCAGGCTAAGTTAATTGGATGTCCCCAATAAGCTTGACATTTATATGGGGAGCCCCTGGGAGTTGAAGGCCACTAGATTACGTAAAGAGAGGTGAACCAGCCCAGGTCAAGAGTAGATCATGTCCAAGCCTATGTCTATCAGAGTGAGAATAGGCCCACGTGTCATTCCTATATTTCCATCCTAGGCAAAATAGGCAGAACTGTTCTTAAAATAATATTGTCATGTTTAGACAAAATTCTAACCTCTTTGAGGGCAAGTATAAAGTAATTTGCTTATATAGAGTGTCCCACATATGGTGCCAAGCACTGTAATGGATATACCCCCACTTTCTGGCGAAGAGAGGCAGGTCGGAGCCTTGGAAATCATTTGGACTGAAAGAAAATAGTCAGGGTAGAAAACCTGGGGTAATAGTCCATACCCACCTACCTATGTAAAATGCTGTAACACAATGAGGAGCACTAGAGAGTATTAGCAAAGACTAAAGTACTAGAAAGTGCCTCATTTATAAACGGATCCCATTTGAGTTAAATCCTGTAACACACAGGAGATAGCCACTTACTGAAGAACCTATCACTCTGCTGAAGAATTCTATTTAGGGAGCTCACTGGGATGTAAATAGGGGCTTGGGATGGGGGTGAGGTGGGGATTGTTCATTTGAATGAGAAAACGTTCCAGGGCCTTAAATGTTTAGTGTATTCTTGTATACCAACATTTGATTTTTAAGTGATGGTTGTCTGACCTTTCTTAAATTGTGTCACTCTAAGATGCATCACTGGAGATAGAAGGCTCAGTCTTGGATCTGGGCTTAACCCTCAACCTGTGTTATCTTTGACACATCATTTATTTAATCTTTTTAAGCCTTATGTGTGAGGCAGCCAGGTGGCATAGTGGATAGAGCACCAGGTCTAGAGTCAGGAGGACCTAAGTTGAAATTCAGCCTCAGATACTTGCTAGCTATGTTTCCCTAGGCAACTTACTTAATCCTGTTTGCCTCAGTTTCCTTATCTGTAAAGTGAGCTAGGGAAGAAAATGGCTAGCCACTCTAGTATCTTTGCCAAGAAAACCCCAAATGAGGTCATAAAGAGTTAGACACAACTGAAAAATGACTGAATGAGCCTTAATGTGTAAAATGAGGAAGTTGGGCTAGGATGGTAGAGCTGGGGATCTTAAGGTCATTGAGTTCAATTCCCTCTTTCACAATATAATGAAACTGAATCTCAGAAAGATTAAATGACTTGGTCACCCTGGTGGTAAGTAGCAGAGCTGGAATCGACATCCAGTTCCTGCTACCTCCTGTTTTCACTGACCCATTCATTGCCTCAAGTTGATTTCTCAGGTCTCTCCTGGCTCTAACTTTATGAGTGAGTGAGTGACCAGATGATCTCTAAGCTGCTTTCCAGTTCAAAACCCAATAATCCTATTATCTTTCACATCTGAGCATATTATTTTGATGCCTACATATCTCTTGAGTTGGCTTTAAGCATAGGCTGATGAATAATTCCATGGGAAGGGAAAGCAAGGAAGTAAAACAATATTTGTACAGTTAAACTGTGTGAAATGCGTCTGCTTGTTCACAAGAGAGACCTGTCTGTCTAAATTGTGCAAATGAATTTGATTCATGTTTAAAGGGCTTCCATTTAAATCCTTCTTTATCCCTAAAGCAAGCTAAAATTAGCGCAGACATTTGGGGAATTTGAAATGTAAAATCCCTCTTAAAGTGAATTCTTATTTGTAAGGAGAGAACCACACACCCACACAAATCATAGACCTTATTCCATTGCTTTCTTCTTCTCTTCTTCTTCTTCTTCTTCTTCTTCTTCTTCTTCTTCTTCTTCTTCTTCTTCTTCTTCTTCTCTTCTTCTTCTCTTCTTCTTCTTCTTCTTCTTCTTTTTTAGCTGATGGATTCAAGGCCCAGCAGAATTAAATAACTTGTCCAAGGTCACATGGCCAGGAAATGGAAGAGAAAAGAATGAAATGCAGATCTCCTGACTTCTCCTTCTGTTTTCTTCTCCATGGTTATTTCTTTGTTTTTTCCTCTCCCCCTTGAAATAGTGTTTCAAACAAAAGGAAATCACCCTAGAGAAAAACCTGTGGAGAAAAAGAAGATGGGACAGACATACATTTAAAATGTGTCACCAGGATCTTACTTTTTAATGATGCAATTGCAAATGATTGTAGGTTTGTAATTAGGAAGGCGAACAGATGGCAGAGACTTCATTTAAAGTGTTCATTAAAATAACCTACCCTGCCAAGTTACTGTTCCCTACTACGTATGTGGCTGTTGCTCAGTTGAAATGCATTACACACCGAGCTGAGACTTAGGAAAAGATCATGGCAAGAGGGAATTTGCTAAATCTCTTTGTAAATTGCCTGCCAATTTCCTGATTTGTTCATTGTGACACCTCAGATTTAGTTGCAGAACAAAGTTCTTTTGAAATTCCTAATTAAGTGCACCTGGCCTTTTAGTAATACATGGGAGAAGCTATACAGTGTGCTGGCAAGCTAACTGGTTAAGAAGCCGATTCCTGACTCTATAGCAGTCTAGTTATGGTGTTGGGTATGTTATCTTTCTATTTTTAATTCTTCTTCCCCCAGGAAAAAAAAAGTAGCTCCTGTAATAACCAGGATAACTTTGTACAATTAGAGAGCTCACCAAAATACTCAAGAACATCAGCACAAAACTTACCAATAACCTCAATATTTAATTTGTCATCAAGAAACATGAGCCAGATTGATTTATTTTAGCATATGTGGATATGAGAACTGGCCTTGTGATGTCTAAGGAAGCCCAGGTGAAAACACTCCCTTTACCGATGCAGATCAGCACCTTTTCTGCACCTTAGGCTATGCTACCTATGATTTCTGCGTGGTGACTTGGCCAGGCTGACACACACAGTATGTAACAGAGACAGAATTTGAATCCAAAACTCCCTGACTTTTACAAATATTATCTCATTTGATCATCACAGCAACCCTGAGAGGTAGGTGCTATTATTATCCTAATTTTACAGTTGATGAACCTGAGGCCAATAGAGGTTAAATGACTTATCTAAAGTCACACAGATAGTAGATTTCTAAGGTTGGATTTGAACTTAGCTCTTCCTGACTTCAAGGTATCATTCTAGGGCTTTAAACATCAAACTTTCAGACTTGACTTACAGACCTTGAATCAAGAGGAGTGCACCTAGAGGTTGTTTATCCCTACTCTTCAGTAGCTCTTATGGTTTGGACCTTGTATCACATTGAAATCTCCCTCTGCTGAGTCTACGCATTGTTCCCAGTTGTGCCTTCAGAAGGACAAGAAAGTCAGTGAGATTCTTTTTCCTCATGATAGCTCTTTGCATACTTGAAGATCATTATACTCACCCCTTCCCCCTACCCTGTCCCCAGTCTTTTCTTCTACAGGGTCAATGTCTGGAATACTTTCTGCATGACATTGTCTCTGTTCTTCTCATTGTGCTGATATGACCCTCTTCCAGACACACTCCCACTTGTGTGAATTTTGAAAACTTTAAATTTAAGTTTAGATTTATGTTTAAACATAGATTTAGTCCTTACTAAACTATGGTTCCCCGAAACAAACACAATACTTTACATGTGGTCTGATCTTAGAACACAGGTGACCAGAGCCCCTATCATTTTGGTCATTATGCTTATTAATGTAGGCTAGGATCACATTTGCTTTTGGCTGCCATGTCACACAGTGAGCTGTAACACAATGAAACCTCTCATTTATTTTCATAGGTGCTATTCCCTAAACAATTCTATTCCTTCTTGTAATTAGGAAGTTGCTTTAAAAATAACATGCAGTACTTTTATTTATCCCTGTTAAGTTTCAGTTTATAAAATTTAACCCATCGTTCTAGCCTTATGAAATCTTTTAGAATCCTCATTCCTTCACCTGGCAATTGAGAATGATGATGATAAAGATTATGATGAAGATGATGATAATGATAGCTAAGATTTATGTAGTACTTTAAGGTTTACAAAAGGATTTGCATGTATTACTACACCTCATTGTATCCTCACAGCAAAGCTATGAGATAAGCTCTATTACTTTATAGTACTTGCATTTTACAGATTAGGAAACTGAAACTGAAAGAGTTTAAACTGACTTGCACAATTTCAGGCAGTCTGTTGTGGGATTCAAACTCAGATTTTCCTAGTGCTCCAAAGGAAAAACTATTCTGACTCTAGTATCTGGATTGTTAGCTGTCTTCCTAACTTCTTTTGTCCGTGGGTGTAATAAATAAGGCACTGATTCCTTCATCCAAATCACTGATTAAAATGTTGAACAGAATAGTGATGAGTATGTACTCCTAGAACCCTCCACTATAGAACTCCTTTTCATCCATCTATTAATCATTTCTCCCTGAGACCAATTGATAAAGTAAGTAAACTTTTTTTGTCAATATCTTGCCCAAAAGGATATCATGTAAGATTTTGTCAAATGCCAGGAATACTAGGTGGGTAGCATTTCCTCTGATTTTCTACTCTAATAAACATCAAAAAGGGATATGGAGAAAGTCTGGCACGATGTGTTCTGAATGAGGGTCTGGCATCTCAAAAATGATTACTGCTCAGTGAGTGTTCACAACTTATCTCATTAACGTGTTGTAGAATTTTGCCAGAGTTTGAATTCAAGCTTACAAGCCTATCTGTAGCTTGAATAACTATTCTTCCTTCCACTTTTTTTGGTAAGTCATAATAGTGTTTGCCCAACTCCAGTACCATTCTCCATTATTTGTGAAAAATGATTGACAAATCAGCAATCACCATAACATCTGCTAGCTCTGTTAATACTATGGAATGAGTTGCTCATCCAGGCCTTCTTGGTGTGCTAACTTTTCTATTCACTGATCTTGGATTTTAATTCACTTTTAATTATTTTTCTCCTCTCCTTCCTAATCTGGTGAAAATCATTATCCTTGGTAGATAAAATGGAATGCAAGTAAGAGTTAGTTTTGCCTTCTTTCACTAGTCTGTTATCTTCATTGCATCACTATCTTTGATATTCCTCTTGCCCCTAACATAGTTACAAAAATCACCCCCCCATTTTTTTAACATCCGTCTTTTCCAGTGCCTTAACTTTCTGACGTGATTCTTGCAGGATTGTTAGTCCTTATGCTTGGCCATAGTGATCTTCCATATTTACCTAATCACCTTCCTTCTTCTGTCTTTTAAAAATCTGAATTAATAAATGTCCTGTGAAGTCATATTTGTCTATTTATATATTTCCCTTTTTCTTGTTCATTAAAATCATTTTTGTGACACCAATATTTTGTTCTTGTGAATAACTCATTTCTTTTGAGGTGATAGCCATGTAGAATCTTGTGGCATGGGATCCTATATTTTATTTTCTCCAAATTCTTTCAAATCTAAGCTTTTAAAATCTAGGATGCACAGCAGACTAAGTCCAACATGCCTCTTTTCCTTTTCATATATCATAAAGTAGTTTGATGTGATGGATAGATGGCTAGAGTTAGGAAAACCTGAAACAAATATGGAAAACAAGAAAGAACTTTTAACATCTCAGTGCCCCCAAACAACTCTCTAAGACTGAAAATATTATAGACAGGTTGTAGATCTGCATAGTTGGAAGACTCCCCACATTGACGAAATAGATGTAGATCCACAAAAAATCAATTGTTAGTGTTAAGACATGATGTGATCATTTCCCACCAAATTCCTGTCTTTTAGAAAAACTTAGCCACTCTTTATTTGTCAGAATCAGGTACAGAATAGCAGCTCCCTTCTTCAATTCCTTGATAGTTTGAAGTTTGAAGAACAAAATTATCATGTCTCCCTCAGTTGTAGCATTGTCTTTTGTCTTTTTTTGTATCATTTAGTGCCTGGCACACAATAGGTGTTTAATCAATGCTTATTGACCCAATGAATATACATCTGTATTTATAAATATATGGCATATATGTCTATATAATATACATGGAGAAAAATAGAGAGAGATTTGATAGCATAAATGTGCCACTTAATAAAATGCTCTTGAAAGAGGCAGTGACCCAAGTGAGTGGTTAATTGTGCCACTCTGAATATTGACTCTATTCCAGGTACATACATAGAGCACTGGGAAGAATTGAAAAAGCAGTCTAGTGAAGGTGGTGACAGGAATTTTGAAAAAATTGTTTTTTCCTTTCCTTCAGAGAGTCTACCTCTACTTCCTACCCCTCAACCCTCTGCCTAAATTGATTGATCATAGACCTGATACCTTTAGTTAATATGAAGGAACTTTGCTTGAGTTAAAAATTTTAGAACCAAACTTTCCAAAGGATGCAAAAGGTATTAAAAGAAACCAGGCCCAGAAAAACTCATCCACATCTGCCTATAGTTTATAGATCCAAACTTGGAAGAATACAATCTATAACAGATCCTTGCTGGTGTTTAGCATCCCTAGTCTCTAAATTTATAGTGAAAATTTGGAAAATCATTGAAATACTTAAGTGCTATATGAGTGTCAGTTGTGTAGCCATCTAACTTGTCTTTGTAAATACCATACCTATTTCTAATGCTGAACAGTCTGAATTTTTTTTAAAGGTAAGCTATAACAAAGAATAGTTCTGTGCTCCTCCTACAATAAGATAAATGGGGGTGACAGTGGAATCTCTCTATTCTACTCTTTGAAAAATACGTGTATCCTGAAGAATAGTCTGGTTTGGATTTGTTTGTTTGTTCAGTCCTCTCAATTGCTGCTATTTCTCGAGAAGGATAATTTTGTGCCGCTTTCCCTTCTTTTTCTTTGTCTTGCAAGGGAGCCTATAAAATCGTATTATCCCCCACCTCTATCCTTTTTTTTTCCTTCTGAGCCCTCTTGATTTTTTTGAAAGCAGAATGGCTCATAATTCTTTTGTTTTGTCTACCTAATCTGTAACTCTAACACACTCCTTTGGCAATAGTCCATTGGGATGCAAAGAAAGGAATCTTTATTGTTGTCTTGTTTTCCTACATTTTTTTTCACTCCAAGAAGCGTCCTCCATATTTAATCTCCAATAATCTCTGTCTGTCTGCCTGCCTGCCTGTCTGTCTGTCTGTCTGTCGTTCTCTCTCTGTCACTCTCTCTCTCTGTCTGTCTCTCTCTCACACACACACACAAGAAACTTAGCTCTACTACCTTCCTTTATAGTTTTTTTCTACCTGATTAGTATGTGATTTACTATTAGAAGTTATTAAAACTAAGTTCCTAATGCAAAGTGGTTAGTCAATTAAGCTAATTCTTATTTTGACTTAATAATGATTCCCATACTTGTCTATGAGTTAATTTCCCCAAAACATCAATGTAAATGAGAGTCAGAGTGGCTTAGTAGATAGACAACTAACCTTGGAGTTAAAAAGGGTTCAAATCCTTTCTCTGATCCATAACCCACGTTTAACTATGGATAAATAATATAACCTTATTATCCCTATGCATTTCTCTAAAATCCTGAGCCATAGGTGAGTTACCAATTTGAACTGGGAGAGTTTCCATACTCATTTTTAGAATAAACTAATCACCTGAAATCTCATCACCATGCAGATTGACTCAGTTTTTGATACTCGGTACCTCTGCTCTCTGATTGGAGGGCTGTAGGGGAGACCAATAAACCACTCCCCAAGCCTTCCTTTATAAAGGGTTCTGAATTGTCCACTGACAGCTTGGTTGGATACTTTTTGGTCTCTCCTCCCCCAACACATTCAGGTTTCCTTTTATATATTATGTTTCCCCATCAAATTGTAAACAACTTAGAGGGAGAAAATGTCTTATTTTTATACCCTCCCCTCAGTGCTTAGCACAGGGCCTGGCACATAGTAAGTATTTAATAAATGTTAATTGAATTAAAGTTGTTACCTACATTAATGAAACAAGTCTAAACTATGATCAATACATATTGTGCTTAATTTACACACCTATTTTTAGGAAAGACATTTGTGAGTGTGAATTGTTGGGTAATTTGCAGAATGCACTATTGCTTAAGATGCCAAGTTCAGAAGACCCTTGAAATATGTGTGTGTGTATTATATACATATACATATACATACACATATATATTATATTATATTATATTATATTATATTATATTTATTATATTATATATTTATATTATATTATATATATTATATTATTTATATTATATTATATTATTATTTTGTTATTTATTATATTATATTATATATATAAAAGAAGACTTTGTCCAGGAAAGGAATCTCATTAATAAGAGTAATGGTAATTCAGTTGGCCTACATGTATACCCACCAATATTCAATTCAAGTCAACAAATATCTACTTTTTATCTTTCCTCAACAATATTACAATTAACAACTAATAATCTTTTCACTAACGGTTGTTAAGCATGGAATAGAGGATAAGTTATCTTCTCCCTCTCTATCTAGGCAGTATAGTAAGTTTTAGGAGATGGTGATAGGTGGAGCCAAGATGGCGGCTTGAAAGCAGTGACTTGCTTGAGCTCTCCCCCAAACCCCTCAAAATACCCATAAAAAATGGCTGTAAACAAATTCTAAAGCAGCAGAACCCACAAAAAGACAGAGTAAAACAAATTTCCAGCCCAAGACAGCCTGGATGATTGATCGGAAAAGTGCATCATGCCAGGTGGGGAGAGGAGCGAAGTTCTTCGTGGGCAAGCAGGCCTCAGCAAACCTATAGCAGGCCTCAGAGGAATGAATCACGGGCAGCTCTGGTGGCTTCCAGACTCCTCAATCCACGAAAGCCAAAGACAACCTAGAAGGTCAGTGGTAAAAGTCTGTTTTTGTGGTGAGAGAAGAGCTAGGTTAGAGCCACTTCCAAAGCGCAGAGCACAGAACGCGGGAACCAGGCGGTGGCTGCATCCTGAGCTTCCCGCCCACCACCCCGAGGGGAATCAAGTGGCTGATCAGAGGAGGACTGCAGGGATCTCTTTGCTGGTGCTGAGGTAGGAATCTCTTGCTTTGCCTGTGCTTGGATCTGGGTCACAGTTCTGGGTGGCGGTCCTGGGGTGAGGAAGGGCGCTGGCGTGGTGGAGCTTGTAGTGGCTGTGGAGAGGGACAGGGTCAAAAGAAAGAAAAGAATAAATGGGGGGGGCAGGATAGGATTAAGGGAAATAGAGTTAGTTTTTCACAACATGTCTACTATGCAAGCGTTTTGCATAACTGCACATGTATGCTCTGTATTGACTTGCTTGCCTTTTCATTGAGGGTGGGTGGGGTGAGAGGAAGGGAGAAAATTTGGAACCCAAAGTTTTAAAAACACATGTTTAAAAAAAAGTGTTTCCAGATGCAACTGGGAAATAAGAAATACAGGAAATGAGGTACAGAAATCTATCCTGCCCTACAGGAAAATAGAAGGGGAAGGGGATAAAAGAACTGGGGGGGGGAGATAGAAGGGAGGGCAGACTAGGGGAAGGGGTATTCAGAATGCATGCCATCTTGGGGTGGGGGGGAGGGGCAAGATGGGGTGAAAATATGGAATTCAAAATTTTGTGGAAGTAAATGTTGAAAACTAAAAATAAATAAATTTATATAAAAAAAGGAGATGGTGATAACAAATGTTTTGGGTTGAATATTTGGAGGAGACGTTTGTGTCTCAAGTGGGCAGGATATCTTTGATTCAGGGACAAAAACTGGAATCTTTCCTTGGAATGGAAAATGAAGCACTTCTACTCATTCTCTGATTTGGCAGGGCTTAGAATATAAAAGATCCAATGTCACCTCTAGCTCAGAGATGACTTTTTAAAATTGCTAAAGATTACAAACTGGTTAGTAGTGGGCTTGGGACTGGAATTCAGGTCTTTTGACTTTTAATCCAGTATTTGTGTTTGTTGGTTTTGTACAATATGGGAATCTGATTATAATATTTCAGAAATATGTCACATTCAAATTAAGCTCCCACAATTTGAGACAATTCTAAAGATAACTGAAAAACAATGAGACTCTTAAGGACAAGGCCATGCAACTGAAATTTTAGCAGGTTAATCCATATTTTCTTTTCTTTATGAAGCCTAAATCAAGAGGATTTTCAAAGAAGTCCTAAAAATGTCTTCAAATAATAAGGACAACTAAAAATGTCAGCAAATGAAGAAAGATGAATTTCAATCCAGCACCAGATGCCCTAGAGGAACTAGTTCCAAGAAAGAAATAATATAAACCAAATATGAGAAAAAAAATGGCACTTTCATTCATATATGCACATATGCTGTTTGTTGAATTAGGTGTAAGGAATGGCTTTGAGTTCTCAAAATAGGAATTAACTGTGGAACACATCAATTAACTTACATCAATCAATATCCCATCATTTTCCTTTATCTCCAGTGTCTTGTTAACAGTAGGTATGAAATGTAATGTCCATGCCTTATTTGTATTTCCTTGCTCTAGGGACAAGGAAATATGTTGCATTTACAAAATAAACATTCAGCTTGCCCGCTTTGGTGTCAGTGTTACACAAGTCCTTCACAGAATTCCTACTTTTACATCACACTGAGGCATGAAGATTTCCTTGATTCCTCAAGGACAGTCTGAGGACCAGACTAGCTAAATTTAGAGAGGAATTGGTTAGCCAGTCACACCTGTCTTTGAGCACAACTATTCATGAAGATCTATTAAGATGTAGACATGATTGGACCTGTTTCAGCAAAGGAAGTGTTCTTGCTAATGGAATCATAAGTCCTTGAGGTATAAGTAATATGAATCAGGTGTCTTAATTTGTGTAAGCACAGAAGAAAAGTGTTTTTTTTTAATTTCTCCCTTAATATTTTCATATTGAAAACCAACTCTTTAAAGAACAAATTAAATTTGGGATGGCAAATAAACACTCTTTTGGTATAAGAACAGTGATGTGTGAAACTTAACATCTTTTTCTTTGTTCTTTATTTTAATTCTAAAAAATTACTGCCTTTAAGTCAAATAACATGGAATATATGAATTTTTCTGTCATATGTAGCAAGAATACTATGCAATATGTGTTTCCATGGAATTTTTTTAATTTTATTTTTAATTTATGGAATAAAATAAACATATTCATAACAATGCAATAAAAAGATGATTACATATGAAACTGCAAATATACTATGTATGACTTGCTATTTCTTTCAAATATACAACAAAATTATCCAGTAAATTCTTTTTTTTCTTCTCTTCCTTGCCCTACATGTGGCTGCTACTAGACAGAAATAGCTGTGTGTGTGTGTGTGTGAGCCTGTGTGTGTAAATTATTCTGTACAGATTTCTACTTATCAGTTCTTTCTCTGGATGAAGTGTCTTTCTTCATGTGTTCTTTATAGTTAATTTGGATATTTGTAATAGTCAAAATAATTTATTCACTCAAAGTCATTTTTAAAACAATATTGTTATTACAATGTTCTCTTGAATGAAGGCTCATTTCACTTCATTATTTTGTGCAAGTCTTTCCATGTTTTTCTAAAACATTGAGCTCATCATTTGTTATTGTACGATAGTGTTCCATCATAACCATATACCACAACTTATTATGAATGTTATGTTATATACCACACAGTCATATACTAAAACCTTCAGTTCATTCATTCCATGGAATGTTGAATATAATTAACAAAAGGAATACCAAGATCTGAATATAGGTCAAAGACTCTAACTCCCTTGCATGTGTGAACTCATTAATGTGGCCACTTTCTCCAGTGATGTAGATGGCAACCCATACCTAAATCAGAAGGTCCACATAACATACTGAGGATCACTTTTTCTTTCTTGACATTACTTGGATACCAAGGGAGCACAAATTCCATTGATTATCCTCACTTTTGCGACAAGATTTTTCTTTTTCTTACTAATTTTTTTTTATCACTAGATTGCGAGTTCATGAGGGCAGAGCTAGCTTTTGCCTCCTTTGTATCCCTAGTGCTTATTAGAGTGCCTACCACATGGTAGGCAATTAAGTAAAAAATATTCTTAGTTTCAAATTTTCTCTTTCCCTCCGCTGCCTCCTCACCCACCAAGAAGGAAAGAAACTCAATGTACATTATACAAAATACTTCAGTCTTCACTCAGAGTTTATCAATTCTCTCTCTAGAGGTGACTAGCATTTTTTATCATAAGTCCTTTGGAAATGTGGATCCTTGTATTGATCAGAATAGCTAAATCTTTCACAGTTGATCATCATTACAATTTTGCTGTTAACTATGTACGATAGTCTCCTAGTTTTGCTCATTTCACTTTGCATTGACTCAGACAAATCTTCTGATTTTTTTCTGAAACCATCTCCTTCATCATTTCTTACAGCACAATAGTTTTCCATCATAATCATTTGTCCCAACTTGTTTAGCAGTTCCCTAATTGATAAACATCCACTTGCTTTCCAATTCTTTGCTACCACAACAAGAGCTGCTATAAATATTTTTATGCATATAGGTCCTTTTCATTTCCTTTGATCTCTTTGGGATACAGACCTAGTATGGGTCTACAACTTTATTGCTGGGTCAAAGTGTTATTGCACATATGTATGTATCTATGTATGTATACACACACATACACACACATAGATATACATACATAAACACATATATACATACATATGTGTTAGTGTGTGTATATATATACATCTATCTTTACCATCACCTCTTCCCCATCGACTATCCTCCTACCCCAACACACAGATATAAACACAGACTCACACACCTGCCTGACTTTTTGCCGCAAGAGCTGTTACCATAGTTCTATAAAATATAGGAATTTTCTCTTTAAAAGGTCAAGACTTAGGCCCCAGGCTTAACACCACATCTTTATCAATTATCTATCTTGCTCTACTTCAAGTCATAGTTAGAAACTACATCAGATCCCTCAAACTGCTTTTTTTTTTAGTCAAACTCCTTTATTCTTTAAGGTGAGGGTTACCAAGATTAATTGTCACACCTAAGGTTACAAAGCTAGTTATTATCTCAACTGGGATGGAAGTTGGGTCTCCCAGAGCCTAGTCCATTGCTCTTCTATTGAATGTGAAATCAAGAATTTGTTAAATGCTTGTTATGTTCCACGGACTATGCTGAAGACAAAATATATAAGGAAAGTGAAAAAAGCAGGCTACAACACTATCAGTGAAACTTAGCCAAAAAATAATTGTTGGTATTGGATGAGGACATTCCAGGGGTGTGCAATGTTTATATAAAGGCATCATATCTTCAAAGTTTAGATTCTGTGAGCTTGATGTCAGAAATACCTGGGTTATATTCTGACATCTGACATATACTGTTTGAGTAATCCTGAGCAAGTCAATTTATATCTCAGTGTTCCCTACAATTCTCTCATACTTTAAGGTGTGGAGAAAATGCTGATCTGGATAAGGGGAGGGTGAATAACCCATATTTGTACACTTTATGTGTCTGAATTGTTCAGAGGGAGTGCTGTAGAAAGAGCAATTGAGGACCTGGGTTCAAATGTTGCCTCTGCCACTTACAACATGTATGAACTCTGAACTTAAGATTTTCTCATCTGTAAAATGAAGGAGTTCATAGGTCTAGAACTAGAGAGGAGCTGAGAAGCCATCTAGCCCTATGATCCTATGGTCTGTTTTGGTGATGAGAGTTGACACACTCAAGTTCCCTAGACCAATTCAATAATGGGTTTGGAATCTCTCCTTCCCCTAAATATGCAAAGCTGCTAAATATCCCTCTTATCCCTGTCTCTGTGCTCTGTGACTAGAAAGGGACGACTGCCGAAATCCAACACACACACACACACACACACACACACACACACACACACACACACTTTATGCTATCCCTTTTACAATGGGCTTACATTGTTAGATTGATTTTAAAGTAATCTCCATTAACTTCCATTCCACTTTAGGGATATACAAAACTGAACAGTTATATTAATATCCAGAAGGCTCTGGTTTGTCTTATGGGCAGTTTTTCTTGGTCTCCAGTTCTCTGCCCTCTAAATTTTAAGTAGACTCCTAGGAAGAAAATTACAGCATGAAAGTCCAAAAATAATTCGATGTGAACAAATTGGATTAATATCAGGGGCATGAAGATAGATCAAAATTAGGAAAGCAATTGGCATAATTAATCATAGAGCAAAAACAATATAAAAAACACTTGAGTATTTCAGTAAATTTTTGGAAAAAAATCTTTTAATAAGATAAACACTTGTTTAAGTTAAAAACAACTCAAAAAGCACAGATGTGGAAGTGTCCTTCTTGAAATGTACACATATACAGTTAGGATTTAGTGTTAGTGACAATGGAGAAAGACTAAAAGATTTCCCAGTATAGGCAGTGATAAAGCAAGGACATCCCTTCTTCCTCATATTATTTGACATATTTTTCCAGAAATGCTACCTATAACAAAAAGATGAGAATAAAATTAAAAGTATAAATATCATCAAGGAAAAGGCAAAATTATTATCACTTGTAGATGACATAATTATATATTCACTAAACCCCAGAGAATCAGTCAAGAAACTAATTAAGATGATTAATAGCTTCAACAAAATTGTAGGATACAAAAGAAATCTATGAAAAACAGTCAGAATTTCTGTGTCATATAATAGTTATTAAAATGCTAAGAAAAACTGAAGTGATAATAATAAAAATACCAGCCAAGAAAATTAGAATATGCATAAAAAGCAAGGAACTAATCCATCAAATCTTATGAAAAATGTATATATATAGCCACAAAAACATTTTTATGGAAATAAAAAAATCTAAAATAACTGAAAAAATTAACTGCTCATGGTTGGACCATGCTAATAGCACACACACACACACACACACACACACACACATACACACACACACACACATTATACATATATATACATGCACACATATTTGTGTCTAATGGTAGCCATCTTGGGGGTGAGGGGAAGAGGGAAGAAAAAAAATAAGAAAAAAGTTACATGATAACTTTATATATATATTTAAAAAGAATAGCAAGTTATACACAAAAGATTTGTAATTTCATGCACAATCTTCTTTTCCTATTCTGCTATGGTATGGAAATGCTTATTTTATTTCTTGAGTTTAGAATAAAATAAAAAAGTCTAGAAAGAAAACATAGATATTCATGTGGAATTATTAAAGAAAATAAGTACACTGTTCATCACTGTTGACCCTATAATGGAACTACTAATCATAAACCACAAAAAATAAAATATAGAAACAGAGTTCCAAAATATTGATAGCAAGATTCTTTATGTTAGAAACGATCTGAAAACAAAGTGGATTCTCCTTCATTGAGAAAGGGCTGAAAAAATATCATAGCATTAAAACAATGAAATATTCTAATACAGTAAGATATGATGAATATGTGCAATTAAGGGGGAAGTTTGAAGATATTTCTGAACTGATGCAGAGTAAAATATGTAGAACCAAAATAACAGTATACACAAAGCCTACAAAAATGTAAATGAAAAGGTCACCATAAGGAAGTTACTGTGATTAACTGAATATTTAATAACAGTCTGTAAGAACGGATAAGAAAACTTAACATGACTAAGAAGTGGTGGACTGCTAGAACAAAGCATTGTATAAATTGACAGATATAGTAACTTTATTGGGTGTTTTTTGTTTAAGTTTTTTTTTTTGGTGAGGACAATGATTACGACGATGATTCAACATCAAGTGACAGCATCATAGATTTACAGCAAGAAAGACCTTAGAGTCCACTGAGTCCAACTCCCTTGTTTTACAGATCAGGAAACTGGAGCAGAATTCACACACACACACACACACACACACACACACACACACACACAAAATCCAGGCTCTGAGGCCAGTTCTCTATCCACTACACCATACTGACACTTGAGCATTATTAAGTACTTACTATATTCAAGGCACTGTGCTACAATTTGAGGATACAAGGGAAAAGGGAAAGGAACAAGCATTTATTAAGCTCCTACTATGTGTAAGGCACTGTGATAACTACCCTGAACTCAGAATGCAAGCAAATGGGGGTAAGAGGTGGGGAGGGAAGGGAGAAAGGGAGAAGGCCCTAAGCTAGAGAGTAAGTGTAGGCGTAGGACCACATGCCATTAGGTAACCAACACAGCAAGCTTTTTTTTTTTACTTTTCTGACTATAATTATAAAGAGAAAATAGATTCACTGCAAGTGAATACGTGGTTATTTGAAACTATATGACATCCTTCATCAGAGGTATTCTTCAAACATGAAATGTTAGTCATTCTTTGAATAAGGGATAATATGCATTTTAACAAGTCTAATTTTCAAGAAGCCTGACTCAAATTTTAGTGTCAAATTTTTTTAGGATATTCTCTGATTAATATTGCCTCATACCATGCTGCCATGCTTACTGGAGCTCTACTCTGATGCTTTATTATGGCAAGAGAGTGACCTAGGTTCTTCAAAGCTATGCCCACCCAGCACAAGCTCTGCTAGCTCCTACCAAGGTGGACAGGTTTCATGTACAAATCTTATAAAGAATAGTAGCATAGATCTGTGTTTGAAGATCAACCTGGATAATTTTGGGGAAGAAGGGGTCATCATCAGATTGTTGGTCACAAGGTTTTATTTTGGCTACAGTAATTATTCTCTAGAGAGCACCTGCTCAGTTGTAGAGGTGTTGGGAGTTGTCTTCGTGCAAGGTGTAACCACAGTGATGAAATCAGAAGTACTCACAATATTGAAGTAATATTAACAATATTCATAATAGAAATATCACAATGATCTAGTAATAGCTGACCAGTTTAATAAGAGGATGCTGTATGGGGCACCATGCTCAGGCCCATTTCTAGATTGTCTGCACTCTGGTGCTAGCTGGCATGTTATAGCCAAATTCAGAATTCTAGTCAGTGGTGTGGGTGTCTAAGGATGACCAAAAGAAGCATCTGTGGTTAACATTTTATCAGTCATCTCTTTTCATTTCATAGAGGACTTAGAAGTCTAGCATTTAATATTTCAAAAGCTTTCTAATTCCTCAAGGTGCTGGTTTTTGGGGGAGAAAAGAGGGGATTCCAAAGGCATGCACCCATCATTATATTCTCATACCCTGTGAATATCATCATGGCATGCTTCTTCCTCAAGCCAGATACCTGGGAGAAAAGATACTATTTTCCCACATTTGGATCACCCTTCCAAAAAGCTTTGGAGTGAACTTCACTTCACTATTTGGTGTGTTGCTAAATTTTCTGCACCAATATTTCTAATCCCTTTGTTTTCAAGTTAAATCATTTTGAACCTGTCAAAAATAAGAATCCTTTATATCTTGCATCAGAAGTATCATTATACTTTTTAAAGCTGTTTTTATTAACTATCTTTTTAAAAAATATGATATTAAGGGAGGGATTTTTGTTATTGTTGTTTTTCATTACTGTAATGATATTCAGAAAATGCCCAACTAGTTAACCAAAGATAGAGCCAGCTGTCAGGGTTATCATAACAACACAAACCACTGAACCTGAGATTGAGGTAAGTGGGAAAAGTCTCTGACTTGTAGCTGCTTTGGGACCTAACTCAAAGGCTTGCCAGCTGTATGACCCCTGGAGCAAGTATTTTAATTTTTATGTTCTTTAATTTGTCTCAAAGAGAAGCAGCATGACATAGTGGGAGAAAAGTATTGAATTTGGATTCTGAGAACCTGGGTTCAAATCATAAACCATCCTGGGTCTATGACTTTACTAACTATATGACCTTGGGGAAGTTACTTTGATTCTCTGTGCCTTATTTGCCTTATGTGTAAAATGAGGGGGTTGGTCCAGATCTACCCCTCTTCACTTCACTCACACACTGCCCCAAGGTAGGTCTTCTGTAGCTGTGAATATGCTCAGGACAGGAGTAGAACTAAATCTAGGGATTTTAGAGCTGGAAGCAAAATTCCTTCCCACTTAATAACTCCGTTATCAACAAGTTTCAATATTTCATTTATTGTTATCACTTGTCACATTCCCTCCATGGACCCAGCTCATGACCCCTCTATCATTTAGCAGAGGATATTCAAAAAATACTCTGGCCAGAAAATTCATCAGCATTTATTCAACCCAGAGATGAACTCTGTATACCTAACTAGACTGATTTTCTATAATACATATGCAATACCTCAGTAGGCCCATACATGAAACCCTTACAAGTTGGTAGGAGCTGGTAAGAATTGCATTCCTCCAACACAGATTTCAAGAAATCATTGTCACTTTCGTGTTACAGTTACACATATGAGTAGGACATTAGTGGAACAATAAGTTTTTAATCATTAGAAATAAATGCAGTCAGTGATTTTTAAAATATTGCCCAAACAAAACAAAAAGTGCACATTTGGCTGACATTGCATATCATGAAGTATCACTCATGTTAGGAATTTCACAAAGTTGAGGAGTTAAGTATGATGTAAAGCATTTAGGTGAAAGTCAATGGAGGAAGAAACACAAGTGGTTTTGTTATTAGTGTATGCTACAGAATATCTGAACAGAAAGAGAAATTAGATGAGATGTTTGGGAAATAGCTTGTAAGCCTAGCCATGATATATTAATGATGGGAGTCCCTGATTGTACAAACATCTGGTAGAGTTCCTTCACCAAAAGTACAGTGGTTAATAACTCTTTTGTCATACAATTAGTGGTAATTTCATCTTTCAAAAGGTAGAAGAACCAACAAAATAAATTGTATTTTTGATCTGATTCTCAATAATGGAGAAATTGGAAACTAGAGTAGAAATGTTGAGAACCCTGGGAAAAAGCCGTCACTGACTCCTAGAGTTTGTGACAGAGGAGATAAAAGCTGACCATAGCATGACATGCATCCTAGATATGAGACAAACAGATTTTAAAGGTTGCAAAGGAAAGATAAGTAATATCCCATGGACTGAAATGCAACAGGGGAAGTTAACTCTGGAGGGATGGAAGATGCTCAAGGCTAAAATTCTAAAGACCCAAAGGGATATAATTTCAAAAAAAGGAAAAAAAATGGAATTCATCTGAAAAGACCAAGGTAGAAATACAGGGAACTAACCAACCAACTTAGATTTTGAAAATAAAAAGGAAAAGAAAGTGGAAATAAATAAGACTAGGTAAAAAAGGACAGGTATGAATGTGATCCAGTAGTGTATGAGTAGTAACAGGAGTGTTAAAGTTCAGAATAAGCTGAACCTACCAAATGAAGTTAAGGGAAACACAGTGAACAGGCTTTTTTAGTTATATTAAGAGAAAAATAAAATAAAAAAAAGTTTATAGCCCTTCTGACTTGTATTCTTTGTTTCGTGGCATGTATCCTTAATTGCTTTTTTCCTTCTCCACTTCTTAATGTTGCTCCTGAAGTCTCTCTCTTCTAAAGTACCAAATTAGTTCCCTCTTCTAATCAGGTTTTTTTTTTTTTTGGTAATTGACTTTATGGATCTTCCCCCTGCCCCATTCTATTTTCTCCCTATTATGCCCCACTCTTAAAAGTATCAATTCATGATGGAATTAATGGAGAATCATTGTTTCCTATGCCAGAAATTTCCTTGTGTCCCTAATCATGAGGCCTGATTCTCTGCCCTGTCCTTTCATTCTCTATCCTAGTTTGCCATGCTCCATAGTGATAAATGAAAAATCTTGTACTTGGGTAAAAAATCTATGATGAAAATACAAGATGACTAAGGTGTGGTTACAGAGGAATTGCTTTGAAAAAATCTGAGAATTTTAGTGACCTGTAAGCTCAATATTAGTCCTCAGTGTGATGTGGCAGAAAAGAAAATGAATACAGGTATTATCTTCTTTTATTGCACTTCACTTTACTGAATTGCAAATATTGAAATTTTTTTTAATTGAAGATTTGTGTCAATCCTGTGTCCAGTAAGTCTATCAGCACTGTTTTTCCAACAGTATGTGCTCACATTATGTCTCTGTGTCACATTTTGGTAATTCTTGCCCTATTTCAGACTTATTCACTATTATCATATATGTTATGGTGATCTTCGATGTTACTATTGTAATTGTCTTATGGCACCACAAACAGTGCCCATATAGGAAAATTTAATTGATAAATGTGTGTGTTCTGACTGCTCCATTGACTGGCCAGCCATTCTCCTGTCTCTTTCCCTCTCCTCAGGCCTCCCAGTGTCTGAGACACAACAACATTGAAGAATATCACATAAATGTAGTTGATAAAGCAATGGCAGGGTTTGAGAGGATTGACTCCAATTTTGCAAATAAAATACTATCAAACAGCATCTCATACAATAGAGAAATCTTTCACAAAAGGAAGAGTTAATCAATGTGGCAAACTTCAATGTTGCCTTAACTTTAAGAAATTGCCACAACAACCCCTATCTTCAGCAACCATTACCCTGATTAGTCAGCAGCCACCAACATTGAGACAAAACCTCCACCCAAAAATGATTACCTCTTGTTGAAGGTTCACATGATGGTTAGGATTTTTTTTAGCAAAAGGTATTTTAAATTAAGGTGTACCTTGTTTTTTTTAAGACATAATACTATGCACACTTAATAGACTATAGTATAGAGTAAACATAAGTTTTATTTGCACTAGGAAATAAAAACAATTTGTGTGGCACTTCATTGCAATATTTGTTCATTCTGGTTGTGTGATCCAAACCTGCAATATTGCCAACATATGGTTGTACAATCTTATGCTACAAGAAAAGAGGTATAACTTTCAGGAACAGGCCACTCTAAGTTGCCCTCACCAATACTTCATTTGGAGTAGTATGTTCAATTCTGGGAACCACAGTTTAAGGATACAGATAAATTGGAAAGTGTCCAGAAGATAGAGACCAGTTTGATGAAGGCCTTGCTTTCATGTCATAGATTATAATGATCACTTGAAGGAATTAGGCATTTTAACCTGGAGAAGAGGAGATTCAGGTCTAAAGATAATACCTTTCTGACTTATGAACTGATACTATGTGAAGTGAGCAGAAGCGAGAGAACATTGTACACAATAGCAGCAACTCTGTGTGATGAGCAGCTATGATGGACTTAACTCTTCTCAGCAATACATCAATCCAAAACAATTCCAAAAGACTCATGATGGAAAATGCTATCTACATCCAGAGAAAGAACTATGGAGTCTGAATGCAGATCAAAGCATACTATTTTCATTTTGTTTGTTTGTTATTTTCTTTCTCATGATTTTCCCCTTTTGAGGGAGGTGAGGAGGGATGGATGGAGGGAAAAAATTTGGAACTCAAAATCTTATAAAACTGACTGTTGAAAATTGTCATTACATGTAACTGGACAATATATGCCATTAAGTGGGGGAAGAATGATATTAGCTCTTTTCAAGTATTTAAAGTGTTGTTATGGGCAAGGAGTGATTAGACCTGTACTGTTTGGTGCTAGAAGGAAGAATAAACAATGACGAGTAAGTTTCAAAGAACCAATATAGATTAAATGTTAGGGAAAATTCCTACCCCTTAAAACTGTCCAAAAACTATAGAAGGCTGCCACAAAATATAGTGGGTTCCCCTTCCTTGGTCATCAAGCAGAGTCTAGACAAGCACTTATAAGGTATACACACACACACACACACACACACACACACACACATACATGTTATACATATGTACAATACAGACACACACATATACATACATACACACACATATACATACATACATACATACATACATATACATACATGTAGTAGTCAGAATTCATTTTGAGGTATGGACTGGATGGCTGCTGAGATTCCTTCCAGATCTCATTTTCTGTAATTCGGCAGATGTCTTTCGTGTAATATAGTTGACTTCTGAGAATTATATAAGGTAATAAGCAAAGGTTGGAGACTTCAAAAGCATGAAGAGAGAAAAAAAGTACTAAAGCTGCATATCCTAGCCTAATGTTTGTAAAGGCTGGGACTTTATTTTGAGCAATGACCACAGGTCACTTATATTAATTCTTTAAATCCCAGCTGACCCTATAGTCACTGACCCTGAATTTTTGTTCATTTCTATTTCACAATCTCCTGCGTTTGCTTCTCCCAGCATGGGGGAGGGAATGTCTGTGATAAGTGCATCCTAGGCCTGGTGCCTGGTGTGCTGGCAAATTAACAGAGTCTATGGAGATCAGCTTATTGCCACCTCCATTCCTGATCGCAGGGATTTCTTCCAGCTGTCTCTCCATTGTGACCTTCCAGGGTCAAGAACCACATAGAGAACTGGTTTAATATAAATGCATTATTAGCAACATAGCTCCAAGCTGGCAGCTAAAGGAAGCCAGCTCATTGAAAGAGTATAGCCCAAATTCCCCTGCCTCCCAGATATTCATGGTTACAGAGGCACATACCTCCCTCCTCTGTTTTTATCCAAAGTCATCACTTCTAACTCACCCCACTCCTCACACCAATGAAACAAAGGTACAAGGTGCTACACCTTGTTTAGTGTTTGTTCTCATTCTATCACTGCCATAGGTCCCTACCAACTGTATAAAGGCAAGAGAGGGGAGGAGCAAAAGGCAAGAGGAGAGGACAAGGTAATTGGTGAAGCTTCCTCAGTGAAAGCTTGATTTGGACTGAGGTAGTTATGGGCACTGTGAGGGGACATACAATATTCCAACATATTCAGACTCAGAGGGCAAAATAGAGGGCCTTGTAAGGACATAATGATGCCCAGTCTGCCAGGTCCCACAGGACTCACAGATTCTAAAATTCCACTCCCTTTCATTCCACTAGGGTAAATATTCTCTAGGCATTCTTTTCTGATATTCAGATTCCCCAGAGAGTGGCACAATTCAGTTATCAACCTCAGTCTGAATTACTTTTTCAAATTGTATAGTTTTCTGTGAGAAGTAGGATAGTTATTAGCCACTGTGAATTTCTGGATAGGAAGAGAGAATTATATTTTAGGAAGAAAGGAGCAAAAAAATGAAATGTAGGATCATGAAGACAAACTTGGTTCACAGGAGGCAGCTAGGTACAAGAGTGCTTAACTGAGGCTCATGATCCTGTAATATATATAAACCGCTGTGTAAGACATGGAAGTTCTTTGTCTTAATTTAACAAAAAAGAAACTGTCATTTAAATTTTATGGAAGAAAGAAAACACTGGGGAAAACAATGTATTGCTGTTGTTGTTCAGCCGTGTCCAACTCTTTGTGACTCCTGTGGACTACAGCACCCCAGGTCCTTGTATTCTGCACTATTGCTTGAAGTCTGTCTAAACTCTTGTTTATTGTTTCCATAACACTTTCTATTCATCTCATCCTTTGCCATCTCCTCTCCTTTTACCTTAAGTCTTTTCCAACATCAGGATTTTTTCCAATGAGTCCTCTCTTCTCATTATATGGCCAGAGTATTTAAGCTTCAGCTTCAGTATTTGACCTTCCAGTGAATAATATGAGTTAATTTCTTTAAGCACTCACTGTTTCAATTTCCACGCTATCCAAGGGACTCTCAGAAATCTTCTTAAGCATCACAATTCAAAAGTTATCAATTCTTTCACATTTGGCTTTCCTTATAGTACAATTCTCACAACCATATGTTGCTCCTTTACCTATGCAGACCTTAGTCAGGAAGGTGAAGTCTCTGCTTTTTAGTAAGCTGTCCAAATTTGCCATAGTTTTCCGTCTAAGGAACAAGTTTTTTTTTTTTTAATTTTATAGCTTCAATTGCCATCCGCAGTGATCTTTGAATCCAAGAACCTGACACTGCTTCCATTTCTTTTCCCTCTATTTGCCAGGAAATGAAGGAACTAATTGCCAGGATTAAACCAAAAACTAATATAGCATGAAATTATTTTAAGGATTAAACATTATCTTTAATTTCTTTGAGCTCAGGGGGGTCTTAACAATGATTCCTTCTAAGCAGGGTAAGGAGGGAATAAGTTCCATTCTTTCTCATCTTGTTCTTTCTGTCCAGTCCTACTTTTAAAGGTATCCATAGCACTCTATCTGGACTCTAAGAAGGTAACGAATGAAAAAATATATATATTTCAAGGGAGTTTAGGTATAATTTGAGAAATACTTAGGTCTCTATATGCCATGTCCATTGTTTAGTGGTGCTGTCTGACCCAAACTTATTCCACCTTTGATTAACCTGGGGCCATTACTTGCTTTGGGGCTAAGGTGTTTAGGTCTTGCCTTTGCTATGTAGAATGACAGTCCCTGCCTACAAGGAGAGGAATAGGGTAGATGTTAGGACTTATCCCTTAGCAAAGTTGTGAAAACTCATACACTTTTAGAGTTGGGAGGGATCATTGAGATCACATGGCCCAAACCCGTAATTTAGAGAAGATGAAACTGAGGCCCCAAAACATTAAGAAATTTGACCAAGGTTATATAGGCAAAACTGATCAGAGCCCCTGAGTGTCAGGCTAATGTTAATTTTGCTCTTTTATATAACCTATAACAAATGTTCTGTGCTTTTCTAATTCATAAAAATTTCAAAGATTGGCAATAGGATCTATATGTATGCTTTCAATGACAGTAAATTGCTTCTAGATAGAAGAACCCAATATTCAAACAATGATAATATATTGTCAATGATTTGGCTACAAATTACAGAACAACATGATCCAGAAGACTCCAAATTGCAAATTACTTGAGGGACATACAATAATACATAGAATGTGTAAGCATATTCTCGTATGTTGCCAACAATGCAGTGCTTGCAGGAAGTAGACAATGCATAAAGTCATAGGGATATAGGTAATCAAGATATCAAGAGATTAAAACTAGAAGGGCTTTAAGACCATGGGCACATCACTGAACCTGTTTCCTCATTTGTAAAATAGGAATTATCATACTTACCCTATATATTTCAGCAGGTTTTGATGAAAATGCTTTGTAAAACTTAGTTGCTATGTTTTATGTTTATTTTCTTACTGTGGAAGGGTAGTAATGAGCCTTGGAGATGTTTATATCATGTTATGTTGTTATAGAAATCACCTTTACAGTACAGAGAAGGAAAACTGTACTGTGTGCTGGTGATTCTCCTCTTCCTCTCTGCTTTTCAGATCCTTTTTATCTCTTGTCTTTCACCATTAGAATGTAAACTTGTTGAGGACAGGAACTGTCTTTTTGCTTTATTTGTATTCCCAGTGCCTAGCACAGTGCCTGGCACATAATAATTGCTTAGTAAAGACTTTTTTTCCCCTGTCTGCCTTTTCATACCATCCTCTTCCTTTTCTACCTCCTGGTTTCCCTGGCATTCTTCATGTCTCAGTTAACACCCCACCTTGTACAAGAAGCCTTTCCTAGTCCTCCCTAATCTCAGTGCCTTCCATCTGAGACTATCCCCAATTTATCCTCAACTGTGTATATAGTTTTTCCTACATAGTTGTTTGAATATTATCTCCCCAGTTATACTGTGAGCTTCTTGGGAGCAGAGGACTCTTTTCCCCCTTTCTTCACATTTCAATGCTTTTAGTATAGTACCTGAAACATAGTAGAAGTTTAATAAATTCTTATTGATTAACTAATTGTCTTCTGATCTCAGCTGCCTCACCCTGATCTTTCTCCTTTGTCCTCTTTCAGGACTCATCTTCCCTTTCTCTCTCCTTTCTTTCCCCTAAACCTCATCTAAATACAAGGCCAAGTGAAATTTTCAAATAACTACAAGAGAAAGTACAGCTCCTCTTCAACCCAGGTATTAGCATTTCAGACAAAGCATAAGCCACCTTCCTCTAGTTGTGGTCCTGTTCTTCCTTTAAAAAATAAAATTTCAGGGGGTAAGATGGTGGAGTAAAGGCAGGGACTCACCTGAGCTCTCCTCAAACCCTCCATATACCTTTAAAAATGACACTAAAGAAATTCTAGAGCAGCAGAACCCACAAAAATACAGGAAAGGTCTGTTGGACCTGGGCAAGAGTAGAGCTGAGCCAGCACTGGTCCACGCCAGCACAGAGCCAGCCCTAGGAAACCAGGAGAAGGCCTTGGGAGTGACTGAATCAGCAGTGGCAGTGGCTGCTTCTGGAGCTCTCAGCCCATAAACAGCAGAGGGTCAAACAACTGATCAGAAGGAGATTATAGGGGTCTCTTTGCTAGCACTGAGGGAGGACTCTGTTGCTTTGCCCATACTTGGATCTGAGTCACAGTCTTAGGTGGCAGTCTCAGGGCTAAGGAGGAGCACTAGGACACTAGAGCTTGCAGCCATAGTGGAAGGGGGCGCTCCTCACAGTTTCAAGGAAGAAAATAATGCTTGTGGTCACTCACAGACCAGAGCACAGGCCAGGGAAAGAGTAAACACCTCTCCTTAGATCTTACCACCCTGAAAGAACTGAAAACTTAAAGGTCCCTAGAAGTATCTTTGAAAGTAGCTGCACAGAACCCTGAAGCTTGGGACAGTATACCTTCCACCCTGGAAGCAGAGTCTTGCCTTACCAAAGAGTTAAAAAATCAAATAATAGGCTGGGAAAATGAGCAAACAATGGGGAACAAAAACTCTGACTAAAGAAACTTATTTTGCAGACAAGGAAGATCAAAACACACTAAGAAAAAGACAACAAAATCAAAGCTCCTATATCCAAAGCCTCCAAGAAAAATATGAATTGGTCTCCGGCCATGGAAGCGCTAAAAAAGGATTTTGAAAATCACGTAAGAGAAATAGAGAAAAAAAATTGGGAAGAGAAATGAGAGTGATGGAAGAAAGTCATAAAAAATGGGTCAACAACTTACTAAAGGAGACCAAAAAAATACTGAAGAAAATAACATCTTAAAAAACAGACTAGGCCAAATAGTAAAAGAAGTCCAAAAAGCCAAGGAGGAGAAGAATACCTTAAAAAGCAGAATTGGCCAAATGGAAAAGGAAGTCCAAAAGTTCACTGAAGAAAATATTTTCTTAAAAATTATAATGGAGCAAATGGAAGCTAATGACTCTATGAGAAATCAAGAAATCATAAAACAAAACCAAAAGAATGAAGAAAATAGAAGACAATGTGATATATCTCATTGAAAAAACAAATGATCTGGAAAAATAGATCCAGGAGAGGTGATTTAAAAGTTATTGGACTACCTGAAAGCCCTGATCAAAAAAAGAGCCTAAACAACATGACAAAACAGGAAAATGATAAATGTTGGAGAAAATGTGGGAAAATTTGAACACTAACTCATTGTTGGTGGAGTTGTGAAATGATCCAACCATTTTGGAGAACAATTTGGAACTACGTCCAAAGGGCTATAAAAATGTGCATACCCTTTGACCCAGCAATAGCACTTCTAAGACTATATCCCAGAGAGATCATACAAATGGGGAAAGGCCCCACATGTACAAAAATACTTATAGCAGCTCTTTTTGTGGTGTCAAGGAATTGGAAATTGAGAGGATGCCCATCATCTGGGGAATGGCTAAACAAGTTGTGGTATATGAATGTAGTGGAATACTATTGTGTTTTAGGAAATGATGAACAGGCTGACTTCAGAAAAACCTGGAAAGACGTGTATGGTCTGATGCTGAGTGAAGTGAGCAGAAACAGGAGAACATTGTACACAACAACAGTCATGTTGTGTGATGACTAATATTGATAGATTTAGCCTTTCTCAGCAATACAGGGATCTAAGACATCTCCAGAGGCCTCATGTTGGAAAATGCTGTCCACAAAGAAGAAAGAACTATGGAGTTTGAATACAAATCAAAGCATACTATTTGCTATCTTTTTTTTTCTTCTGTTGTGTTTTGTTTCCTCTTTCTGGTGGTTCCTCCTATTGGTTTTAATTCTTACCTACAACATCACTAATGTGAAAATATGTTTAATAGGAATATATATGTATAGCCTATATCAGATTGCACGCATTCTTGAGGAGAGAGGTGGGGAGGGAGGGGGAGAAAAATTTAAAACTCAAAAGCTTATGGAAATGATTTTTGATAATTCAAAATAAATTAATTAAAAAATTTTTAAAAAGCCTAGACATTTCAAGAGATTATGAAGAAAAACTACCCTGATACTCTAGAACCAGAGGGTAAAATAGAAATTGAAAAAAATCTACTGATTATCTCCTGAAAGAGATCCCAAAATGAAAACTGACAGGAATATTATACAAATTTGAGTTTCCAGGTCGAGGATAAAATATTGCAAGCAGTCAGAAAGAAACAATTCAAGTATCATGGAGCCAAAATTAGGATAACACAAGATTTAGCAGCTTCTACATAAAAGGATAAGAGGACTTGGAATATGATATTCCAGAGGGGAAAGGAGCTAGAATTACAACCAACAATCACCTACCCAGCAAACTGAGTATAATCCATGAGGGAAAGAATGGATATTCAATGAGGTAGAGAAATTTCAAGCATTCTTAAGAAAACAGAAGAGCTGCATAGAAAATTTGACTTTCAGATACAAGACTCATGAGAAAAACAGGAAAGAGAAATCATAAAGGACTTATTGAAGTTAAACTATTTATAATCCTACATGAAAAAATGATAATTGTAACTCATAAGAACTTATTATTAGGGAAGTTAGAAGGAATGCATATAGACAGATAGACAGACAGACAGATAGATAGATAGATAGATAGATAGATAGATAGATAGATAGATAGATACACATACATACATATATATAAGACACAGGGCACAAGTGTGAGTTGAACATGAAGGAATAATATCTAAAAAAATAAAATTAATAGGTGAGAGAGGACAGTATTGGGAGGAAGAGAAAGGGAGAGGTAGAATGGAGTAAATTATCTCACAGAAAAGAGGCAAGAGAAAGCTTTTAAAATGGAAGGAATGTGGAGGGGTTAGGTGAGGGGGAGTAAATGAACATTACTCTCAAAAAGAATAATTGAGAATTGAGAATTCGCTCAAAGAGGGAATAACATGCACACTCAATTGGGTATGGAAATCTATTTTACCCTACAGGAAAGTAGGAGAGAAGGGGATAAGAGAAGGGGGTGTGTGATAGAATGGAGGGTAGATTGAGGGAAGAGTAGTCAGAAGCAAAACATTTTTGAGCACGGACAGGGTGAAAGAAGAGAGAGAATAAACATGATGGGGGGGGAAAGGATGGAGAGAAATACAGTTAGTCTTTTACAACATGAGTATTATGGAAGTGTTTCGTATGACTATACATGTATAACCTATATCAAATTGCTTGTCTTTTCAATGAGGGAAGGGAGGGAGGGAGGAAGGGAGATTATTTGGAACTTAAAGTTTTAAAAATGAATGTTAAAACTATTTTTACTAGTAACTAGGGAAAAATAAAATACTGAAGAGAAAAATAATCAGATTATTTAAACCACTTTAAAAAAATCAGAGTAGTGTCATTATTAGAGGACATGATATATATGAATGATATCACAGAATTCCATAGTGCAAAGGTCTCCTATCATTGAATCACAAAATCTGTAATAGTCCACTTTGCCCTTTAGGATTATCATCAGTCTTTTATCTGCATTCAAAAGAGAGGTGAGGGGGTACAGAAGGACTGTGAGATAGGAGAGAAATAAAGGAAGCTTGCCAAACCAGCTGGAATACAGGTGAAGAAACAAGTATATTTTTTCTTCAGAAGAAGAATGGAAAAAAAGTGCCACTTTCAGTAGCTGTAATCCTCTCAAAAACCTCCCCCTCAAAAGTCGTATTTCTATATTTCTACACCGCATATCGTGTATAAAAGCAAAATCTGGCTCTGTCAAGCCAATAGGCTTATATGCCACATCTTCCATCATTAAGAAAGAAGAAAATTATTTTTCTCGAACAGCTGTTATGCTTCAGTACACAGTCTTAGCTAGTTTTCACCATCATTTCTATATTGTGTTTGTAAGTTCTGTTCACAATGGGGTGGCTACTTTATGATATGGAGCCTCTAACTTTTTTCTTGGAAACTTTTTAGGTGATAACCAAAACAACCAAAATATGATTTGAGTCCTAAATTGTTTATTTTTTTTTATTTTTCCCTGAAACTACCTAATGACGTGATTCTCCAACTTGAGCAATTTTTTGTAGGCACCCCTTTCCTCTTCCCCTTCCTTGCCTAGGGCATCCACAGGAAATATATGTGTCATTTGTAGCTTGTATGTGAATAAAATGGTAGGGGTTCCATACCTCCCACTGTTTCTTTTATAATAATCCCTGACATTTACCTGGAGTGCCAAGATTTGCAAAATACTTTACCTAGGTGATTTCATTTGAGCTTCACAATAACCCAGTTATGCTGACCTGAAGAAAATAACTTCATTTTCAGAGGAAAAAAAAGCTCAACTAGGATTAAGTGACTTAACTATGGTGCATAGTTGGCAAAAATCTGGGGCAGAATTTGAATTCCAGTCTGCCCTGGGTTCTAGGTCCAGCACTCTTTCCATTCTGCTTGGCAATTGCCAAGTACTTTCTCTTCCTCTCAGAGAGTTATAGTTTTAGAGTGGGACGGAATCTCACAAGACACCTACTCTAACAATCTCATTTTATAGATGAGATGAAGAAAATAAGACCCAAAGAAGATCATGTAGTCATCAAGTGCCGGAGGCAGTATTCAAACCTTTGTCTTCAGATTCCAAAATCTGACTTCCTTCCCTCTGCACAATGCTGCCTGTTAATTGGAATTGATTGGCAGATGTCACAGAGAAAATAAGAGCTTTGTGTCTTGCAGAGCCTGCCCCATGCTGTTGTCAGGGAAAGAAAAAAACAAAACAAAACAACTGTAGTTGCTATTATTATTTCTCTTGCGTCTACAATCTTGGCTCAGTTCAGCACTCTATAGAAATGAGAACACTCAAATTCAGGGCTCAGGCAGCAGCCCATGTGCTCGTTTCTCAGGGATTTCTGGGACTAAAGAAAGTGCATGCCAACAAAAGAAACACTTCCAGAGGGAAAAATTATTTATATTGATAAACACACAGACCCACATGCACAAATCAACGAATCAAGATTACATACTCCGCAAATTTCTAAACTTTGATTATATATATCTCAGTCATTTTGAGTCTTTAGCAAAATAGAAAAGACATCAACTATTCTCAAAACTGCTGTGACTCTCTCTGTGACTGTTGGCAGCTTATTAAAGATGCGGAGGCCATGGCAACCTGAATTTTAAGCCAGATTTTGCCTGTTCAAGTTGCTCCAGCCTTTAATCTTAGGGACTGTATCCTCTGGGCCACAGGGATCTCCGAGTTCCATCAAAAGGAGGGTTTCATCTTGGTTATGTTGGGTCCTTCTGCTCCTTCAGAATCAGAGGACAAACTAACCAACTAAATCCAGGTGTGGTGTAGGAGGGGCTGGGGAGAGGTAGCTTGCCCGTGCAATGTTTTGTCCTCCTCTTTCAAAAGAATCAACCCTGTATCATCTCATGGTTCTCCCTGACAGGAACAAGGGAGTTGTGATAGGAATCCTGCTCTCAGGAAAATATGTATTATAGCTGTGGAGGTTGTAAAACCCAGAGCATGCAGGCATATCATTTGTGGGGAGGCCTTAAGTTCATTTAGTCTTAAAAAAAAAAACAAACTTTTTTTGCATTACTATATCAACGAGCATTTATTAAACACTCACTGTATGCCAGGCACTGTACTAACAGCTTGAGACACATAGAAAATGAAACAATCCATGCTCTCAAGGAGATTACATTATTATTGCTATGCACAATGCCAGAGTCATCTTGGTGTAGTAGATAGAGATCCTCTTTCAAAGTCAAGAAGACCTGGATTCAAGTCCCCTTTTTCCTGTGACACAAATGACTTTGCGACTTTAGGTGAGTCCCTTTGAATTTTTCTGTGATGAGGAGCTACATAATATTTTCTGACTTGCTTTGCTAACACATGGCCCCTTATTGGTAATTCCCCTAACTGAAGAAACCATATATCTGGACCAAAACTCAAAGATGGTACTGTAGTACTATGATCCTATATGGTAAGACTACACAGAATCACACAATTTTAGAGCTGGATAGGAATTCAATTACTTTCTATGTCAACCTGTAGCAGAGAAAGAATTTTCTGTATGACATCCCAACAAGCAGCCATTCAGCTTGTGTTTGAAGACTTATGAGGAGGAAGCCCATTTCATTTAGGGACAACTCTAATCATTAGGAGGTTTGTTCCTGAGATGAAGTCTAAATTTGCAACTTCACACCATCTACACATTAATCCTGGATCTGTCATCTAGGGACAAACACAGCAAGTCGTATTCTCCTTCTACATGGTAGAATATTGGAACACAGCCGTCATATCCCTAGTATCTCCAATGAGTTCTAACATTACATGAAATCAAGGTCCTTCACCATCATGGCTGCTCTTATGTGAGTCTCTAGCTTGTCTGTCCTAAACTGTGACACCAAGAAATGAACACAAGACTCCAGATATGGTCAGAGCAGTTTGCACTCTAAATGACCCTGAGCTCAATCAATGGCAAGGCAAAGCAACCCCCAAAAATTATAAGTCCTTACAATGTGCCAGACACTTTGCTGAGCACTGGAAAGATAAATGCAAGCAAAATGATAGACATTCCCAGCTCTCCAGGAGCTTACATTTTAATATAAGGAGCTAGCTGGTGCAATCTATTAAGTTTGGGCCTGAAATCAGGAAGATCTGAGTCAAATCCAACCTTACACATTGACTAGCTGTGTGACCCTAGTCAAATCACTTAACTCTGTTTGCCTCAGTTTCCTCATCTGTAAGATGAGCTGGAGAAAGAAATGGCAGAACCACTCCAGTATCTTGCCAAGAAAACCCAAATAAGGTCACAAAGAGTTGGACATGACTGAAAAACCTCCAAAGAAAGACAAGTGTATCTTATTTGCACATAGTTGTTTGTACATTGTCTCCCCATTAGACAGTGAGCTCCCTAGAGAGCAATCCGTTTTTGTTTGTTTTACTTTGTTTTGGCAACAGTTCAACAGATCATCTGAAAGCTATCTGTCATCAGTATAATATGGCTGTCCAAAAATCTACTATGATCTTTAACTAGTTTGAGCAGCATATCTTCCAGGACTATTATGACTGCTATATTCTGCTCAAATTGTGCTCGAGTCAGATCATACTTGAGAGCTGACTGTTAAATTTGCAGTGTGAGCATTCACATCTCTAAAACTGGCAAATGCTAAAAATCAGGGCTTGATTTCTTGTCTTGATTGTGTAGACTTAAGAGAGTGATAGAGAAAATGGTAACAATATAGATCAAACTTAAAAGCATGTTGCATACTTTTTTTTTTCCAGAGAGCTGGTCATTAAACATTTTCTGACACACCCTGGCCTCAGGCCATAGTTAAGGTACTGAGTTCATTTCTGGCACTCCATTCATGATAAATTCAGTAGAATCTAGTGGAGGGCTGTCAGAATGGTAAAGAACATCATGTTATATGAGAGTTGTTTGAAGAAACTGGAAATGTTTAGCCAGGAAAAGAGAAGTCTCAGGGGAGACATGATACCTATCTTTCAGTATCTGAAGAACTTGAAAGTGGAAAGACGGCTTACTTTGGCTGACGCCAGAAAACAGAACTAAAAGCAACAGATAGGAGTTGCTAAGAGACAAACTTAGGCCTTTATATATGGAAAAATTTTCTAACAATTAATGGTTTCAAAAGAAAAAAATAGAATAGAATGCTTAGTGTAATTTAGTAGGGATTCTTGGTCAAGTATGGGTTGCATCATGTGGACTTGGAGGTCTCTTGCAGCTCTGAGGTTCTGAGCTAAGGCGGCCTCTAGGGGATGTCTCCAAAGTGCCTTGATCAGGTCAACAAATCCTAGATTATAAATTACCTGAGATCAGACTTACTCATCTTCATATATCTTTCTGATTCTAGCACGAAGCCTGGTGGACAATCAAGATTTGAGGGATGAATTTTTATGATAAAGCTTTGAAACAGATTTAGTACTGCAGTGCCTTAGCCCTAGTCCTTAGGGTAAAATTTGGCTTTATGGAGGCTGGAAGTAATAGCTTTCTTTTTTTCAGCTGCACATTCAATTCTAAGTTCCCTGGACAGGGCTTGTTTGTCCTATACATGGCATGGCAGGGTATGCTCATAGTTGTAAAAGACCATCTCTCTTTTTCTTCACTAGTGCTAATAATGACGTCTTCTCCTTTTATTACTGATCTAATGACTTCATGTCCTGAATTGCTGTGGCATTATTAATAACAGCAAAATTTTTTTTTCATGGTCTTAGCATAAGGAGAACTTTACCATATATCACTTTTAAGAGCCTGTGAGTTAGCTGACAGGTTAACGAAGCCACCGAACTCTGCAGCTGGAACATTAAAGTGATACAGTAATAAATGAAAATGTGTTGGTATGAGACATGAGTCACTTTTCTGAATCTCTTATTCCAGTGAGATATTTACCTAGAAGCAGAGCAGTCTATTATGGAAAAGACGTTCTATTTTTTAAACGCATGACTTTTATCTCAACAATACCCTTTAAACACAAGCAGCTTTTTACTTACAACTCCTGGTGTTTTAAAACCTTTTTATTGTAAATCTAAAAAAAAAAAAGGAAACTAAACATGATTGGCTTAGAATATAAAATAGACACGAGACTGCAAGGAAGGTAATAAACTTATCCGGTAGAAGTGGATAGACAGAGCCCTTTGGGAAAAATAATCAAGCAGAATGAAATCCTCTGTGATTGTCTTCAGGGAAGAAATTATAGATGGAGGAGTAGTTATAGGCCTGCTCCTAAATGCTAAATAAGTTTGAGTTTTCCATTTTTTCCCTTGGAGAGACTCTATTTCTTCTTGTATTTGGTTCATAAGAGTTAATTTTGGCATTCTGTTGTCATCTACACTTTCCAAGTATTTCTATTTACTTGAAAATGGGCAGTCTTTAAAAACTAGTTGGTATTTTTTCATAGAAATTTAAAGTACTGGGACTATTTAAGATTTAATAAATAATCAATGGACTTTAATGAAGAAGAGGAAAAAATGTATTGGATAAAGCACAAGATCATTAAGTTAGAGCTAGAGAGGACCTTAGAGTTACCTACTACAATTCCCTCATTTTATTAATGGGGAAGCTGAGGTCCAGAAAGGCAAAATGATTTACCTTAGGTCTCAAGCTAGTAAATGGCAGAGAAATGGCAGAGAATATCTGACCACAGATATTCTATAATGGATAAAAGAGAAAACCTAAGCATGAATTTCCAAAATGAAGAAGTGTAGAGAGGTTTTAGTACATATTGGTGGAAGGAATGTCCATAAGGATGAAACTGCAGATTTTTGAAAATACCAAAATAAGAAACAAATGATTCAAAGATGTCACATAGGAATGAACTTGGCCAGGTTCCAAGTTCAGGTTCCTAAGCTCTGAAGCCTACTGAACACTCCAGTGGAACTGTTGAAAGCATGAGTGTGAGTGAGGAAGGAGGAAAGAGAAATCCTTGTGAGTCTTTCTTGTCTAAAACCAGAAACCATCATATTAATTCCTTCCTGACTCAATATGTAAATAAACCTTTAGTTGGAAAAATCAGAAAGCAGAGTGAAATCCTGCCTGGAGAATCCACAACCAAAGCTAGCCCTATATAAGAAAAACAAATGGGCAAAGCTTATCTTCACTTTCCTCTTATTCTTTTTGTCCATCCCCCACCTTCAATGAATGTTGTCTTCTCCCTGTACCAGAAACTTACTAAATCATTTCACTTCATATCTTTTTTTGGGGGTGGGGTGGAGGTGGGGATGAATCCTTAAATAATTAAATGCACACAACCTAGGATCACTCATGTAGCTGATTAAATGCTTGAAGTTACATATGGAACTAAGCAATCAAATTAAACAAGCTGTTTTGTGTTAGGTTTGGGAATGGAGAAGTAGGCAGATATGGACCTGGTGCCTGGATGTTGGAAATTATTGTTTAAGTGTTTGCTGGTCATCTTTACATCATGCTTTCATTCTCCAGTCTGCACCTCCAACCTCTCAGTACAGCTGCCACTCTGGGTCACTCAGCTTCTGATTGGTAAGACTTCATGATTTCTAGCCTGACCCAGAAGAAAGTAAAAATAAATCCCTCTTCTGTTTGGTAGAAAAAGAAAGACAGAAAGAAGGAAAGGGTTTTCTTCCTTTCCTCCATTCCTTTATTCTTTCTTTCCTTCCTTCCTTGCTCCCTCCCACCCTCCTTCTTCCTTCCCTTCTTCCTTCCTTCCTTCTCTTCTTCCTTTCCTTCCTTCTTTATTCTTCTTTCCTTCCTTTGTCCTTCTTTTCTTCCTTCCTTTATCCTTCCTTCCTTTATCCTTCCTTTCTTTCTTCTTTCCTTCCTTCTTCCTTTCCTTCCTTCCTTCCTTCCTTCCTTCCTTCCTATTGGTTAGAACCAAGACACAGAACTACAGAACTGGCAGTGCAGAGAAGGAGGCATAAGTGTCTGATTCTAAGAGTGGTAGTGTATAGAATGTACAGGATGGAAGAGAAATGGATGGCATTTACGTAAGTGAAAAGTTTATTTTACAGTGTGTTGTGAGTGTAAGGCATACAATAATAGTACCTACCTCCCAGAGTTGTGAGGATCAAATGAGATAACATGCATAAAGCTCTTAGTGTAGTGTCTAGCACATACTAAACACTATATAAATGTTAATTATTATTATTTGCCATATAGTCTTAGACCATGATTTTTTTTTTGCTCTTCTCAATTTATAAAAGTGCAATAGTGACAGCATCAGACCACTAAAATTCTGTCTCAATACAAATCTTATCCATGGTATTTTTAAAGAATGATATACAATGATTCTACTGCTCTTTCAGGCTCAGAGTGATATGGACAGGAAGAATGCCATTTATTCTGTAATTTTTTTTTAAAAATGTATTTTTCTTAAAACTTTTTCTTAAAATTTCTTCTGCAACATGGGGGTCTTTGTCTCTGCTGGTAGAAAGAGGTGGATAAAACATCTTGGACTAAATTTCTTTAAAATCTGGTAGCAATTGTCACAAATTATGTTTTGTATAGGATAAATTATGCTCTATCTTAAATATTAGTATTTAAAATATGTGCTATTCAAAATAACAACAAATGACAGTAGAAAAATCAATCCAAAGAACTTCCTGGTGGGGAAAGTAATGCTTGCTTGACATTTTCAAGCTGCATCATTTCCTTGCAGGTAGAACAGGTCAAGCTTTGTAATGCTTATATAAAAAAGATGTTTAAAACAACTAATGTCATAATGTTTCCAAATATACCTCCCCGCCCCATTTGCTCATGATACTCATGAATAAAAGTATGGCAGAGAGAATAGGGCAAAGGTATACTGGAATCAGTGCAAGCCCTTGGGCTCCTCCAAGATGCTTTTTGGACTAAGGTTTATCTGTTGTTTTCCTTAATGGACTCCATGCCCCATATCAGTGTCCTTGAACATATGTAATTACTTATTCTATCGTATACAGAACCAGTAGGAAATGCTTAATTTTACAAGAAAACTTATTTCGTCATGTTATTCCACTATGGTGGTTTTAAGGGCACATGGTGCATAAAACATTCATTGATCAGAGGGATTTACTGTAAGAAGGCAAGTGGGACATTGGTATGACAACATAAATGACTGCCACATCTGGGTCTGAAAATTGTGGATTCAGCTTTCACAAGAAAAGCTGAAATAACACTTTCTCAGCCCTGTTTGAAACTACGTAAATGTAGGACAAAGTTTTGGACCAATTTTTAGCTCACAACTCCCTAGTACCCAAGGAATACAAGAGCCAGCTTCATGTTCTCATGTGCAGAAGGCTTTCCCATTCAAAGGAGAATTACAACAATGGGGCAAGTGACTAGAAATAATTTTGCCATTTCCTTTATAAGGCCAACTTAATCTTCCTACCAATTTACACTACTCCTTGTGGAGCTGTTACACAGCTGTTGCAATTTTCCTTTGCACAGTGGATGAAGCAGACAGAGTGCTGACACTGTAGTCAGAAGACCTGAGTTCCTATCTAGCCACTAGCACTTTCTAGATGTAAGTTATTGAACAACTTAATTAACCTCAGTTTCCTTATAAATAAAATGGGGATAATAATAGCACACCACCACCACTACTGCTACCATCATCATCATCCTTATTTCCTAGGATTGCTGTGATGAACTGCCTAGAGCATTGAGATGTTAAGTGACTGGTCCAGGGTTACTCATCCATGGGAGTCAGAGGTAGGTGGGATTTAAAACCAAGTCTTCCTACTTCAAAGCAGTCTCTTTGTTCACTACACCATATGCATGGATAGTCAATAAAATTCATGTGTAAGTCAAGACATTATCCTTTTGATGTCATTGGTCCTCTTCAGGAATGAAGATAAACATCAACAATGCATGTGTGTATGTACATATGCACATATATGTCTACATACAAATACATATATGTATATACATATGCACACAACATACACATATATGAATGCATGTATATATAATTTTTTTTCTTATAGTAGACAGAGTGCTGGGCCTGGAGTCAGGATCAATTTCCTCATACGTAAAACAGTGACAATAATATCTTGTATTGCTTATATCAAAGATCTATTTCCAGGAAGGCACTTGGTGGACTTTATAAAGCACTAGAAAATCAAGCCTGTTATTAGGTTTTTCCCAAACGTGGTATAGGTCCACAACAAATTTTGACTCATTCCCAAAACTACTCATTAAAACCTATAATCTTAAAAAAAAACAAACAAAACAACAAATCAAACAAACAAACCTGATTCCTCTTTCTCCCTGTGCCTTTTTCCTCCTTTTGCTAGACACTCTTCTCTTTCTTCCTAGTTCCTATTCCCCACCCTAAGAGACAGTGCAGTGGTCCTTCTGTTCATTGAGGTCTCTTGTAGAGAATGTAGATCATTGATTGGTCCATAGTATATTCTGCAAATGTCTGACTTCACTGAGTCCCATCTGGCCTGGATTCCCTGATTGGACAGTGTTCCTATTGTGAACCCTATGAATCCTTGAAGGAAAAAAAAAAAGCATGAACTACTGTATGTGAATTACATTGAGCATAAGAAATAACTGCAGGGATTTGGAAATTTGCTTTTTCCCCACGTGTGGGGAGTTTGCTATATGTGGATATGCAGTAAGCAGATTTCACTGAGCATAGTGAAATATTTATGTTAAAGGTAGAGAGCTGTAGGTAAGAACAATAATATTATTTCTATCCCTGCACATTGGGGTCTTTCTAGATCATATCACATATAATATAATACACACACACAGACACAGACACACAGACACACACGTATATAGGTATATAAATATATTTGTATATACATGTATGTATATGCATGCATACATATACATATGCATATGCATATACATATATATGTGTGTGTGTGTGTGTATATATATATATATATGAAATAAATATATGTGTATATATATATATATATATATATATATATATATATATATATATATATATATATATATATATATATATATATGAAATAAATTATGTAGGGGAGTTTCCTAAAAGCTACATATTTTGAGTTATTTCATATGAGAGAAGAAATATAAGAGATCAGGAAATTAAAGTTTAACCCATATATAAGGAATATTAATTGATTGTAGTTCAAAACTACTTCATCACAAATGCAAGGTAAGAGTGAAAGATTAGGCAAAATATTTAGGAGATAATTATTCTACAAGAAAAACATACAGTATGTATGATTGCTGATATTCTGAGCAGTTATTCAGCAGCAACAAAACTTTTTTTTTAAATTTATTTATGTGAAGGAATATCACCAAGGAGGAAAAATTGAGAAATGTTTATATAATAGTAGTAATTCCCATTTCTATAGAGCTTTAGTATTTACAAGTAATATTTCTCACACCAATCCTGTGAAGTAGAGAGCACAAACACTATTATCTCTATTTCATATATAAGGAAATAGGCTTGGAGAGGCCACAGAATCACAGAAATTGAAATTAAAAGGGCCCTGTGAGGGCATCTGATCCAACCTATGCCTGAGGAGGATTATCTTTTATAACAACTCTCACATCTGTTTGAAGATCCTATAGTGAGAACAAGGCATCACATTTCATCTTTGGATAGCTCCAATTATAAGGAAGCTTACATGACATGACATGACAGAGCCAGGTTATAAACTCAGATATCCTGCCTCCTAGGCAGGATCTCTACCTTTTCCACTACATTGTGATGTCTCTCAAATATTATGTCACTCAACAGAAGAGAGACAGAGACAGAGAAAGATAGACAGAGACAGAGAGAGACAGAGACAGAGAGACAGACAGATTTATAATGACACTGTTTAAATTACTGTACTTAATATTTTTAGAAATTGATACCCTTTATCAGACTTATTAATTTCCTAAGTTGCTAATATAGCCAATTTCTACAGCTTCATTGCATTTTTCATAGCTGACTCTCCTTCAAGAATAATTGGTTTCTATGCTTATTCCTATCATTTCTTGAGGGAAATTCCTAAAGAGGAAACACAGCTTCCATTTCCATTCTGTTGCTATTGAAGCAGCTTTGGTAGGGATGCACAACTTCCCTATGGTGAATCCTTCAGGTCTTAATAAGTTTTTAATATATTTGGAGATATCTAGGCAAGCCTTGAGAAGGGAATAGTAATAGTCTATCCTTTGAGAAGTTGCCTAAGATGGGGAAAGTCCATGGTGATAACCTTATTCAGATTGTATAATATCTTTTATTGATAATGATGATAATAAATTACAAAAAACAACATATATCTTTAACTCATTAATTCTTTTGTGAAGTGAATTATCTCAATTTAGCCTTCTCTGATAATTATAAAATCTGCTCCATTCCCCAGAAAGTTTTTAAAAAGTTGTTTAAAACTGTATTTAAATAACATGGTGAACCTAATGCATCCACAATTATTTCAAAACCAGTCAATTTTCTTGTTATTCTAGTTTAGAATGGGGTTGACATATAGTAAATGGTTTATAAATGCTTCTTACCTAGCCTTGCTTTATTAAATTAGGAATTTGGCATCACAGAATATAATTCAAGGACTCTTTGTGAGTCAGGGTGAGCGCAGGAGCATGCACATCTTCATATACATCATATATGTGTACAAATACAACTCCTGTTGCCTGATAAATTGATAGAAATTACAGAAGCAAAGACAACATGCCTGGAGGAGAAACAAAAGAGGAAGGTTAATATGCATTTATTCTAGCCTTCTGTTAAGGTTAACTGTCATATTTTCACCTGCCTTATAAGGATTGATACACTCATTTTGCACATTGCTTTGATTTCTTAGGTTAAAGATGATATGAGAATACCAAATGAAAACTACAGACAGTGGTTATTGAGGACCTAGGGACTTAAAATCTACCAAGTTCCAGGAAATCACCCTAATAAATCTTTAGTCCTATAGGGCACCATATCTAGGCTGCACCAATCTTGGTGAATCCGGAACAAACTTAAGTCACTTCATTCATGTGGTTCCTCATTTCATTCTGTGCAGATTTAGAAATGTAGCTTTGGGCTGGCACCCACTACTGTTCCCATATCCTTCATCTATGTGATGTTTTGCAGATTATACTTTATGTTCACCATTATTTACATAGGTGTTTATTATAGGGAACAAAATTTCCTCAGTGATTAATTATTCCTGCTAGAAGGGTCTCTCTACCTGCTTTTCTGGAAGAAAAAAATACCCATCCCTGCCTTCTCTGCAGGCTGAAGCTCTATGCAGAGTATGTAAATGAGATGAAGCAAGGAGCCTTATCTAGTGATTAATGAGATTTTTTTTGTGTGTGTAGTGGTCTGGGAGTTGCTAGTTTACAGTTGGTTTGATTTGTGCTACTTCTTGAAACAAACTCCACAACCCAGTGGTGTGTTCACATTGTGGCATGTGAAAAATTGGCAGAGGGATTGATTCATTATTTTATTTTACTTTTCCTGAGATAAGGGTTTTGAGAGGGAAATGTGAATTTCAAATCTTTTTCTCAGTTCAAATGACTCTGATGGTTTTGGAGGAGAGTCATTTTTGTGAATTTGTAATCTAAAATGCAATTTAAGAGATACAGAACAATTTGCTGTGAAGGATAAATGTGAACTAGACAGATAAAGTGAGTTTGAAATTTCTGTGTTGTTGTTTTTAAATGGATTTGGCCCTTGAGATTGTGGTAACCTATCCAGAGTGGGGGAAGCTGCCTATATCAGCTGAAACTGCCAAGGTAACAAGAGTTTGAGCTTCCTTCATACAATTGTCCTACCATTCTCACATGTGGCATTGAAGGAAAGTATTCTGAGAAAGATTGTTGGTCTTGGTGTCTGTAGTCCTGGATTTAAATTCTGGTGATACAGAGGTGGTGAGGCTTATTAGGTGGAAGATGTCCTTGGAGTCAGGAAGAACTGGATTCAAGTCCTTCCATTGACAAATATGACTTTGTGCAGCAGGTCACTTAACCTTTTAGTGACTCAGGCTATCCTTTAAATCACAAAGCAACAGGGGATCTGTATTGTGAGAGGAATACTGTCATTGAGCATTGCCTATCCCAATAAAATCTTAGGTCTCATCCAAAACCAAACACAATTCCAGCTCTAATATTTACTACCCTTGAGACCACTTGGGAAGAAGATTGGTCAGCTTTAAGGATAACTACTGACTGAGTTTGTGACCAATGCAAAGTCTGTAATCATGATGAAATCCCTTACTAGTGTAGATATTCAAAATATTTATATCACCAATAACATAATGTGCCTGCCTTGCCTCCAAATAGTTTAGGGAAGGAACAAGATAAGACGATGTTCATTAACTATTAAGAGATCCTTGCTATAAGCAAATTTCAGAGAAATTGATGAGCTGGCTACTTCTAGAGCACATGTTAAGGTACTGATGATAAGAAAAGCCATCGTGTGGTAGAAATAGTAACTGAACTTGGAATTAAGGTGGCTTTGTCATGTGAAAATAAGTCATTTAATCTTTTAGGATTTCAATTTCATCTTCTGAAAGTTAAAGAGGTTAGGCCAGATCACACATAAGTTGTTTCAGGGCCATGATAGTCTATGGTTCTGAATGTTACCAATATCAGATCAAACGCCTGGCAGCAGTCCATCAGGATTATCAGTTTCAAAGGAGGAGAAAGTAAGCATTTCTTGAGAAGGCCACTTCTGAAAAGTGGTCTGTATGTTCCAGAGAAGCGAAGGTGGACTCTTGGCTTAGAGAAAAGATGGTAAATATGTGGTTAACAGGTATTCTTGCCTGACTAAAGTGGAATAAGTAACTTATGTGGTTCCAGTGAGTAGGATTAACAGCAATGGGTAGAAGTTACAAGAGGACAGATTTAGTGTCTGAGTATTGCAATAATTAATGAATGTGATTTCTAAGTCATTGATCTTTGAAAATAGGAGAAGTTATCCTGGAGAATGAGAGATGTGCTATGGAACTGGAGATGGGCAAACATTGTCTCCTTATTTACCAAAGGAGAAAGATGGATTCTTCAAACTCTAGGCTAGTGAGTTTGATTTTTTGCAATTTTTTTTTTGCTAGTAGCCTTATTTTTCTTTTTTGGCTAGTATTATTGCTAATTAAAGGAATGGTTTGTGAGTACTTAAAAATGGGAGTAGTAGTGACTATGAAACAGTTTGTATTAATTATTCTAATATTTCCAAGATCTATGATTTCTTCAGATGTGAATAGATTCTTTATTAATACAAAATACAAATCCTCTATATCTTATCACACAGTATTCATGGATTCTATGACATAAACAAAAAAATGGCATCTAGTGGACAATCCTATGTTGGAAGAATGTCTTCGAACTTAGCTAAGCTGCTTCTCAGGCAAGACACAGGCATTTCTTAATTGGGTTCAAGCCAGCCACAAGCATCCTTCATTACTCTTTGGGTCCTTCTCATGACTCTCTGGATTTCTTTCCTTTCTCTGCCCCCTCACATTTTTCAGTTTCCTTTTATGTGCTATCTTCCCCCATTAGAATGTAAACTCCTTGAGAACAGATACTGTTTATATTTTGTACTTGTATCCATTCCTAGTGCTTAGCCCAACATTCGGTGTCCAGTAAATGCTTAATACATACTTCTTGATTTGTTTACACTTAAAAGCTTTTGAATTTTATAGAACTTGCTAAAGGTATATTCTCTTGGCATCACTTTTGAGAATCTAGAGTTACCCTCATTTCAAAATTAGGAATCAAAGTAGGTAGGATATTCCAGGAAGATACATTTTTAAGGATAAGTAAATCAAGATTACCTTCATTTTCTTTCTTGATGATGTTCTCAAAATACAAAGTACTAAACTGGTAGACCCAGAGAATGCTTTAAGCACAGCGTACTGACATTTCAATAAAGAATTTTACAAAGGTTGTTATGATGCTTTTGCAGAAAATGTAGAGTGAAGTGTATTAAATAATAATACATTTAGGTAGATTTGCAACTGATTGAATGACTGGATCCAAAAGGTGAAAATTAAGAGATCAATACAAATCCAATTAATTCTGCAAATATTTGTCAAGTATCACGTACCAAGAGAGGCAACATGGAGTAGTAGATGTAGAGCTCACCTTGGAGTCATGAGGACTTTGTTCTAGTCCTGTCTCTGACCTGTACTGGCATTATCATCCTGGGCAAATCATGTAACACTCCAATACCACAAACAAGTTCCTGAGATTCAGTTGAAGATCGAGTGCACTTCTGCACCAGTACAGGGCAGTTTCCTCACTGGGAATTTCCTCTATTAAATCCCCCTTATCACCTTATATTCCCGCCATCAAATTTCCTCTATCACTGTATATTCTCTATGTCAAATTCCCTCTATCACCAGTTTGGTCCCATCCCCCAAAGTGCTAGACACTATGCTATGTTAATGCAAAGTGTCAATTTCATGTAAAATAGAAACAAATTATGCCATTTGTGTCCTAGGTAGGTACTCTAAGCAATCTGAGGAGGAAAATATTCTATCTGGAACTGGATTGGGAAGGGAAAGATGGCTTAATAGAGTATCTGCCTTCTGAATTATCATTCAAGATAAGGACAGGACTATAAGACATGGCTATTCCAAGAAACTCCGTGACAGCTTTGGGGGATGACATGAACAAAAGTCTGAAGATAGGAGAGGACTTGAAGTCATATTGTTTAAACAAATTACACAGTAACATCAAAATTATTAAGATAATCAACTCTGAAAGACTTAGCAACTGTTCCAGACAATGACCCACCACAATTACAAAACACTCCTGATAAAACACGATATCCACCTTCAGATAGAGAGCCAATGGGCTCATGGTGCAGATGGAAGCTTTTTTTTCTAATTTTCCCTCTTTCTCTTATCCTTCCTTCCTTCCTTCCTTCCTTCCTTCCTTCCTTCCTTCCTTCCTTCCTTCCTTCCTTCCTTCTCTCTCTCTCTCTCTCTCTCTCTCTCTCTCTCTCTCTCTCTCTCTCTCTCTCTCTCTTTCTTTCTTATTGAACATGACTTATGTGGAAATTTGTTTTGTATGACTATACTTGTAATAGGTTTTGCTTTTATTGCCTATTTATTAGATAGAGATGGTGGTAAGGGGAGGCAGAGAATTTGGAATTCAAAAAAAAGAATAAAATGTGTCTGTGCTTTAAAACTAAATAAAAATAAAATTTTATTAATAAATTAAATAAATAAAATTTAAAAATAAAATTAAAATAAAAAAGAATCATCCAGTTTTTTTAATTTTTGGTATTTTTTATACAGGAAATAGTCTATGATAAGGCTAGAGAATAGATTAGAGAGAGGTTCTGGGGGGGATTTGTTCATTTTTTCAGACAGTGAGAAGCTGTTAAAGGTTTTTGAGCAGAAGTAGTACATGACGAGAGTGGTACATTAGGAGGATTACTCAGATATTGGCATGAAAGAAAAACTGGAAAGGAGTTATAATGGAGGCAAGAAGATGAGTCAACAGCAAAGGTGAGAGGTAACAGCCTCTATGAGAAGCTGTCATGACAATGGAAAGGAGGAAAATGATTGTAGAGACCTTTTGGAAATACTTGTTAACAAGATTTGGCAGAGAGTTGGGTATGCCTGTATATGACCCACTTCTGGTGATTCATATGGACAGAGACAAGAAGCAATCTAGAAAGCTTTCCTAGGGATTATGAAGTTCTGAACAAGAAAAGGGGAACTTTAGGGAGACAGTTTTAATCTTTCATAGCTATTGAAGTTAAAGACTTCCTATGAGAAAGGCAGAGTTGAGAAGTGAACTGCTTATTGATAAGATGTTATTTGAGAATGGGATTTGCATTTTTTAAACCACAGCTTGAGATAAAGGAGTGAGAAGTTCTCCTCCAGGGTTAGAACATACCTAATCATTGCTGTTAAATGTATTTGTTTAGAGAACTGCACATTTAAATTTAAAAACAAAACAAAAAACAAAACAAAAGACAAACTTTAAACTAAAAGGGAAGAGGAAGGAGAAAAGTGCTTGTAAATGTCCATTAAGCTAGACAGCAGTAGAAGCCCCCAGAAATCCACAGAAGTCAGAATATGAGAAAGGAGTTAGTAGTAAAACCCATGTCCATCAAATGCACAAAGTATGGATGACAAGCGAGTGAGCTAGAGATTGTAATGTAAAGAGACAAATAGGTAGGCTTGGTGGGATAAGTCACTACCGGGATATCTAGGGTATAGAGAAATTTATTAAAGCATATTTTTAAAATAGTCTTGTGAAAACAAAATATAGGAACCAGAATGGAGAAACAGTGGGTAACACATGGGTAAAGATCAATGGAGGAATAAAAAAATGGCATTATCATCATAATATTCTATAGATTACATACATGGAAGGAGGAAATAGATGAGAACATAGGAAACAAATAGCCATTTTGAAAAGAAACAAAAACATAATACTGACAAGGACCTTCACCTATTCCAGTATCTGTTAGAACATGCTGTCTCTCTTTTTTCTCTCTCTCTCCTCCTCTCTCTCTCTCTCTCTCTCTCTCTCTCTCTCTCTCTCTCTCTCTCTCTCTTTCTGCCAAATGTAGGAGTGCAGCTAATAATTTATCAATTTGTCATGACAATTTCATTTTTTAAAAGGTGAAGGAATTTGATGAGAACTTCTACTTTATAGATGATTCTAACCAGAAAGGATAAATTGATTGCTGAGATAAAAAGAAGGGAATTTTTAGCCAGGGGTAGAGAGATTATGAACAATTTATCTTAGATTAAATGAGAAAGAAGGAGAAATCCAGGCATCTTTGACATGTATTTTTGATTTTTGGAAAGCAGATTTGAAAAGACTCAGAGAAAGGATAGGTAATTTCCATGTCTTAAAATTCTATAGTGAAATGACTCAGGAGTAAAGGAAATAAAGGAATAAAATTCTAATTATACAAAGAGAAAAAATGCCAAAGAATAGGAAAGATTGAGTTCGCTAAAGATACCAGTATGAATGCATAGGGAACTCATTGACAAACTTAGATTTTAAAGACATACATACAAATGGTGGAACAAGGAAAAGAAATGGAAAATTGATACAAAGGCATTAAAGACCATGTAAAATTGTGTTAAATGTGGTAAAACTATTTAATGTTAGCAAATAAAGGTTAAAGACAATAAAAACTTTCATTTTTTTAAATTGGAGATGAGAGGAGGATCAAAGAAGAAATAGTATTCCTGTTCAAGAAGGATAGGATGATGACAATGGATAATGGGGAGAAGGCAAACCTGTTCAACTCTAATGTTGCTCTTGTTTTCTCTACTAAGAAAAATAATCTTTGGACGAGAAAGGAAAGGGAAAAAAATGGATCATAGTAGGTGAAACCCAAGATGTGTAAAGGAAAGGCAAACATATATGATCTTGAAAAGTTTACATCACCAGACAAAACTTAATTATGTTCCTGGGAATACAAAAAAAAATAAATAAAAACAAAAAGAAAACTACAGGATGTGTTTCTGAGCAATTGTCTGTCTGTCAAAGGGCAAATATTGTCACAGCTTTCAATATAGTGAAGCAATTGGAGGCCACTGGATTTACCTTTAATTCGTGTAAAAATTCTAAAACATGCTATATAAAGGATGGTTAGTAAACCTCTCACAATAGAAGTGGTCGTCACAAAGAGTCATTATGGACCCCTTTATAAAAAAGCTACACCAACTACTGTCTTCACAAACCTTTGAGCCTTGTGCAAATGCTAGCTATTCTTGATAGATTTACTAGAATGTAGATAAGGAGAATATTCCATATGGCTTATTTATATTTTAGTAGATCACTTGGCAATGTCTGCAATTCTCATCTTGTGTTCAATGTGGAAAGGAGTGAGTTTGACAATACAATGTTTAGATGCACTCAGGATTGGTTGAATGACTATGGCCAAACTAAAGTCACGATAGCTCAGGAGATTTCTCACATACTGCACTTAGGGATTTCTCCTTAACTCTGTGCTGTTTAACATTGTTATCAGAAACTCAGCTCAAGGCATGGATAGAATGTTTGCCAAATTTTCACATGATAAAAAGCTAGAAGGGATAGCTAATATATTTAATGACAATATCAGTATCCCAAAAGATTTCAATAGGCTAGAATGTTGGGCTCAAATTAAGATTTAATTGAATCACATCCTCCACTTCTCTCTGTGCCCAGAAAAGTAATTCATTAGAGTCTTACATTTAGATTTAAGAAAATCAACTTCACAAACATTAGATGGAGGAGATGCAAATAGACACATTTTCTGAAAAAAATCTGATTATCATAGCATATTATGAGCTCACAATTTATCAGTAATGTAGAAGACAAAAAAGGAATTAAATATTGAAGAATCTTACAATTATAGGGAAGTAGTAGCAACAGCAGCAGCAGCAGCAGCAGCAGCAGCAGCAGCAGCAGCAGCAGTAGTAGTAGTAGTAGTAGTAGTAGTAGTAGTAGTAGTAGTAGTAGAAGTAGTAAATAATATTCAACATTTATATAAAACCTTAAAGCTTGCAAAGGGCTTTACAAATATTATCTCATTTAATTCTTACAAAAATCCTGGGAGGTAGATGCTTTAAATATCTCCATTTTTACATATTAGGAAACTGAGACAGACAGAAATTAAGTGATTTGCTTAGCTTGATTAGTGACCAGAATTATTCAGAATGTTTAGGACAGTGTTCTGCATACAAAGGCCAGTCAGCTTATGCTGCAACTGAATGATGACTGCATATTATTATATTTTGTATATTATAATATAGTTAGGTTTTTTTAATTTGTTTTGACCTGCCTTTAACCAAAGAAAAAGAAGAAAAGGGAAAAAGAAAAATATAAAAGTAAATGAATTATTCTTCTTGACTGCTGTCATTACAATTTATGATACCTAACTTTATTTAATTGGACCATCCCTGTTGCAGTTTTTCTCCTCTATTCTCTGTCTTCCATTTTTATCCTGTCCTTCATCATTTCTGTCCCTTTGCTTTTGCCAACCCATACTTGGAGTGGGTTGAACCATGATATTGCTCTGTTAAAGAACTTCCCACCTTTCAAGGACAAACACAGGTGCCACCTCCGATGAAGTCTTTCACCCTATTATTTCTCACCTCCCATTCTCTTTATCCATTATGACACCTGAAATTGATCTCTTCCTTTTTAGATTTCTCGAAGCATTTTGCCTAGCCCTCCCCTCGCCCTTCTCATATGGAACACAAAGGGAAAGGATTGAAGAATAAGTTTCAAGTCTTTTCTATAGCTAACCCTTATTACAGTTCCTTGTCTGTAATAGCATCTGAATATGTATTTGTTGATTTGGTTTTGTGGAAGAAAAAGGATGAATAGTAGTCTTGTAGTATAGCAGGGCATTGACATGATATGCATAAGAAATGTCCTATTTTTCTTAAAGATAAAAATTACCAACTGTCAATCTCATGATTCTTGTTCTCTTTTTCTCTTCCCTTTTATTCTTACCCATTTTACTTTCCCCTTTCTCACCACTCTCCAAAAATACAAAATTAGAGAGAAGAGAGGAGGGGGTTCAGTGACTTTTTACACAGGGGAATGGAAAGAATCTGTGTCTGTGAATGGCTAACTTTCAGCTCCCCAGATAGTGCTACAGATGCTCTAACCAGTCTCACCAGACAGAAAGGTCCAGAAGGAGGTGTTGCTAGGATGGAACTAGTAACTAAATGCAAATGGTCATGGGCTACTCTGCATACTCTGCTTAGATTCTACAGATACATAATGGTCTGCTGTGTGGAAGAATGTGCTTCTCTGCATTTGTGCCAGAAAGTATGTTGCTATCTTTCTGAGCAAGAAAGATATTAGACATCTCTAGGCTTTAGCTGTAGATTGTCATGACTAAAATTCATCCCAACGGTCAAAAGGGAATGGGATGTCACAGAATTTTTCTTCTGGAAAGGACTTTAAGTTCATTGAGTTAAATCTCATCATAAATCTCATCATACTATAGGTGAAACAAAAACTATGGTCCAGAAAGTTGAAAACGACTTGTTCAAGTTCACACAGCTAGTCAATGGCAAAGATGAGACTATAACATAATAGGATGAATAATTATTGAATGTCAGCTCTATCAGTCTTCTGGATGAATACATAGCATAACCATGAAGTGGATGTATTTATTTCTTATATATTGTAGTTATAGTATTTAGTGACACATTGGAGATTGAATGAAATGAAGAAAAGGCAATGGATGGCATGTTACTATACAGAAGAAAGAATATGCTATCAAAATGGGATGAGGTATATCTAAAGCTTGACTAACCTTTTTCCCTTATTGTGGATTTGCCCCTTTCCTGCCTCCAAAAAACTATTGAAATATAGGCCTTACTTAAAGGAGGTATAGAATGTGGAGAATGCAATTTCATGTCTAGCCTCAATGAAGATCTACAGGGCAATAATTTAAGCAATTGAAGAAGGAACTGTTAATGAAAATTCAATGGTCATTCTTCCTTCCCTTCCCTTTCTTTAAGTGTAAGCATACCACTTCTCTGCTCAAGAAGCTTCAGAGGTTTTTGTCAGACTTCTGTTTATTTTTTTAAGTCTTTCAGAGTCCAGCTCCAGCCTACCTTTCCCAAGCTTATTGTATATTATTTTCTTTCACCCACTCCCTATTCCATCCAAAATGACCTGCATGATATTCCAATGTCTGGCAATCAATCTCCTGTCTCTTGTTTGTTTGTTTGTTTGTTTGTTTGTTTTTTGCATGGGCTCTTCTGAATTCCTGGAATGCTTTGTCTCCTCACCTCAACATCTTAGAATGCCTACCTTCCCTCAGAGCTCAGCTCAAATATGGCCCCTTCTATAGAAAGCTTATTTTGATCACCCCAGTTGCCTGGGGCCTGATCTCTGGAAATTATTTTGTGTATATTATATTTTATTTTCTATTTAATGAAAATAAAATACAAGCCCCTTTAGAGTAAGAATATATATATGTGTGTGTGTGTGTATGCATATGTGTGCTATATGTATATGTATGTATATGTTTGTATGTATGTATGTATGCTTTTTTACTTTGTAGCTCAAGAATTCAGAATAGAATCTGGACTATTGTAGATGATTAATAGATGCTTGGTAAGAGAATGAATGAGCAATTTTCAAGGAGACATCTGAGGGAAGGAGGATGGGGAAGGATGAGATGTAAAGGGAAGTAGAATGATACACATAATCAGTCACATTCGTATAGAACTTTGTATGTTCCAATATCAAAACGTCTCTGTGATTATAACACTAGCTCTCTTAGATAATGAAAGTGAACAGATCCACTGCCATAGCTCCCTTACTATCCACCAATTCTAGAATCATTAATGGTCTCTGCAAAGCAATGATTCTTAGCCTGGCATCTTTGAATGTATGTGTGTGTGTGTTTTTAAATTTTGGTAACTATATTTCAATATAATTGGTTTACTTTTTAATCTTATGGATTTTGTTTTTTAGCATTTAAAATCATTATTCTGTAGCAAAAAGTTAAGCTTTACCAGGCTGTCAAGGTGGTCCGTGATTCAAAAGAAGTTAAGAATCTCAACAAGAGATTGCTATCATAGCCAGTCATCACGAATAGGCTCTGCATGAATGCTTTTCTGGAACATGCACAAAAAATACTAATACCCCCTTACATGTAGTAGATAGTTTTGTTCTAAGCTTTTCAAAGTGCTTTTTAATGTGTTGTAAGATAAGTAAGCTTAAAATACATTACCCCCATATTACAGATGATTAAATTAAGATTCAACAAGTTAGTGTCAAAATTAAGAGTAGACTATATCCAAGATAAAAAATGAAAATTAAAACTGTCATAAAAACAAATGACCTCAATTCCCAGACATTTAACAAAAGTTGTAGAGCTTCTGATGAAAGCCATTGGAGTTTTTCCAATTCCCTATTTTGTCTCTAGCAGACTATTCATGTGAAGAAAAAAATTTGCTCTTATTCACTTTTCTGGCTTAGTTACCTGTCAGTGTTCTGGGTGTGACAGTGCCAGTTTTCTATGAGGCTGCTGAATGAAATTGTTTTCTCAGTCTGACTGGCAACCGTATCTTGCAAATTGCTTTCTTAACTTCAAACTCATGGAAGAATAAAAGTTGATACTGTTAAAGGATTGAAAGATTTCCTACTCTAGAAGAAATTCATTTTTTTGAAACCAGGGAGATTAATTGGTGTGAACCATGTCCTTGAAATGGGTAGCTGACTTGAAGGAATCAATTTAGAATCACAGAATTATAGAATATAGAATTAGGAGGGGAACATTTGGAAGAAACTTAATTTAAACCCTTCATTTTACAGATGAGAAAAATGAGGCCCAGAGATGTCAAATAACTTGCCCAAAAGCACAAAACATGCTAGTATCAGAACTGAATGACTAGAATCCATGGAAGTTTGGCTTCCACCTAGACCAGGGTTCTTTCCCCCATACTACATTACCTACTGCATCATGCCAACATGATAGCAATCAAATATTTTTGGGAAGGAATTAACCTAAGTATGTGGGTGAAATCCAATTTGCCTTTCCAACGCCTCACTGAAACATTGCATTCAAAATATTTATTCGTGATGTGTTAGGAATTTAGTAAGCAAATTGACTCATCAATTGATCAAACTCTTTCTCCTTTTTAGTAAGACATGTCTTAAAATTCCTGAGTTCTAGGCAAAAAATATGATGAGAGAAAAAAATGATGTGGATCAAATGAAAAAATACTCTTGAAATGCTTGTCTCATGTAAATATCCCTGATGAAGAAACATGGAACTTGGCTAAGACACAGAGAAGTAAATAGATCAGACAGGCTGTACTGGTACAATCAAAAGAGATTTGGAGGAGTACAAGACCTAGTTACAGGTTACAGTCCTGTTTCTGTGACTAATTAGCTATGTGTCCTTATGAAAGTTATTTAACATTCGGGTTTTCATTCTCTCATCTGCAAAATAAAGAATTTTTTGTGTGTATATCTGCCAATCCAGAAACCATAGAAAAGAGGTACAGTATAATTTAATTCAACTCAATAAATATTTATTAAGCAAAATTACTCATTAAGTGTGCAATAGAATACAGTTTATCTATGGCAAGATTTTTTTTTTAAATCCTGTTAAGGAACTTACTGTAGCTTCTGAAGGAAGAATATCTCTAATCATGATCAGTAATTTACTGCATATGTTATCAAAGAAGAGAGCTAGCAATAAAACCCATGACATTTTATGTCTGTATACAAATGCATAACATATGGATAAGAAGTTAGGTGGTTGTATATTCTAATACAAGGGGGGAAATGACTGTGTTTGGATCATTGAGACTTCATAGGAGTAGAATTCATGAGGGGAATATGTTTCTGGAAGATGTAGGGATATGGACTGGATGAGTGTTTTTATTTGTAGAGGGAACTTTCAGTGAGGGACTTTTCTAACAAATGGAAATTGGCACTTATTCTGAAACTCATAGTATTAGAGAATGGAGAGATCAAGTGATTTGCCCAGGATCACAAAGTCATCAGGAGGGACTTAAACCTAGGTATCCTTGGTTCCAAGGCCAATACTCTATCCTCTGCACCATACTGTATCTCCTCTGCAAAGGTAAATTTTATTCTAATACTTCAGAGATTAACAGGAATAGTAGAGTAGTATCATATATCATTTTAGGAAATCCCAAAACCAGATTCAAGATTCATGGTGGAGAGCGTTACTGTGAAGACCAATGGTAAGAGAAACAGAAATAATATTGTATCAATATACACTACTACAGACAACATATACTAAAGGGGAAATAGATGTGGCATTCAGGAATTTGATCACAAATCTGGCAAGGCAGTTGGATATAGTAGTGACAGAGTACTTCAGGAATCCAGACATCTATTGAAACTCTATAACAAAAGCAAAGTAGTTGATAAATTTTTACATTGCAGTGATGATTATTGCATCATTCAAAAGTTCAGAAAGTGATGGGGGAAAAACTGCTTTCTGGCTCTGATTTTGAGTAACAAAGAGGAAATGGTTGCTAAAGTTGAAATGCTAGAAATTTTGAAGGTAAGTAACTATTTCATCTTAGAGTTAATTATAGGCAAGGAGAAGAAAATTGGTCATATTTTGAAACATAACACAGATTTTGGGAGAAGAAATGTCAGAGTTTAGATAGAAATTGTTAAAAAGTTAAATTCTAATTTAAAAAAGAGAAATTATTCTAATCAGGAATAGAAGGGAGAATTGCCAAAAAAGAGACTTTTTAGTTGCACAGGTAATTCTTCAATAAATAAAGATTTTTATAATTATATACATATACACTCTCATATATATACACACATATACATATATACATATATAGGTATGTGTATATGTTTGTATATATGTATATGGATGTGTGTGTGCGTATACACACACATATATATGTATATACTAAAAGCCAAATCAGGTAATAGAATAGGAATACAAAAAAGTGCCATGGCCCTGTAAAAAAATGTAAACGTATATTCTCAAACTCAAAACGGTTGGCCTAAGGATAAAAAGTTTAGACATACAAATATAATTTGAGTGAATATATGTTTGTATACATGCATGAACACTCACATACATACACACATATACTCAAATATTTTACCTATGTCTTGAAAAGAGGAAGATCAAATAAATAAATTCAATTTAACAAGTATTTATTGAGCACTTGTTATTTATAAGAAATCTGCTGCTTAGGATAGATAGAATGATAAAAAACATTCATGAAAAGAAGCAGAAATACTCTCAAAATGAATGTTCTTTGCATTGGTAAGAGTGAAATAAAAATGGTTAATTGTGAATCAATTCCCAATGGTAAGTGAAAAGATGGTGGTATAACACCTCAACGAATTCAAGTCACCAGGCATAGATAAATGCTGGAGGATACATAAAAGACAGCATAGATATTATGTTTTATTTATTGCTTGTTCCAGTAAAAGATTGTGGAGAATTGGAGAGGTGTTTTCTACCTAGATATGAGCAAGTATGGTGTCAGTTTTCAAAACAAGTGAAGACAGTGGAGTATCCAGACTATAGGGCAATCACCTTGACTTCCATTCCAGGCAAAAGTAGAACACATTTTTAAATGGATGACTCAGTAGCATTAGAAAAGGAAACAGTGATCACTACAGGCCATCAAGATATTATCAAAAACATGCCATGCCAGACTGAGCTCATTTCCTTTTTGACAGAATTACCAGACTGACAGGTTAAGACAGTGCTATTGTAATATATTTAAATTTGTGCAAAGTGGATGGAGAGATATGGGCTATATAATAACAATGATGTAAAGTGGATTCAGAAAAGGTTAAACTAATGGACTCCAAAGGGGTCACTAAATAGTCATGTAAATTTGTCCTGAAGCCCCTGTTTGAGTGCTCAGGGGTATATGCTTGACCACATATTGTATGTAATTTTATCTGTGATTCAAATGAAAGCATAGATGGTATGGAATGTCTGCTCTAGGAGTAACAGCCCCTCACTGAAGGTTCTGGGTATGTAGTAAAGGGTATTCTGGCATAGCAAAGGATTAAAATAATGACCTCTGAAGACAATTTAAAATTTGGGATTCAGTCATTCTGTGAGTTTTCACTATATAAGTACTAAGATTACTTTTAGCTCTAACATTCTACTATTAGTAGCTTCAAGTACTCCAGTTTAAACAGTGTCTGTGGGGCTATGGTTTCCTGGAGTGAGAGAAAATTGCTAATTTTTACTATCAGCACTTACCCCCTGGGGAATCAGCAAATGCTACAAATCAAAGATAGATTATTGTTTTGTTGATTGTCTATGCTTAAGACAGTGATGGAGAAAATATTAATATTTCAGATCAAATTGAAAAATTTGTCCTGTATACATTTTTAATAGAATTGGTTGTTAATATTGACCAGGACACCCCCTCCTGTGGGGGGGGGAGTTACTGAAAAGCTGAAGGAATAAGAGTAGGAAATTGGAGATGGCAGAAAGGAAAGAGAAAATAGAAGAGGGGAAAAGAGAGGGAAAAGAAGAAAAACAAATGATTCTGGTAGTTCTTATTCTTCACGTTGCATTTTCTTGATGCAGATCTTTGGCTTCATGCTTCCAGACATCAGAAGTATGCATTATATGTGATAGGAAGTTAATGTCAAACTGGAAATAACACAGACACTTTTGTCAATCAAAACAGAAGTAAGCTAAGGACAACAGTGATAATTCTGACTGTCCAAGTCTTTCCAAGTGTCTCTTATGTAATAAGCATGGTGAGTGAATCTTATGAAGGATATAATGCCCCTGAAATGCTAATAGTCTATATTTTATGAAGAATTTTTTTTTGCAGTAGTTGTCATTAAAAAACAACAACAACAACAAAGAATGATAGATTAGAACAGAAGCTGTGCTATAATGGTGGCTTCAGTTAGACTTCGTGTTTCTCACACCATCAATGATGTCAGCAACAGAGTCCATGGAGTTTAAGGTCAGAGAAGGAAAAAAAGAACAAAAAAAAGAAAACATTACTTTGGAATGATTTTATTTTAGATATTCAACTAATATTTGAACCTTTTAGAAGTATTTGCCCTTTCAAACCAGAAAGCACTGTTGCAAATCAATTTAAGTACTTTTTTCTCTCATTATCTTTGTTTGCTGTCTCTATCTGTAAAGAAATATTTTAAGAAACATTATTGACATATTACTAGCAAGCTAGTAGAGTAAGCCAGCTTTTGTTATAACTTCCAAAGAGTAACAAATAATATGCCAGTTGTATACTAACCAAAATTGTAGCAAGAAGAGAAAATAAATTCTTCCACATATTATAAAGCCTTCTATGATAACAGAAGAATTCTGGATAAAGAACCTGTTCCCAAGGCCTGACCTTCTCCACCCCCTACATCCCCAACTGATGAATAGATTCATCTTTGAGAATGTTTTGTTTTGTTTTGCTTTTTTGTTAAGGCAATCAGGGGTGACTTGCCCAGGGTCACACAGCTAGTAAATGTCAAGTGTCTGAGGCTGGATTTGAATTCAGGTACTCCTGATTCCAAGAATAGAGCTCTATCTGTTGCACCACCCAGCTGCCTCCAAGAATATGTTTCTTCATAAATTTTTATTTTCAGAATGTTATTTTCTAATATCTTCTTTAATCTCACATATACAAGGAGCTATCTTTTAAAAAAATATTGGTAGCTAAAAGCCTTTCCTTTGATTGCTTACAATATTTGTTGTCTGACTTTTACATTATAAAGTTTAATCACTATATCTCTTGGTGAATATAGTTTCGGATTTTTCTCTCTTAGTGATCTGTAGATTCTATTAATCAATACTAACGGCATATTTGAATGGGACTATAATATACATGTTATATACACATCAAATAATATACATACATCTGCAATATCACCTGCAGCACTTATAAAAAAACTGATTATGTGCTAGATGTATGGTAATCATAAATATAAAAAGGCAGAAATATTGAATACATTCTTTGTAGAATATAGCATAAAACAAGTAGTAATTAATACAGGGATCATAAGCAAAAGACACAAAATTAATAGAAAAACCAGTAATAACATCCTGAACAATAAGCGAGTCAAAGAAAACCTTATAGGAATAATGAACTATTTCAGTACAGTTAGCAGAGAAAAAATAACACTAAATGCATATAATTAAAGAATAGAAAATGAGAGAATAAATGGACAATGTAATTTAAAAAAAACTAGAAAATTAGCAAGTTAGCTAGGCCAAAAGAAGCACATAAGAAACGAATCTTACAGATTAGAGGAGGAATAGAAACAATAAAATACTATGAGCAAACAGTTGTTTTTTTAAAAAAACTAACAAATTTAATAACCAAAAATTATTTTTCACAAAGCAGGAGAGAAAAATGTATTTCATGACCAATAGAGGAAAAATATAAAGAATGAATACAAACTAACATGCAAATTATATCATATCAACATTGATAATTTAACAGAAACTGAGGATTATTAAAAATAAAAATAAAAATAAATTGATAAGCAAGAAATAGGACCTTAGCTCAATATTTGGAAAAGAAATAGATTAATGTTATAAATGAATTAACAAATCTCTAGGTCAGACAGATTCACAAGTTCCATTAAATATTTACATAGTAATTAATACCCAAGTTATACAAATATTCTAAATAATTAAAAATAATGTGTTCTATTCACAAGCCCCCTTTTTAAGACAAATGTAGTCCTGACACCTCAACCACGGAAAGCTAAATCAGAAGGAAAAAATCTCTCTAATGAATGTCGATATAAGAATTTTAAATAAGAACCTTGACAAAGTGCCTACGGCAATTTAAATAAAAAATTACTCATTATGACCTACTGTATTTATACTAGGGATGCATTTTTAGTTGAATATTAGGCAAATAATTAATATGAAAACAAAATCTATATCATCATATCAAGATACATAGTGTAATTCTTTAGTAAAATATGACACTTATTTATAATTAAACCTCTAAAATCATAGGTATAGAAGAATATTTATTTAATGTGATCAAAAAGATTTATCTCAAAGAGTTAACATCTGTATGGTGAATCACTGGAAGGTTCCAAATAATAAATAAATAAATTAACTAATAAATGAATAGAGAAATAAAAATAATAAATAAGCAAACAAACAAATAAATGGATGAATAAATAAGCAAACAAATGAATGAATGAATAAAGAGATGGAATAAAAAAAATACCTTCTCCCACACTTCTATTGGGTAGAGTTCTAAAAGGGCTAGACCTAAAGAGACATGTTACAGTTACAAACACTAGCCAAGCAGGATCAAATTATTCTTTTTTTTTATGTTATGATGTTTTATTTAAAAAAAAAAACCTTAGCAAACCACCAAAGAATAAAATCAACAAAATAATCAACATTTCTAAATAGTTTTACAAAAAAAAAAAAAGCAATGAAGCAGAGACACTATGTGTCAGTTAACCTACCAAGACACTGAAATAATATCTGGGAGATAACTTAACAAGACACATTGAAGACACTATGAAGCATCTTTATAGAAATAAAGGAAAAGATTAATATAATATTTGGAGAGTTTCATTGTTCATGATTGTCAGATATATACACACACATATACACTATAATGAAAACAACTATACTATCCACGTAATTTACACATTTAGTGCTATACTAATCAAACTATTAAGTTGCTATTTTATATAATGATATAAAATTTAAAACAAAAGTCATTTGAAGGAACAAAACATTTAGAAATTCATGAGAAATAATGAAAAAGTAAGCCTAAAAGTGGCATCTGTCACTGTATCTCAAATCATGTTATAAAGAAATCAAAATTATTTTGGATTATTCCAAGAACAGGGGAAAAAAGTGTATCAGTAAAAGACACTTAGATAATCAAGACTCAGAAGCAATAGACTGCAGGAAAACAGTGTTCAATAACCACAAAAACACAAATTTCTCTTGAAGGGCTCTGTACTTGGCAAGGACTTCTTAAGAAATAGAAAAATACAGTTTGGCAGAAATTAGTTTTAGATGAGCACGTTACACATATAATACAATGAGCCCCAAAATGGATGTATTATCACAGAATTAAAAAGAATTAAAAAGAATGTTCTTTTTATAACTATGACTAAGGAGAAAATCTGTAAGCAAACAAGAAATAAAGAAGATATCAAAAGTCCAAATAAATTATTTTGATAACATAATATTTAAAAGCTTTTATGCAACAAAATCAAGTATAAAAAGAGAAATGGTAGAACAATAAAAATCTTTATATCAAATTGTGGCAATAAAATCTGTCATTTGCAGTATATGTGGAACTGACACAAATATATATCAAAAAATAGCCATGATTCAGTGGAAAAGTGTGCAAAAGGATATTACTGATTTTCAAAAGAAGCATTACAAGCTATCAAAAAGTATATGAAAGATTGCTCCAAATCACTAGTAACAAAAGAAATGCAATTTGAAATAATCCTGGGGTTTTACCTCAAAGCCAGGAAATTGACAAAGATAGGAAAAGATAGAAATAGCTATAGTGGTTACAGGAAGACAAGAAGATAAATACACTGTTGGCACAGAGCTTAGAATTGATCCAACCTATCATGCAAAGCAATTCAGAATTACATATGCAAAAAAGGTGACTGAAAGGACCATATCCTTTGACTCAGATGATCTATCATTTCATTATACTCAAAGGAAATCCAGAACTGAAAGGTGCCATCTATGCCAAAAGAGACATACCAGTACTTTTTGTAATAGTAGGAGCAGGAACAAAGAAAGTGGGTGTACATTGATATGGGAGTAACTGAACAAATTGTGATATATGAATGTGATGAAGTAACATTAAGATTAATAAATAATGAATATGAGAAATTTAACATGGGGATTCTCATATGAAATGGTGGAAAAGCAAATAGAAATAGTAGAAGAATGTGCACAAAGACTAAAATAATATAATTTGTTTCAACACTAAAAGACAGGCAAAGTATTTTTGCAATCATAATGATCCAACTTCCTCCTAGGAGACAGTGTTAATTGATAGTTTCACTTAATTTTGTGTGTGTGTGTGTGTGTTGTTATAAGAGAGTGTTTAATGTGAGATGATTTCAATTACTGTGGAATAAAAACAAATAAAAAATAAAAATAACATTAACCCCAGAGTAGATGTTAATTTTCCATCCTCTTTTCAGAGAAAATTCCTGCAGTGCTTAGGCTGTGATGTGAAAGGGTCAGATAGACCAATAATGTGTCTTTTGTTTCCCTACATAGCTTCAATTATGCATAACTGAGCATCAATAATTACAGAACATCCTTCTGAAATTTCCCCCTCACTTTTCCCTCCTTTTTCTCTCTGTTGTCCCTTTCATGTCTTCCTCTTCCAAAGTCAAAACCTTGGGAACTTAGGGGTAATGAGTATGGAAGGCTGAGGCATGGTTATTTTTGGTGAAGGACTGCAGAGGTAACATGGGTTTAGGGGAATAAGTCAAGGACAGAAACAGTATCAGTAACATTTTATTTCCATACTTAGCCATGACTTGAGGTAATGAAATGATGATGGTCTCAAGGCTTCTGAACCAAACATCAAGTTTACAGATATTTATTCTGGATTCAGTAAGTTTCTCTTTAATTGAAGAACTTTTTTCTCTTCAGAATATAGTTAACCTAAATGAAGAAACTGTACTTTTCTGTTATATAGCACTATTATTATTTATCAATACAGGGTTATAGTAAAGGAACTCTCTACAGCCAGCTACTTTTTAGAGGTCTTTTGTGCATCATTTCTTTCTGTGGCTCAAGTTTGGAGACTGGATTCTATCTTTCTACACATGCCATTACCCAACAGTCTCTTAAGATTTTCATTTAAGCTCAGTAGTTTAGTCATATTTCAGGGTGGGCATACTGACAAATATGTAGCTGCTCCTTTTCCTCCAAAAATATAGAGAATAATTCCAGTCAGGGACATTTATTAGCTTCTCTTGGGCTGGATTCTCTTACCTTTGTTAAAAAGATAGAGGACAGAAATACAACCAACTTCTCTAAAGCACAAAGCTGGCCAAGATTCAGTCAAGAGTATATTTGAAGCAGTAAAACACTGGAAGTTTAAATGATTTAACTATGCAATAATAAATTTAGAAAGCTCAGAAGGGCTGATTCTCATGCATTATCCTACCACTGACGAACTATTTTATCCCTTTCTTACAGACCTCAAAGTATCATTATTGTTTGTACTGCTAAGTACAGCACTTCTTTAAAAATTAACTCCTCAACCCAGAAATTACATACATTTAGATATCATTTTTATCTTGAACATAGGTTCCAGAAGGGAAAAAAAATAGTTTTAAGTAAGGATTCTGGATTAAAGAGCAATAAAATAGCATATATGGAGGGAAAATAATCATTGCTTCTCTTTATATGGGGTCCTTGGCCTGTTATCAATTGACGAGTGGAATCCCAGAGTCCCAGCCAAGTGTATGATTGTCACTGCACAAGCTGGCACTAATTGGCAGTCTTAATTGGGGCCTTATTGGTCACCTCACATGGCCAAAGGGTTAGAAAGGCATCTTTGACAATTATTATTATTGAAATAGACTACTCTAACAGATGAGTTTTCTGCTTGAAATTAAAAAAAAACTATTGGAAACTTCCAAGGAGTGTTTTGTCTGAAGAATACCAGGAAACAAGGCAAGAATGGCTGCTGTGAGATAAAGGCCCTGGCTGGCCACAAGCTATCCAGTTGTCTGTTCAACTCTGCTAACATTTAATGAATTGGAACCAACAATTTTATTCAGAGTCAGAAGCCTTAAGTTCAAATTCCAGCTCCTCTGCTACTCACTAAGTAAGTGATTGTGAGCAAATCATTTTATCTTTTGCCTCATTTTCCTTACCTGTAAAATAAAGGAGGTCAGCTAAATATCCCTAATATCTGCTCTCAATTCTATGATAAATAAATCTGATGAAAGAGAAAGCTAGTGGCCATGTTAGCTCTCAGACAAGCAACTACACAGTTTTATCAAAGCTTTTAGACTCAAAATCACAAAGTGCAAAGGAACCTGAGTGGTCACCTAGCTCTATATTTATCCAAGGATCCCTGACAAGTGGATATCTGGCTTCCACTTGAAGCCCATCAGTGAAGGGAAATTAATGACCTTGTGATACAACCAGCGCTGTACTGGAGGCAGCTTGTGAGAACTGGTTGCTAAATTTTGAGTGTGAGCATTTACACCTTGGATACTGGCAGGTACTGATGTGGTGCTTGGGTGCTTATGCTTGGGTGCTTATGTTTGGGTGCTTGTACTTGGACCCCAATTTCTCCCTAGCCTCAGAAACACTATCCCTGACAGTTTCTCCCCAGCCCAGCAACTACTCATGAGTGGGCCCCAGCAAGACCCTTGTCTCTTTGCCTGGTGCAGTTACAAAGAGCACCTGAAGGAATTATTAGTTTAAACTGGCTTTGTACTGGGTGGTAAAGACATACTACAGCCCTACCTCATTACCTGCATCCTGGGCTCCTCATTAACTGTATTCTAGACTTAAGACATATGTATACTCCCTACGTCTATCTTGTCAAACAAGACATTGATTGGTGGCAGACTGGACAACCCTCAGTTACCCTGAACTCTGGTTGACTTAGTGACAAAGCAGGCCTAAAACCACACCTCCATGTGGTCCCCCCTTGTGGGCTTTTCCTAGTGAACTCTGGGTAAAACTCCTGCTCAGTAGGTACAAGAAGTACATGTTTCTTTAAGAACTGACCACTCCTTAACCACTCCCTAATCCCACCCTGAATCACCTAGTTAGCATATTTGGCACATTTTTTATTGTATTTTATCCTATATAAACTTTAACTGTACCCCTCTAAGGTTGCAAGAATCCTTAAGAATCCTTGTCTGCTGAAAAGCATGACAATAAATTTTGCCACCTTGACTTAAAGAATGCTTGAGTTTGTGAATTCATTCCAGATGACCCATTGTGTAAGGGGTCACAACCTCTCAACCTCTCAGCCCACAACAGTACTAAATATCAGGGTTTGATTTATTGTTTTGTTGTTTGTCTAGACTTAAGAGATAGAGAAAATGTTAATAATGCAGATTAAACTTAAAATATGTCAAACCTACTTTTTTCTTTCTCCCAGGAAGCAGATTGTTAAACATTCACCAGCACATCCTTGGAAGCAGCCCGTTCCACTTTTGAGCAGCTCCAATTGAAATGTTATTTTCCTTATGTTGAGCTAAAAGCTACCCCTAACTATACTAATGTCTGTTTTTGGAGTGCTTCATGGAAAGGTACAGAAGAAGATATTATCAGACACATTTAAAAGATCTGAGAAACAATCATGTATTTTACAAATATACAGATTTACATTTTTTTCAAAAGTATTCAAAACTTAAGGAGGAAACATTGCCAAAAGGAATTACAGATACTAGTTTCCCTTGTCAAAAATGCAGAAAAATCATATACATGCATACATACATACATACATACATAAATAGAGATAGATAAATAGATAAAGTTGCAGGAATGCAGGCGACAAGCATTAATTAAGTACTTACTACACAGCAGGCACTGTGCAAGCACTGGGATACAATTACAGGTAGTATAAAAGATATTCTCTGTCCTCAAAGACTTTGCAGGGGTGGAGGGCACATAAAAAGGAAGATAGAGAAAAGCCTGAAAAACAGAGATGGGAGGGAAAGTTACAGAAGTAGGCATGGTAGCAAAGACAGAGAGTCAGAAACTGAGCTGGGAGAAAGGCAAGTGTGAGTTCTTCCCCTAAATGAAAGCCCAGAAGTAACTTAACAATAGGAGAAGAAGGTTAGAGGGAAGAGGGACGCTCTGAGGTGAGAGGCTCAAGGCGTTAAGGTAAGAAGGCAGCTGAGCCAAGCGGTTGAAGTCCAGAGAGTGAGAAGCAGAAGGGGATATTTTTATTTTTTTAATTGTTGGAGTATATTTGAAAATTAAGAAACCTCAGACAAATATAACCTGGCTTCTTTTCTCTGAACTTGGGTACATTTGGGGCACTTCCAGTGAAAAATGAAGAGTCAGGCATTTCTTTCATTATTTTGTGGCAGGGTTCACAAATATGAAGGTCAGCTTCCTCCTGAACTTCCTGGCTCTCAAGGGCCTGTTCCTGTCAGCCACAACTCTTCATGCTGTTTTTACCATCCTTCTTTCAGCTTAGCCACTTTGAAAGTGTATAGTTTACTAATTGACACTGTAATGCCCACAAAGCATTAGCTTGCCCATTAGGGGTGAGCAATATAATATCAATATAATCTGGGGAGCAACTGATCCACTCTAGGCAGTAGCATTAAAAAGCCAATGCAATTTTAAAAAGCTAATTTTAAGTTCCTTCTATACATTTATTTTTATGACTTTAATATTCATGAATTTTTCCCCTACCAGGAAGCTTTCATTGCCATGTATCCAGTATGCAATGAAAGTACTCCTAAAGTGGAATTAAATAAGGCAATTCAAAAGCTTGAATTTACTGTTTCACAATCCCTTGTGATTTAAAAATTATATTTCTGCTTCCTGAAGGCTTTGTGAAAATTCTTAAATTTTTTTTAATAGGAAACAAATTGAGCTAGTCTGAACCTTGGACAAGGGTCCATCACCCAGCTATGCCTGATGCATTTCCAGCTTGTATTTGTGGGAGATACAGCCATTAAGGCTCTGGGCTCAAATTCACACAGTGATGTGACATCGCAGAATGATTTTAGTGAGGGCTGAATATAATCGATATGAGAAAATGCAAAAAAAAAAAAGGGCCAAGAGATTTATTCAATATGCTTATTCAAGCATATTTGTTAGTATATAGTTGGTTTAATAATCTTCAAAGTAGCTAATGTCTTACATTAACTCTCTTTCTTGTATGTGCTTGACAGGCAAAAAGGTTCACTGAGAATATTAAGAGCTTAGAAAGTCCATCCCAATGCTCAGAATGTTTTCAATATAGGCAGGGAGGGGGAGGGCTATTTAAGAAATTGAATACCTGAGAATAGAAATAATTGCTTATGACTGACTGCTTTTATAAAACACACCCCTGTTTCTCTTTCTGGTTTAAAATAAAAATTTTGTGGAAATGCCCATCATTCACAGAGAAAAAGTAAAATAGAGGCAATATCATTGGGGGAAGTTAGTTGGCAAAATACAATTATCTTGGCAATGTAAAGATTGATCTACTTGTCTTCAGGGATCTGTATAAGATAATATCTCAAAGTTCTTTCTAACCCAAAGATTCCATATGTGAGTTTTGCATTTTTCATTTGTAAAGTGTTGTTCCTAATTTGTATCTGTGAAATGCTAAAATGGCTTACAGTCGTGATTTTTCTCCTATTAATTTCTATGTATGCCAAACAAAACATAGTGTCAAGACTAGACTTTATTATTCCCAGTTCCAAATTAAATAAGAATCAAATCAAACTCCATACTTACTAGTCAAGTTATGTATTCTGAGGGCCAGCATTGTAGAACAAGACAAAACAGTTTCAAGGTCCATCAAGAAAGGTGTTAAGGGAGTTGAAGTTTGGATCCATATCTGTCACAAGCCAAGGCCCATGGTCAGTCAAAGTCTATAAAACTAATATGAATATTCAGAATATTTAAAGACTCTAGAATCAATTCTCTTATCATTCCCACACAGAATTCCCAATAATAGGAAAACATGTCACTGAGGATCTCTAGCTTGGGTATAGATGAGAAAAAAAAAGATGGTTAAAGAAATTTCAATGTAAACTATGTTAAACTCATTTTACTTATCTACAGAAAATGTATCAAACTTCTGTACAAGTATACGTATTCCATCCACTGGATGGAATATCTACCAACCCTTTATTGCATAGGTCTCCCATAAGTCTTTCATAAAATATGATTGTGTTTCTACTGTTGTAACAACAACAAAAATAAAGAGATTTATACCAAAACAATGTATTAATCATTTAAAGTACCTGGATGAAAGCAAGTTATGTTTACATTGCAATAAATATTAAATAATTATTTCATCTCAATGGAAACTTTTTCCATTGACATCAAAATGTCATTTGAATTCACTTTTAGTGTAAAATTCTGAATGTGATTCAAGGAGGAGCAAGGACTGAAGGCTTTGACATGGCAACCAGAGACTGTACTGAACCAATGGATGAAGGTGTTACTTAAAACCACCTTTTTCTTCTTTAGGCAAAACATACAGCGCAAGGTGAACAAGGAGAAAGCCAAGGGTTGGTGTGTTAGAAGATTTATTGGCGTGCTGAAATCAAAGCTTAGAACAACACATTCAAAACAATTAATTCCTACATAATATCAGTCTTAATATGTATCTGTACTTTTTGGCATGATAAAATGAAAGATGGTGGCTCTTGAAAGCATCCAAACAAAAGCAGTGTAATATTAGTGAGAGCTTGGGCTCATGAAACCCAGGTATCTTTGGAAAGATGAACGCTTCCTTAACAAAAAGGATGAAGAGAAGTGATAGCTATTCTCAGAACTTATGATAACTCATACAACAAAGCAATAATAAGGTCTGACAACAACCATACACCACTGGATTTTTTAATATAACCAAAAGCGTTTTTCTCTGGATAAAGTCTATGAAATGGATAAAATCCAAGAGTGGAAATAAAAGTAGTCAATGGGTGATTCCAGAGGAATTCAACCAACAATCTTTTGTCAAGGAAAATCCTGAAAAATTGGTTTAGTCATATGGATTTGTTTATGGCAATAGAAAGTCTTATGATAGCAATTCAGGATATAGTCATTGACACTAGAAGTTATATTAAAAAGTTATCCTTATGGAGTCTGAAGTTATTTATTGATGTATATTTTGCAATAAAATGGTGGAAACTGTTCAGTGTATAACTTCAGGTTTCCAAATTTTAGTATTTATCAAATACCTAGAAAGATGTGAGCATGTGACTAGAATTTGACCCCAGGAGTTCATACTCTTTAAAAATTAAAAGATGACAATTTCCTGTATTACAAATAGACATTTCTTTCTTTTTTTGTTTTTTTTACAACCCTATTTTCTTTAACTCAAATCTTGAAAGGCCAAATAAAGTATGCTTTCAATTAGTCAACAGAAAAGTAAATAATAATACTCTTTTTAAAAGTACGGTCCAGTCATTTTATCCATTTGTACAATTTAAGACTATTAAATGTAAAAAAGAACACTAGTAGGATAAAGAATTAAAATCATACCACTTCTATCTGACTTAACTCAAAAAGATGAATGAGATAATAATAGGAATAATAATAATGAAGAAAAATTGACATTTATATAGTACTTTAAGTTTTGCAAAGCCTTTAATAAACATCATCCCAAATTTGTTCTGTGAAATTTGGATTCAGTCAAAGGGCTGCACTTGAGGTTCTAGAGGGCCACATGTGGCCTTGAAGCCGCGGGTCCCCCACCCTTACACTAGATCCTCGCATCTGCCCCATGAGGTAGGTATTATTACTACTTTCTTTTTATAAATTTGAAAATTGAGTTACAGAGAGGTTAAGTGTCCAGGGACACAGAGATAGTGTCTTAAGCTTTAAAAACTAGCTTATTATAACTACACTATGCTGACATGAAAAGCAAATAGAAATAATCCATGATAGAGGCCACACAGTTTTAAAAGCATTGAGAAAATATTTTATAAGATATTTCAGGGAAGAAGAATATGCCAAAAACTGGCTAAAATCACAAAACATATTACTATTTTTAAAAAGCAATGGATACATACTGACCTACATGCCTCCTTTCTTATCTTTAGAAAAATCTTTATGGGAACAATCAACATACATAATGAGGGTATGAGAAAATATGAAAAAAGGTAGACTTTTCAAAATATTTTTTTTACAGCAGAAACATTTTAATAAGTGCATAAGTGATTGCATGGTGCAGAGATTGTGATGTTCTATTCTGTTTATTATTTGTTAATGTGGTGGGGTGATTAGAAGAACCCTTTCATTTGCTTGACTGGGGTAATCAATTACCTACTATTAGCTAGGCACTGTGTTAATTGGTGGGGATGCAAAAAGAGGCAAAAGACAGTTCCTACCTGTTGACAATGTGCCAACAGGTTTATACAAAATTTATATATACATATATATATATATATATATATATATATATATACACACACACACACACGTATATATGTATGTATGTATATGTATGTATGTACATATGTGTATATATGTATGCGTGTATACACACATATGATAACTAGGAAATAGTTAAAAGAAGGAAGGCACTGGAATTGTGAGGAGTTGGAGAAGGCTTCCTGTAGAAAGTGGGATTTTAGCTGAGATTTAAAGGAAGCCAGAGAGGTCAGTAGTCAGAGCACAGGAGGGAGAGCATTCCAGGTGTGGAGGACAACCAGAAAAAAAACACCTGGAAATCCCATGGAGCTTGTTCTCTGGCTCCCTGGGGATGGCCATCCACCTTGGCCTCTTGCTAAGGGACAAACACTTCACTTAAGTAAGATGCCGCATCAACTCCTGATTGGACCTCAGGTGTACTCTTGACTAGAGGTTGACCCCTGATTGAGTTAGGTGATGGAGCTGAAAGGAATTTTCCTCACAGCCTTCTATAGTTGTTGTTGTTAAACTTTCCTTTCTGAAGAGGACCAATGATGTCACAAAGATGATGTATTAGAAGCTGTAGAAAAGCCCTGCCTCCTTTTCTTCGGGGCCCCTATAGCTTTTGAATCCTTTGATTGTACCTAATTGTAGGTGACTGGGATGATTACCTCAAAATTAAGAATCCTAGACTTCTTAAAGTCTATGGCCACATAAAAGAGAATGGGTTGATAATTCATTAAGGAAAAAACAAAGTGGATGAAAAATTCCTGCTGTTCAGATTATGACAGTTTTATAGATAGTCCTTTTAGTTATTTCAATAAATCAGTGACTCAGATATGCATTATAGATCAGCAATAATCTGGGCTCAGAGTGGAATAGGAATACACACACACACACACACACACACACATATATATATATATATATATATATATATATATATATATATATATATATATATATATATACACACACACGTATATATACATACATATACACACATATATGGGTGTGAATTTATGTACATAAATTTCTATATATTTAGTATGTATGTGTATATATTATATATAAATAGTATTAAATATAATATATATAAATGCAAATATATAATATTCCAAATACTGTATATGTATATGTATATGTATATGTATACGTATACGTATATGTATATGTATATGTATATGTATATGTATATGTATATGTGTATGTACAATTCCAAGAATCTTAGTGCAGTTTTCAAATGCAAAACTGCACTATCATTTGGGATATCTCATGCACGTATGTATACATACACCTAGACATGTGTGTATATAATTCCTGCTCTATATACACCACACACACACATACACACATTTTAAATGCAAACATTTTTCTGCTGGTGACACTCCAGGTTGTGAATCGTGGAAAACTATGATCTTTAAGGAATCAGAATTACTGATGAATGTGAATGAGAAAATTCATGATGGGTATGAGTAGGCTTCAGTACATCCCCCATCATGACTTGTGCTTTGGGAGTGGATTAAGGGATTGAAGAAGCCATAAATTCCTTAACCCCTGTGCCTTTGTGTACCCATGTAAAGAATCTGAACTGCAGTAGTTTAAAATTTTCTAAGACAAGAAAATCAGGTCCTCTACCTCTGTCCTCTTGTATAGCCTTTAGAAACATGTTGCATACACTTTCCTATGTAAACACCTCTGTCATCTAGCTACTTTTACTGACTTATTAGAAACAATTCCTCAATCATGAGGTCAAAGATGGGCAGCAGACATTTATTGACCCCTCACTAATCTGTAAAAGTAAAACAATGCAATTTCTCATCCCTATTAAAAGACATGACTACAATGGAACAATGAGATGCCCCATTGTGAAGGAGAAAAAGATGTAAATATCATAACAGATCAAAAGAATGAGAGATAGAGGTCTGTATGGAATCCCGGTGTGTCATTTCTAAAAGCAGCCTCTCTAGAGGACCAGTGCTAAAATGTTCCCCTCATTTTACTGCATCCTGAAGTTATGTACAACCTTGACTCTGGGTTAAGTTCTGTCCTGTGGCAAACATATGAACATACATGCTTCTGCTTCCATGTAACATCCCTTCAAATACTTGAAGACAGTTGCCTTGTGCTACCTAGAACTTCTCTTCTTCAGGTTAAACATCTTCAGTTTATGGCCTTAAAGCCATTCACTATTATAGATTACTTTGCTCTGGATACATCTGCTTACTAATGTCTTTCCCAAAATATAATAACTGGAACTCAACACGGTAATTCAAATGTGATTTGATCAAGGCAGAATTTAGTGGGATTATCACCTCCATAGTCCTAGATAGTGACCCTCTCTTAATGCCACCTAAGATTAGCCTAGCTTTAGAGTCTTCCATTATCACAAGGTATATTCATATTGAGATTATAATCCACCAAGATCTGGGATTTTTTTTTTAGATGGATTGGTGTCTAGCACATCTCCTCAGTCATGTATTAGTGAAGTTGATTTGTCCCTATTAAATGCTATCTCATTTGGTGTAGCCCAACAACCTAGTATTTTTGGATCTTAACTCTGTCATCCAATTTGTTAGCCATCCCTTCCAGCTTTGTTATCTGCAGATTTTACAAGCTTGTCTTGATGCAGGCACTCATCTCCTCACACCTATACTACTACAACAGCCTTTGTTTGGTCAGCTTGCCACAACTCTCTCCCTCTTCCAGCCTACCCTCCAGTCAGCTGCCAAAGGGATTTTCCTAAAGTGCAGGTACTATCATATTATTCCCCGATTCAATAAGCTCCAATGACTCTTCATCACATCCAGTATCGTGTACAGAATCCTCTGGTGTTCAAAGTTGTTTATAACATGACTGTTCCGCCTTCCCTCCACGTCCTTTTTGGTCCAGTGACATTGGCATTTGTATCCCTTTTCCCTGGAATTCTCTCTTTCCTCATCTCTGCCTCCGTTCTTCCCTAGCTTCCTTTGAGTTTCAGGTAAACTCCCACCTTCTACAGAAAACCTTTCATGATCTCTCATAATTCTAGTTCCCTAGTTTGTTTGTTTGCTGTCTCCCCCATTAGATCGGGAGCTCCTGAAGGGCAGGGGCTGTTTTTTTTGTTTTTCTTTCTATTCCTAGTGCTTAGCACAATGTCTGACAAATAGTAGGTTGTTAATAAATATTTGTTGACTGACCAGACCTTTATCTAAATCATTGATTAGAAAATATTAACCAGCAGACATACAAGCAAACATAGCTTCCTAGGGCACTAGACTGGAGAACTCCTTGCAAAGGGATATCAAATCATTAATGACTCATCTGTGGGTATGGTCAGTTAATCATTTCCAAGTACCCTTAACTATACTATCACTTATCCCACATCATTTCATTTTTTCCCACAAAACAGCATGAAATACTTTGTTAAATTATATCCTAATATCTAGGTCTTTTCTATCTGTAAGATACCACTGATCTACCAGTATCATAACGTTGTGAAAGGAAGAAATTAATTAGGCATGACCTGGTCTTGATTAGGTCATACTAACTTTTCTTTTTTGGATATCCATTTTCTTTTCTAAGTATTCATTAATCAGCTCTTTAATATTTTGAGCTATAATTTTTCCAGCAATCAAAAGCAAGTTTACTGACTTGTGGGTTGCAGACTCTATTCTCTTCCCTTTAAAAATAATTGGGAAAACATTTGTTCTTCTTCAGTCCAGTGATACTGCTCTTTCTCATCTTGACCTTGGAAAGCTCATGGAAAGTGGATCAGTAACAAAGGTAAAACCCAAAAGGAATCAGTGCCCTTGCTCTGGATCCTACGCATCATTCAATGCACCCAAAGCTCACATTAACTTTTTCTTCATTTTTATGTCACGCTATTAACCTTTGTTGACTTAGATGATTTAGTGCTTCTCATTAAATCCCACAGATTTTTTTTTTCAGAATTGCTTCCCCACTGTTCTTACCCTGAGCTTTAGTACTCTTAATATCCTTTTGTGCTCTTTTTTTTTTTGTTCTGTTATTTGCCATTGTTTCTATTTTTTTGGTGCGTGTCTTTTAAAAATATATGTTGGTAAATGAGTTTCCTCAGCATCCATCTTTGTTTTTTAAGATGAGAGATCCCTTTTGGGTGGAATGTGATGCACTTCATATATGGGAGAAACCAGATTAAAGTTTAATTGGGAAATGTTTAACAAAATAAATAACAATACAATGAAACATAAAAAAGAAAGTGGTTCAGCAATATCAGCTATCATTTCTTTCAGTACTTAGAGGCAGAGTTAGTTTGAGTGTGATGACTTCAAATCAAAACCAATTTTTTTTTGTCAATTAGTGGTGTCCAACTTTTTGTAACCTCATTTATGATTTTCTTGGTAAATGAACTGGAGTGGTTTGCCATTTTCTTCTCCAGCTCATTTTATAGATGAGGAAACTAAGGTAAACAAAGTTAAATGACTTGCTTGGAGTTACATAGCTAGTAATTATCTGAAGCCAGATTTGAATTCAGGTCCTCCTGATTCCAAGGCTGGCACTCTATCCATTGTATCATCTGGCTGCCCCTCCTCACAAAGCAATTAGGTACTCTGTTACTATCTTCCTCCTAATCTGAGGTACCAACTTTTATTCTGTTCTTTCTAAGCCAAAGATCATCCTCCTGGAAGAGGGAAAAAAACCTAACAAAATAGTATTTGAACAGTTTTTCCTTCTGCATAATTGATTATGACTATCAGTTTCAATTACTTATTATATGGAAAGAACAATGTGCTGGGATCTAAGAAAATCAATGGAGAGAAGATACAATTCCTGCTCTAAAAAAAATTACATTCTAATGACAAGGAAACTATGTAGAATGGTACCTCTAGATAAGGGTAGCTATGATAAGTGCAGTCTGGTGCAGATAAAGACCTTTTTAAAATGGCATTTTGCTCTACTTATACACATATTTTTTTTAAATAATTCGCAGCAACAGCAACTAAAAGTACAGTGTTAGCATGGACTTTTAACCATTAGATGATACTTTTAACTACTACCATGATTCTCTTCAACAGGAAGGATCAAGACCTAGGGAAGTCATATATTCACTCCCAGAATATATCTACTGCTCCAACCTCAAATGGAAGTGTTGAAGGAAATGCCAAGGTCTCTGGTTTCCTGTGACAGAATGATATTCCAGTTCAGTTTCCTTCTGGATTCTATCAGATTAGGGACCATGGTACTGTGGATTTACCCAATGAGGTTTGCTCTAAATCCTCTCCTCCCAATACTGGCTTTGGCACCATGGACTATTTCATTGAACCCTGGTCATGTGAACTTAGCGTATTGGAAGGGGTTCCCTTTCTCTCCAAGTAATGGAAGGAATGTGGCTAACAATATATAGCATTTTAGTCTTATTTTAGAAGCAATTAAATCAACAAAATAGCATGTAATAAATTAAATACTATAAGACAGCACACCTGAATCGTATTCTAGACTCAGGTAGCCTCCAGATAGTTCAAAGGTCCTTCTAAGCCCAGGCATTCTAGGGAAAAAAAAACCACTGTTACATTTGTTTAGTCCCCCACTGCCACAGTGCCTATAATCAAACAAAGGAGTGTAGGAAATACAATGCAGCCCCAAATGATGATTGACTCAAGATTCCATTGGGGATTTTCTCTCAAAAATACTGCCTTCTATCCATGAATGTTTGAAATGCTTCTTTCCCTCATCCTGAATAAGTCACTGACTTGTATAATAATCCAATGTAATTGCCTTTATGTTTGCCAAGGGTCTTTGACCTTGCTTGTCTGTTTATGTAATTCCTGACAAAGAAACTTAGTTTTCAATTATAATTTTCTGCTTCATGAATGAGGGCAAATTTAGAGCCCTTGCTCTCAAATTATGATGCTTTGTTCCAGAGTAGAGGCAGAATCATAACTATGTTATCATTTCAAAAACCAAATTATGCTTCAAAAGTGTATGTTTGAAAAAAAAAGTTATCTTAAAAACTTGGTAAATGTGTCTGAGCAAAGGATTTTGGACAAAGCCAGGTCTCTTTAGCTCCTTAAAAAAGTAAGAAATATACAAAATGAAATAAAAGAATAGCAACCAAAGGGAAAGTAGTTCTTACAAAATAATTCTCAGAGAAGGAAGTTCAAAAAGGTACACAAACAATCAGCGAGATGTTAAAATTTAATCGTTGTTGTTCGGTCTTCTGCTTTCAGTCATATCTGACTCTTTATGACCCCATTTGGGGTTTTCTTGGCAAAGATACTGGAGTGGTTTCTCATTTCCTTTTTCAGCTCATTTTATAGATGAGGAAACTGAGGTAAACATGGTTAAGTGGCTTAACCAGGGTTACACAGACAGTAAGTGTCTGAGGCTGAATTTGAACTTAGGTCTTCCTGACTTCAGGCCCAATGCTGCATCTACTGTGCAACCTAGCTGGCCTTAAAATGTAATACATTTTATTTTTTAAAAAGGCTATATATAATGCACATCCATAGTTTATATGCAACCCTCTCTTTTTCTGTTCTTTATAAGTAATTTTTTGTGTTTGTAAATTTTTGGCAAAGTCATAATGATAAGAAAAAATTAAATGTGATTTCCAGAGAACATTTTCTTAAAGTTAAATAGTATTTTTTATCACATGACCAAACAAGTAGGGAATTAGACTTTTTTTTCTAGTTCTCATGAACTCTTAAAAAAAAAACAGCCTAAAAAGAAGAACCTTGGGTTATTGGTAGAACCATTTCAACTGAATCCATCCACAGAATAAGGAAGCAAGAAGGCCAAAAAGGTAACAGCTTTTCAAATCAACACATGATATCTTTAACTGTTAAGGCACTCAGCATTCCTCCTCCACCAGCCTCCATGCTCTTGCAGGGTACATGAAGTGACTCACAAGTTTGTGCTTTGGGGCTGATATAGGGATTCCCATCTTAATGCAAAGACTCTGCTGACATCCCACCTCATGACAACAAGCTGCTTTAACTGCCCTATCTCATGAAAAAAGGGGTGACTTTCCCCTGCTTAGGTAGACCCAGAACTTAGGGAACCCAAAGCTGAAAGCATTCTGGCCATAACGCCTTTCACGTCCTTCCAAAACTTAGTAAAAACTGTCAAATACTAATTCAGGCAAACCAGAGAATAAAATTTAATGGAATTGTTCAACTTGTATGGCTGCACTGGAAATGAAGCAAAGAGGACTGAAATTCAAAAAAGTCCAGTCTCCTTCCCACAGATGCTGCTTGAGGAAAGACCTCAATGTGGTGAAAGGTATATTCCCTGACATAGAGGGAAGTCGAGTAAGAGTTTCAGTTTAGCTTTTGGGGTTTATTCACCATCAGTAGGGGAGCATTTGGAAAGTAAGTGGAAGTAGAATATTTTTAAAAGGTAAAAATACCAAAGATTTCTATATTAAAGAAACTCAATCAGATAAATTAGGGAAGATATGAAAATTTCAAAGAATCCTAAATAGTAAAACCTCAGAAAGTTTATAAAATAATTTAAATAGCTATTTCAAGGCAAAGGAAATTAATCCAATATCCAACAAAACACATAATACTAGGCAATCTGACAAGAATATAGAATCACAAAAGAATGTTCCATAATAGTTCAAAAGACTAGAAATTGTAAGCCATGAAGTTCAAAGAGAACAAAAGTGAGAAATTATGACCTGTACATCATAAGTAATTAGAATAACACAAAGCCTTGACGATACAGTGCTAGATCTCTCTAAAGAAGTGAGAGAATAGTAGATTTGGAATGCAAATATACTAAAGTTACTGATAATCTGGAGGTAGAGGAGCAAAAGTCAATAACACCAAAGAGTAAATGATCTTTATAAAAGCAAAAACCATCGATCTCAAAGATAGAATGCATAGAAAAAACTTAACTGCTAGATCAAACACAAATAAAAGCAGATCCTTGACACATTGAATTAGAAAATTACCACTTAATATAATCTATGCTTTATTTTTTATTTATTTGGTTAAACGTTTTCCAAATATATTTTAATCTGGTGTGGGCTGCTCTCAGAGTAATATGAGTTTGGTGCCTCTAGAAGAACATGAGAAGTTGACAAACCTGAACACCATAATGTAAGAAGTAGGATAAGAAAACAACCTTAAATGTTTGAATATAGAAACCAAAGCACTAATTGAAAGACCTGTAGATCCCCTTGAGGACTAGGGGAATGAGAAGGGAGGGAGGAATACTAATAATAATATTTACATAATACCCACTATGTACCAGGCCGTTTACTAAGTGCTTCACAAATATTATTAAATTTGATCCTTACAACAACCCTGAGAAATGAGTGCTATTATTATCTTCATTTTACAGTTGAGGAAATTGAGGCAAACTGGTTAAAAAACTTGACCAAAGTCACTGAGCTTATAAGTGTGTGAGGCCTGACTTGACTTCAGGTCTTTCTGAATCCAAGCCTAGATCTCTGTGCTTATGTTTCAAACTGCAAGGCATAAGGTAGTTAAATTTAACAATTCCAATGACAAATAACATATTCTTTAAGTAGACGGGTGAAAGGCATTGAAATATAAAGGAAAAGAAATTGGTTAATACAATATTATTTTGGACCTATTTGAAACCACAGAAGAGAAAAGTTATATAGAGAAAGGAAAAATGGGGAACATTATCTTACATAAATGGAGTGCACAAAGAGGAGTTTATAACAACAAAAAAGGGAATGGGGCAAGGGAAGGGGTCCAATGACACTTGAATCTCACTCTCATCTGAAATTCTTAAGGGAGGGGAGAATACACATACATACACACTTAGGAATAAAAATACATCTTACCAGTAGGGAAATAGTAAAAATGTGAAGGGAAAGGGTAAGCAGGAGGGCAGATCACAATTTCCCTCTCTTAGAGCTAGATACATCTAGTGAATAAAATAAACAAAACTGAAATTAAATATCTGAATAGATTTTTTAAATAGCTGGATATGATTGATTCTTGGAGAATATTGAATGAGAACAGAAAGAAATATACCTATTTCTCAGTTCTATATGTCACTTTAACAAAACTTACCATGCATTAGAACATAACCTCACAAAGAAATGCAGAAAAGAAGGAATGTTAAATACATCTTGAACTGACCATGATGCAATAAAAATTACATTCAATAAATGGTTTTTGGTTTAAATATTTTAAAAAATTGTTTGGAAACTAAATAACTTAATTGTAAAGACTTGGTAGGCCAAAGTTAAATTATAGAAAGAATCAAATTTTAAGTAAAGATAATGACAACAATAAGACAACATAATAACAATTTGTGGGATGCAGACAAATGAGCACTTAGGGGAAAATGTTTATCTCAAATGCTTTCATCAATAAAAGAGAAAAAGAGCAAATCTGTGAATTGGAAAAACAACTAAAATTTTATGGCTTGAAATATGTTTAATTTAAATAATTTTAAGTAAAAAATCAATTAAACAAAAGAGAAATCCTGAAAATCAGAGGAGAGATTAAAAAATTTTAAAGTAAAAAAAAAATAAACTGAAAAAATACAACTAGAAGCTGTATTTAAAAAGAACACATTAAAGTTTATACGCCATTATGTAACCAAATTAGCAGTCTCAAAAATGAAAACTGAGTTAAAAACAATTGAAGAAATAATAGTAATTATTAGTCCCCTTTTCACCCACTTATATGGCAATGAAATTGACAATCTAAATAAATAGATATCTATTTACAAACATACAAATTGCCCTAATTAACACAATAAGAAATAAAATATTTAAATAACCCTAACTCAGAAAAGGAAATTGGAGAAGATGCAAATGAACTCCTGAAGGAAATGTGTGTGTGTGTGTGTGTGTGTGTGTGTGTGTGTGTGTGTGTGTGTGTGTGTAATATATATATATGTATGTATGCATAGATATACATATATATAAGAATGTGCATATGTAAATGTGCATGTATGTATATGTGTATGTGTGTATGTACACACATATAACCAGATGGATTTAGAAGTGACTGGTTTTTACCAAACAGTTAAAGAATAATTCATTGCTTAAAAACATAGGTAAAGATAGGTTCTTGCCAAATTTCTTCTAGAAAACAGACAAACCAGGTATGGTCAAAACACATAAAGAAACTACAAATGAATTTTCCTAATAAATATTAATGCAAAAAAGAAAATATTAACAAGAAGTTTATAGCACTATATCAAAAAGAACATATATGGTGACCAAGCTGGATTTATACCAGGAATATAGCCTGGTTCAGAATTAAGAAATCTGTAAACATAACTGACCATATTAATAGCAAAAACAATAAAAACCACATTTTTGTTTCCATAAATGGAGAAAAAATCTTTTGACAAAGTACAACACTCATTCTTATTAAAAACATTATAAAGCATAGAAAAAATCAAGCTTTAAAAAATTGATATGTAGTATCTATCTGAAATTAAGAGCCAGTGTTATCTGTAATGGGGGGATAAGTTAGATGTCTTTCCAAAAGAACAGAGATGAAGCAACAATGTCCATTATCATCATTATAAAGGAATAAGCATGGACAAAGAGGAAGGAAAACTATAACTTTTTATATGTGACGTGATGATTTACTTAGAAAACCCTAAAGAATCAAATAAAAATTAATCTTAACAATTAATACTTCGTAAAGTTGCAGGATATAAAACAAACCCACATAAATCATCTGCAATTCTGCATATTTTCAACAAAACCCAGGAGAAAGAAATAGGAAGAGAAATTCATTTAAAATAACTAGACAGCATAAAATACTTTGGAGTCTACTTGCAAGCTCACAAGAAATATAAGCGCCCAAATGCAAAATAATTGAATAAATATCATTTACTCTTTTAAATTTATTTTATTCAGAACTTAAGAAATAAAACAAGCATTTCCATAACATAGTAGAATAAAAAATGATGATTGCACTTGAAAATGCAAATCTATTACATATTAGTTGCTATTCCTTTTAAATATATAATAATAAAGATATCATGTAATTTTCTTTTTTTTTCTTCTCACCTCCACTCTAGACATTATGAGTATTAGACACACACACACACATATAAAATAATTCTAAACATACTTCTGTTTATCAGTTTTTTTCTCTGGATGTAGATAATGTCTTCCTCCACAGGTCCCTTTTAGTTTACTTGAATATTTATAATTAGTCAAAATGACATAGTTGCTCAAAGTTCTTCACAGAACAATATTGCCATTACCATAAACAATGTTCTCTTGGTTCTGTTCATTTCATGTGCTCATTATTTTGTGCAAATTTATCCATTTTTTAAAAATCATTGAGCTCATCATTTCTTATAGCACAGTACTATTGCATCACAATCATGTAACACAGCTTGTTCATCCATTCCCCAATTGATAGGAATCCCTGCAATTTCCAGTTCTATGCCACCACAAAGAGAATTGCTATAAATATTTTAGAATGTATAGGTTCTTTTTTTTCTTTTCCCCTAATGATCTTGGGAAACCGACTTAGTAGTGGTATTACTAGGTCAAAAAGTATAGGCAGTTTAATAATTCCAGATTGTTCCCCAAATTGGTTAGATAAGTTCACAGTTCCACCAACAGTGAATTAGTGCCCTAATTTTTCATCATCCCCTCCAATATTGGCTGCTTTTCCCTTCAATCGTTTAAGCCAATCTGATAGGTATAAAATGTTATCTTAAGATTGTTTTAATTAACTATTCTCTAATCAATAATGATTTACTCTTTTGCAATACAAGCTAATATAACAAAAATGACAATAAGTAAATCAATGTACTTATTCAGCATTGTACCAATAAAACTACAAAAAGATTACTTTAGAAAAAAATAATAACAAAATTCATCTGGAAGAACAAAAGATGAGAATATAAAAGGAATCAATGAAAAAGGGGAGAGGAGAGTTGAGGGTACCTAGTGGTACCAGATTTCCAAATATACTAAAAAGTTGAATTATAAAAACACTTTGTTATTCAAGAAGAAATATAAGTTGATCAATGGAACAGTTTAGGTATACGATATAAAGACATACATGAGCACAGTAATTTAGTGCTTGTTAAACCACCAAATAGAAGCTATTGGGGCAAGAATTCAGTATTTGACAAAAAATGTTAGAAAAACTGGAAAATAGTCTGGCAGAAAGAAGGGATAGATCAACATCTTTCACCACATACAAAGATAAGCTCAAAATAGATACATGATTTAGCCATAAAAGATGACATCATAAGCAAATTAGTGGAGCATTGAAGAAACTTCCTGTGACACACATGAATAGGGGAAGAGTTCATGTCCAAACAAGAGACAGAAATGTTTACCAGAGGTAAATTGGACAATTTTTATTGCATAAAATTTAAATATTTTTGCTCAGGGTCAGCTCCAATTGCCTCACTAAAAAGCAAAAAAAAAAATTTTTTTTTGCACAAACAAAAGTAATCTATAATTAGAAGAGAAGCAGGAAATTGGCGAAAGATCTTTCCTGTAAGTTTCTCTAATAAAGGCTTGACTTCTAAAAACATATTGGCAACTATGTCAAATTTAGAAGGATAAATATGAAATTATTCCCCATTTGAATAATGCTCAAAGGATATGATTAGGTACTTTTCAGAAGAACAATCCAAGCTATTATAAAATCCAAGCCATATGGAAAAAATGCTATGAATCACTAATAATTAGAGAAATAGATATTTAAACAACTCTGAGGTATCAACTCATACCCATCAGATTGGCTGAGATGACTAAAAAGGAAAATGATGGAAGGGCTATGTGAAAACAGGTCCTTGTTGGTGGAGTTGTGAATTGGTCCAATTATTCTGGAAATCAATTTGGAACTATGTCCCCAAACCTATAAAGCCACATATACCCTCCAACCCAGTGATATCACTACTAGGTCCACATCCCAAATAGATCAAAGAAAGAGGAAAAGTACCCATATTTATAAAAACATTTATAGCAGCTCCTTTTGTGGTATACAATAATTGGAAACTGAGAAGCTCTCCAACAGTCAAGGCATGGCTAAACAAATTATAGTATATGAATATGCTGGAATATTTTTGTGCTGTAAGAAATGGTGAAGTGGATGATTTCAGAAAAAAAAAACCCTGTGAAGACTTGTATGAACTAATATGAAATAAAGTGAGCAGAATAAGGAGGAAAATTCAAATAATAAAACACAATATTGTAAACATAATCAACCTTGAAAGACTTAGTAATTCTGAACAATACAATGACCAACCACAATTCTAAAGGATTCATGATAAACCATGCTACCTGCTGGAGATCAAGAACTGTTGAACTTGGAGTTAAACAGTTTCTCATTTCTTTATTTTTTTTGGAAATGGCTAATGCAGGAATTTATTTTTCATGACTATTCATATTCAAAATGAGTTCTGTTCTTTGTGCCTTTTCAATGAGTGGTGGAAGGGAAGGAGAGAAGGAGAGAATTTGTAGCTGAAAATAAAATTAATTTGAGTTTTAAAAATTAAATTAACTTCATTTTTTAAAAAAGAACAACAAATTTCCCTTTTCTGATGTTGCGATATTTCTCTTCGTGATCTTTCAAATACCACTGACAATGTATGAGTTTATTTCACCCCCTTTGGAACCACAGATGTAGTTCATTTGTGCCAAATGACTTGGATAAATCAGGGGAAACTAGATATTCCAATTTGAAATTATCTTTACAATATTATGTGTTTCCTTACTTGTCTTAGGTATCAACTCCCTGTTAGTAACAAAAAAAAAAATCAACATCAAAAGATTCAAGATCAGAGTGAGGAGATGCTGTGAGAATGAATAATGACAGTCTCTCATTACTGCTGCCAAGAGCTAAGTCTACTCCCATTGTTCTGCAATAAAATAGTTACAGAGAGAATTTGTTAAGAGATCCTGCCAGTTTAAGGACACTGAACAGAAATCTACCAACTTTTAGGGGTTGCTGTCTGCACCAAATCTCAAGTTCTTATCCTGTGCTAGAGCAGAGTACTGAGTCTTCATATATAGATTGATCTTACTGGATATATACACATAAGGTATGAATTGTGTTGAAAGTGCTGCACTCTTTTATCCATAAAAGGGAAGAGAAGACTGGCTGTGGAGGCTAAGAAAACAATTATTCAGTTCTTAGAACTCCTGTGCTAGGAGCAGCCTGTGAACCATTTTGTGCCTGTATAGGTCTGGGAGATCTTATAGATTTGAACCTATGTTTTAGATAAAAGAATCATAGATTTAAGAGGCAGAAGGGCCTAGAGGCCAGTGAGTCTACCCCTGTCATTTAAAAGACTTTTTCTGTTCAGTGGGATGGAGAAACACAGTTTCCTGGGTGACGATAGATTTCATTCCTGACCTTTTTTGTTAAACAAAACTAGGATAGTAATTATCAATGCCACCTGGTGGTTGCATCCAGAACTACATACATATACATTATGAATAGCAACACACTATGTTTTATGACTGCCTACAAAAACTATAAAGAATAAATAACAAATGATGCAATCTCAGAAAGAGAAATAAAGTAAATGATATATGGATTTCCAAAGGATGTTAATTTTTTTCCCAAAGAAAAAGTTTAAGCTGGATGGATTAAGCAATTTTTTTTCAAATTTTCAAACAATCAATTCCTATATTTTAAAAATTATTTAAATAATAAAGAAATAACACACTCTAACAAGATATCTGTATGAGACAAATATAATCTTAACACTAAAACAGGTAGTGATAAAATAAAGAGGTAAAAAATAAGTTCATTAATAATCCAGCAAAATGACTTGCAACATATAAAAAAGTAATTGCTATTAATAAGTAATGTAAAGATAATTCAACATTATGAAAATAATCAATCAACCACAGAAAAACACCAACAAACATATATATGAAGATATGATATACATATGCATATATATATAAATATATGCAGCATAACATTGACAAAACATAGTATTCCTTTACAATTAGAAAGAAACAAACTCAAAAATGTATAGGTTTTTAATAGCATCAAAAATTATTTTTAAGAATAAGAGCTAATATTACCTACATTAGTGAAAAACTGTTAGCTTTCCTATAAGTAGAAGATAAAGCAAAATTTTTCTCTCTCCTTACTTCAACTAAATGTAGTTCTAGAATATCAGGGATAACAATAAAGTAACAGAGAAATCAGAGGAATGAACATCAGCATAGGGAAAATAAAATTATCCCTACTTGTTGATAAGATGATTATTCTATTAAAACCTTCAGGGAATCCATGAATAAATTAATTGAAACAATTATTAGATTTAATGAAGTATGAGGACATAAAATAAACCCCCAGAATAATTAGCATTTCTACATAGTACTAACAAAACCTAGGATACAGTAATGGTGATATTCCATGAAAATAACCACAGAATGCACAAAATAGCTGATGGTCAATTCACTAAACACACTGAGGACATACATAAATGCAATTGCAAAAGTTATCTTTACAGAAATAGAGGAAGATTTGCAAATATGGAAAGTATCATTAACACAGTATCAATCAATGAATCAACTAGCATTTATTAAGCATCTGCTATGTGTCAGGCTTTTTCTTAAATGCTGGGGACACAGAGACAAAAATGGAATGGTGTGTGTATGTGTGTGTGTGTGTATCTCTGTGTGTATGTGTGTGTGTATCTCTGTGTGTGTGTGTGTATCTTTGTGTGTATGTGTGTGAGGGTATGTGTATGTGTGTGTGTGTGTGTGTGCACAGAACAGACAGAAAAAAAAATAAGGGACCTAGCAGCTGTAGCAATCAGGAAAGGCTTCATGACAAAGATAGCACTTGATCTGAGTTTTGAAGGAAACTAGGTATTATAAGAGTTGGAAGTGAAAAAGATAGCATTTCAGATATGAAAGAATAGTCATTGCAATGTTCTAGTGATTTATTGGAGATGGAATATTATATGGGGATACAGTAAGTAGGCCAGTATGATTGTACGATTAAATGTTTGGATGGGGAGTAATATGAAAAAATAAATGGAAAGATAGGGTAGGGCCAGGTTGTGAAGAGATTTATATGGCAGGGAAGTTTTTATTTGATCCCACAGGAAACAAGGAGCTTTTGGAGTTTATTGAATAGAGGGTTAGCACATACTTTAGGAAAATCACTTTTAAACCTGAGGGAAGGAGAATAGATAGGAGTAAAGTGTGGAAAGAAAGCATATGAAGAGATGCTATGGTGAAAGGAGTGACAGAATCTGACACATGATTGTATACGCTACATGGGGTGGTGGAGGGAGCCAGAGTGAGGATTCAAGGATGACACTGTTGTTGCAGATTAGAAGGGTGATGGCACACTTGACATCAATAAGGAAGCTCAAAAGAAGGATGGAGATAATGAGCCTGAAATTTTAAAGGGAATAGATGAATATTTACATAAATATAAAATGCCTAGATTAGCTGAATAGAAAGGTAGAAAATATAAGCAGCACAATCTCAGAAAGAGAAATTAAAGAATGAAAAAAATTTCAAATTTTCGAAGTGGGAAGGCAGAGAAAGGAATAGAAGAAACACATGGTTGATATTCTGATAGCCCCTACTGCACACTTCTCTGTAGAGCAAATATGGCTAATTGTTTTGTGGGTGTAATTTTGTTGATGTCATGATGTATGAAAAACTTGAGAGATAATTTCTGGGTAATTAATCATCTTATTAATTATGGCTAGCTAATAATTAATAAAAAGATGGTCATTTGACTCTCTCTCATATATCAAAGACCCCTCATGGCACCTACTCAGCACTTACATGCCCCTAGAAGAATGGGTGTTCCTGAGGATGGAAATCAACTCTGATTAGTCAAAAAGTAATGAGAGAATAACAATTATAATGAAAAGTGGGCTTATTCTAATGAAGGTCTGGGGCAGGGGTAAGGAACCTGTGGCTTCTAGACCACATGTGGCCCTCCACGTCCTCAAGTGTGGCCCTTTGACTGAATCCAAACTTCACAGCACAAATCCCCTTAATAAAAGGATTTGTTTTGTAAAACTTGGACTTAATCAAAAGGCCACACCCAAGTACCTAGTGGGCCACATGTGCCTTGAAGATGTCTGTTTCCCACCCTTGGTGGGGGATGTGATTCTGATCACTTAGTCTTGGACAAAGAAACTTATCTCTGCCCAGACTACCTCCTGTCTAGGTCAATCTAGACAAAAGGGGGAATCCACTTCCACTTCGACCTGTCTGACTGAAACATAATAGGCCAGAACTCTTCAATTCACCTAGACTAGAATTTCTGTACCTTTAGATTAGATCTGAGTTTTCCCAGTAGTGTGTATCTAGCCCAATATTTCATCTTATCATCAGCTCTGCCCTTCAAAGGTTGGCTGATTTCCAGATGAGAAAATAAGAAGGGGAAAAAACCTTAGTCCTAATTCAATAATTGGCCATTAATAGAAGAGAGAAATAATTATTTCTCTCAATGTGACAACAAAAAGCTTAAAAGATCCCAGGAGTCTTGGACTCCCAACAGAGTTTGAGGCTAAAATGACTCAAAGTTGGTTACAATTAGTTGGTGTTTTCTCTATGAGTCCCAAGTTCCTAATCTTATTAAGAGGAGGCAAAAAAAAAATCCAAAATGGTCATACTTACTAGCACTTCTTTCTTTAAAAATATTAGTATCTTATTTTTTTCCAATTACATGTAAAAACAATTTTAACATCCATTTTAAAAATTTTTCAGTTCCAATTTATCTCCCTAACTTCCCCTCCCCCCCTTACTGAGAAGGCAAGCAATTTCATATAGGTCATACATGTATAGTCATGCAAAGACTTTTCCATATTAGTCATATTGTCAAAGAAAATACCAAAAGCAAGCCCATTAAAAAAAGCACCCTTTGATCTGTGTTCAGACTCCATCTGTTCTTTCTCTGGAGGTGGTTAGCATTTTTCATCATAAGTCCTTCAGAATTGTCTTAGATCATTGTATTGCTGAGAATAGCTAAGGCATTCACAGTTGATCACAGCAAAATCGTGCTGTTATTGTGTAAAATGTTCTCCTGGTTCTGCTCACTTCACTTTGCCTCAATTCATGTAAGTCTTCCCAGGCTTTTCTAAAAGCATCTTATTTTCTAGCTTTTCTATAGTGATCTAGGTACAGGGCTTCTCAATTTTTTTTTTTCCATTAGCAACCCCTTTAGCGCTAGCTACTCTTGGGCAGGAACTGTTCCGTTTCTGGAACAGGTGCATCTTTAACATGTAGTATCATATATAGCACATAATGAGCACTTCATAAATGCTTATCAAATTGAATTGTATGCAGGAATCTCTCCAGTGATGCATATGAAAAACATTTCTGTATGCCCATCTTGGGTACCCCTTCTCCATGTCCTCCTATAAACTCAGGAGCAGAAGTCCATCCAAAGTTCTGATGGCCTCCGTCACTTTCTCTTGATGTCATAAGGATGTCAATGGAACATAGAGATGGTCTAGCAATTATCTTTCCTTCTTGCCATAGGACCAGGCCACATGTTTTGAAGTATGGTATATACATACCTAGTGGATGGACAGGTGGTCTTAGATAAGGATAACCTGATTTCAAGTCCTGCTTCTGATACATACTGGCTATGGGCAAATCATTTAATCTCTCAATACCCAACACAAAGCTTTAAGACAAAAATTTGCAAGGTATTTGCTGTAATACATTTGGTAGAGGGAGTTTCCTCAGGGATAGTCCCTTACAGAAAGAAAACCACAGCTGCTAAACAACAACAAAAATGATAATTCAATTCTCCCCTCCCTGATTATTCAATGGCAATATTTTATACTACTTTACCCCCTCAATTGCCTGTTTATAATATAATGCAATCTACTCAGGTCCACATTAGTGAGTCTTATTTTCAGTTGTTCAGAGACCATACAATTCCATGATGCACAGCCATACAACATCATTCTGGAAGAACAATGGTATTAAAAATACAGGCCTTTATTTCAAGGAGAAACTTGGACTAATCAAAATAAAAAATCTCACATATTCCCAAAGCAATGCAAACTCTTCCTCCTGCTCAGCCCATAAGCCTGCTATGTGAAAGAAAGTAAAGAGTTCAGGTTAACAACAAAACCAAGCAAAGGACAGGAGTAAGAAGTAGCTTTTTCTAGCCAAAGCAGAGAGGCTGCTAGGATGTCTTGAAAAAATAAGGGGATTTGACTTGATCTTAAAAGTCCCCTTCAGCTCAATTACTTTGTCACCTCAACCTCCTCTAAGCCACAGACATAATAAACTTGCTCATGTGATCTTTGGATCATAGGTTTAAATGACTTACTTAGTCATACACATTAGGAATACCTGAGGCAAGATTTGAACCCAGGCCTTCCTGACTCCAAATGCTGTGCTCTATGTGCTACACTATGCTATTAATGTCTATCATTGTCCATTAGTTAACAGGTGGTGATTAAGCAGCTGACTTCTTCTAAACCCCTCTTTGGAAGGGAGTTCTTGAAAAATTTTGTCTCCAGGGGATTTTTTTTGGCCTTTTTAAAACCCAGGAGCCTGAGATAGGCAAGACATCTATTCTATTTCCAAATAGCGAGCTCATCAGGGAAGAAAACTGTCAATTCTAACACAAGAAAAAACAATCCTTAAAAAAAAAGAATGCTAATAATCTTAATTGTGCACTCTACTTATTGTACTATTGTGGGAAGAAGGCAATTTGCATCATCTTCTCCACTCTCTTTCTTCCTCTTAGAACTACAGAAACCCTTTTCAAATCATTAATCCTGCCAAATATTGATTACAAAGAGAAATTTCTTTCAGCTGGAATAGCTATGAGCACCAAATCACAACATTTCCCAAGAGGGAAAAAAAAATTCCTTTCCACTTTTACTTGTCTTTCAATTTCCTTCCCAATTTGCCTAATTTTGGGTTCCACTTAATGTGCATATTTGAAAGACATATAATGTAATACAAATGCATTTTTATTATAGGACAGAACAACAAAATTCTTACGTATAAAAAAGCGCCATATAAATGTAAGGTACTGTTATAATTCATAATTATAATTCCCTCAGTAGAATGTTAGCTCCTTGACTTTTTTTTTCTTTATATCTCAAGGCCCAAAACTTGGACAGTGCACAGATACCTCATGAATACTTTCTTCAAGAAAAGAGTTTTAAGGTACTGGAAGTGGTAAGTGCCAAGCATAATTACAAAAAATGAAATTGACTGTATTTTAACAGGCTAGAAACATCTTGTTATTAGAGTGGGAATCATTTATGAATCACTTTTCAGTGCCCAATCAGATCAATGACTTGATAGTGCAAAGAACAAAGGCAAGACTAGAAGAAAAAATAAAACTGATGAAAGGATATAATGAGCAATTAAAATAATTCCAAGCTGATATAGCTAAATAAGCTATTAGTGCTTAAATAATGAGTAGTGGATGGAGGAAAGGACATCAAGACCAATTATGATTATTTCTTAGAGAAAATTTAACATCTATTAATCAATAGCCACAACTGAAATCAAATTAACCTACAAACTATCTGAGTAAGCACTTGACCAACTTGCCAGGTAGAGAGAGATGGCAATCAAGCATTATACTGATTTAGAATATAAGCTCTTTTGTAATACCTGATGGAAAAGGATAATGATGGATTATGAACAATATTGCCTTATGAGAGACCAAGATTCAGGGGAGAGAAAAACCATTTTGCAGAAAGCTTGGCAAGGGATCAAACTAACTAAAGATATCCTGAGGGCATTGAAGGACAAAACTGAGAGGACAGCAAATGGAGGAACCCATCAGTCAACATTTTTGTAACTAACGCTTTGCACTATAAAAGACAATGGAACCACCACATTTGAACTCTATCATCACATTCCCAGATTGCTGGAGAAGAGGAAGTAGAAAGGGCAGTGAGGAAAACACAGGTGAAGACTTCGAGCAAATGCAGGGCACCTAGGTGGCACATTCTATATAGTGCTAGCCGTGGAGTCAGGAATCCCTGAGTTCAAATCCTGCTGAGACACCAGCTGGGTGGCCCTGGGCAAGGCACTTAACTTCTATCCGCCTCAGTTTCTTCATCTATAAAATGGGGATAATAATAGTACCTACCTCCTAAAGGATAAGATGAGATAGTATTTGTAAAGCACCTGGCATAGTACTTAAAGTACCATGCAAATGTCAGCTATTAGTATTATCATCCTCATGGAATATGAGGCAGCAATTTTCAAAATATCTACAACTAAGACGTAGAAAAAAACGTGAATTTATGTTTAACAAGTAAAGAAGAAAAAGAGAATGTCAATAACTATTACTCCATACGCCTACTTTCCTGACAGCATAAACATTTTAAGAGAATATTCTATACCTGCATTACTGAGAGTGGATTAAAAGAAAAAAAGGCTTTTCACAAGCAGTGTTCTATAGCAGACCAAATCTTTACCACTAAAAGATGACTGAACCATATAGAGAGTACAAAATTTCATCATGTTTATTGTTGATTATAAAAACAGAATTTGAATTAACATATCAAAATATCACCTCTAACAAGTCCTCTCCCTTTAACGTAAAAATTATACAAGATTCCTGGAAAGATATGAGAAAGAGTTTTGTTCAACAACCATCTGATCCTTTAACATCAAGGAAAGCATAAAACAGGGAGATGTAGATTTGCTACACAGTCATGGAGATGTAGCACAGAGTCCAATTTGCTGAAGGGCTTCTACAGAGATGCTAATATTTGCTGATGATGTGCTGATTGTACCAAACCCCAGGAAGCGCTGCTTCTTAAATAAGATACTAGATTTGAATCAGGAAAAGACAGTAGAGTCCAATCTACTCATTTTACAACTGAGGAAACTGAGGTCCAGAGGGATTAAGTGACTTTGCTACCAATGAGCACATAAGTTGTAAGTGGGAGAGTCAAGATCTGATCTCAAAAGAGTTTGGCCTAATTATCCACACAGGAAAATCCAAGCCAATGAGGAATGCCTTCTTCCTCCTCCTTGCCTCCTTGCTATGATATACAATTAAATTGAAAATCTTTAGAGCTGATATCTAACAGCACATCTATCTGGGACAGATACTGAAAATGGCCAGTGAGTTGGGGTCAGTATTGAAGAGGAGGAAAAGAACAGCTGGCTTACTTTTCAGAAATTGGGAGACTCTTTTAATGACCCTCAGGTCTTCACTGAAAGAAAGGCCCAGCATTTTTCCAGCAAAAGAGTAGTGTGGGGGAAGTGGATAGAAAATCAGTCTTAGATTTGGTAAGATCTAGGTTTCAGTGCTATTTCTGGAAAAAGAAATAGCCATGTGACCTTGTGCAAGTCATTTAACTTTTCCATGTTCTGGTAGTTCTCTAAGACCATGAGCTTCAGGGAAGCTGTTGATCTGCGGTGGAGGCCATTTCCATACCACCTACATGAAGAAAATCACAGGGCTGGACCAAACTCAATCTTCATCTTCTGATGTTGGTGTATGGTACCAGTTACAGCCCATGCCAGCCTCCAAAGAACTGAAACTGAAGCTCACACTATGGAAAATGGAGAGGCATGTCGGGAGTACAAGCAGGCCACAGCATATTACAGATCAATGCTTACGCTGATGAAACAATTTTAAAGTATGTCATCAGAGAAATGAATACTCAGAGGGAAAAAAGATGAAAGGGTGACATAGTGAGACAGAGGGAACCCCTGGTAGTTAGAGGATGGACATCCTTCCCTGCCTCCCCACCTCACCATGTTTCAGGCAGACTCTCAAGGAGGGTTTAAGGAATGAGGGAGCAAAGAGTTTCACAGGAGGGGGAGGTATAATGTATATCATTGTAGGGAGCAGTCATATTTTTCAGCTCATATGACTATTAGGTATCTTTATCATCTAGCAGGTGCCTAGCACATAGTGAACATATAATATATTCTTTTTGAAGTGAATTATTGTAATACATTTTAAAATTTAAATCTACTTAGTCTTTCCATATAATTGCTTGAATAATCACAATTTATCTGCTATATAGGAATCCTAGAAGGAATATTCTCAAATATATGGTACCTCTTAGACCATACTAAAACGAGTGGTATAGTTTGAAATTAAGTCACACCAGGAATCTCATTGTTCGGGAGTTTTAAATGTAAAAATGTGACATCAATTTTGTTTTGAAAGTATACCTTTTTGGGGGCATAGCCAAGATGGCTGAGTGAAAGCAGTGACTTGCTTGAGCTCTCCCCCAATCCTCTCCAAATACTCATAAAAATGGCTCTAAACAAATTCTGAAGCAGCAGAACCCACAAAAAGACAGAGTGAAACAAATTTCCAGCCCAAGACAACCTGGATGATTGATCAGAAAGGTGTATCACGCCGGGCTGGGAGTGCAGTGCAGCACGGCATGGGCGCGCAGGCCGCAGCAAACATGGAGCAGGCCTCAGAGGACTGAATCGCGGGCAGCTGTTGAGCTTTCCAGACTCCTCAATTCACGAATGCCAAAGACAACTTAGAAGGTCAGTGGGAAAAGTCTGTTTCTGTCAGTGGTCAGAGAGGAAGGCGGGGTTTCACTCCATTCCCCAGCAGTGTGGCCCGGGGGGGCAGCTGCTTCCCGAGCTCCTGGTCCACAGACTGAGGGGGAATCCAGTGGCTGATCAGAGAGGGATTGCAAGGATCTCTTTGCCAGTGCTGAGGCAGGAATCTCTTGCTTTGCCCATGTGTGGATCTGGGTCACAGTTCTGGGCGGCAGTGCTGGGGTGAGGAGGAGCGCTGGCATGGTGGAGCTTGTAGTGGCTGTACAGAGAAACCCCTCCTCACAGTTACGGGACAGAAAGGAATACTTGTGGTCACAGGCCAGGAAAGGAGTAAACACTTCCCGCCTTATCATACCACCTTGGAAGAACTGAAAATTTACAGGTCCCTACAAGTATCTCTGAAAACAGCTACACAAACCCCTGAAGCTTGGGACAGTACACTCTCCACATTGGAAGCAGACTCTTACCTTAACAAGAGTTTAAAACTCAAGTAATTGGCTGGATCATGAGCAAGCAGTGCAAAAAGAGTCAGACTATATTATCTTACTTTGGTGAAAAAGAAGATCAAAATATACAAGCAGAAGAAGACAACAAAATCAAAGCTCCCACATCCAAAGCCTCCAAGAAAAATATGAATCAGTCCCAGGCCTTGGAAGAGCTCAAAAGGGATTTTGAGAAGCAAGTAAGGGAAGTAGAGGAAAAACTGGGAAGAGAAATGAGAGTGATGCAAGAAAATCATGAAAAACAAGTCAACAGCTTGCTAAAGGAGACCCAAAAAAATACTGAAGAAAATAACACCTTAAAAAACAGCCTAACCCAAATGGCAAAAGAGGTCCAAAAAGCCAATGAGGAAAAATGCCCTAAAAAGAAAAATTGGCCAAATGGAAAAGGAGTCAAAAGATTACTGAAGAAAATACTTCCTTAAAAATTAGAATAGAGCAATTGGAAGACAGTGACTTTATGAGAAATCAAGACACTGTAAAAAAATCCAAAAGAATGAAAAATTAGAAAACAATGTGAAATATCTCATTGGAAAAACAACTGACCTGGAAAATAGATCCAGGAGAGAGAATTTAAAAATTATTGGACTATCTGAAAGCCACGATCAAAAAAAGAGCCTAGACATCATCTTTCAAGAAATTATCAAGGAAAACTGCCCTGATATATTAGAACCAGAGGGCAAAATAGAAATTGAAAGAATCCACAGATCTCCTCCTGAAAGAGATCCCCAAAGGAAAACTCCTAGGAATATTGTAGCCAAATTCCAGAGTTCCCAGGTCAAGGAGAAAATATTACAAGCTGCCAGAAGGAAACAATTCAAGTACTGTGGAAACACAATCAGGATAACACAAGATTTAGCAGCTTCTACATTAAAGGACCAGAGGGCATGGAATATAATATTCCGAGGGCAAAGGAGATAGGATTACAACCAAGAATCACCTACCCAGCAAAACTGAGTATAATCCTTCAGGGGAAAAAATGGTCATTCAGTGAAATAGAGGACTTTCAAGCATTCCTGATGAAAAGACCAGAGCTAAACAGAAAATTTGACTTTCAAATACAGGACTCAGTGGAACATGAAGAGGTAAACAGGAAAGAGAAATCATAAGAGACTTATTAAGATTGAACTGTTTACATTCCTGCATGGAAAGATGATATTTGTAACTCATGAGAACTTTGTCAGTATTAGGGTAGTTGAAGGAAAAAATTGTATGTATGTATATATAGATAGATAGATAGAGGGCACAGGGTGAGTTGAAGATTAAGGGGTCATATCTGGAGAATAAAATTAAGGGATGAGAGAGGATGATACTCAGAGAAGAAAGGGAGAGGTAGAATGGGGTAAATTATCTCACAAAAAAAAACAGAAAAGAAAAGTCTCTCACAGTGGAGGGGAAACAGGGGAAGGTGAGAGGGAATGAGGGAATCTTATTCTCATAGGATTTGGCTTAAGGAGAGAATAACATACACATTCAATTGGGTATGGAAATCTGTCTTACCCTACAGGAAAATAGGGGGAGAAGGGGACAAGAGAGCAGGGGGGTGATAGAGAGGAGGGCAGATTGGGAAAGAGGGTAATCAGAAGCAAATACTTCTGAGGAGGGACAGGGTCAAAAGAAAGAATAGAATAAATGGGAGGGCAGGATAGGATTAAGGGAAATAGAGTTAGTTTTTCACAACATGTCTACTAAGGAAGTGTTTTGCATAACTGCACATGTACAACCTATATTGAGTTGCTTGCCTTTTCAATGAGGGTGGGTGGGGAGGGAGGAAGGGAGAAAATTTGGAACTCAAAGTTTTAAAAACACATGTTTTAAAAAAATGTTTTCACATGCAACTGGGAAATAAGAAATACAGGAAATGGGGTACAGAAGTCTATCCTGCTCTACAGGAAAATAGAAGGGGAAGGGGATAAGAGAAGGGAGGGGGGAGAGATAGAAGAGAAGGCAGACCAGGGGAAGGGGTATTCAGAATGCATGCCATCTTGGGGTGGAGGGAGGGGTGAGAAATTTGGAACTCAAAAACTTGTGGAAGTGAATATTGAAAACTAAAAATAAATAAATTTATATAAAAAAAAGTACACCTTTTTTGTCAAATAGGAAAAATAAAACCCACACATGAAATGTCAACAAAATCCCTAACAAGGAAAACTGCCTTGGAACTCCCTTTCTTTGTTCATGTACTGATTTTGGAAATATCTTCAAATGACAGTCTTTTTATATTGTTCCTGGCATTATCATATCCTCCTACTCTGCAGTGCTCCAGAGTTCATTATTGCACTGGGGCTGCCGTTATCATTTGGTGAGCCTTCCGGATTGTACAGGATATGAGATGAGGCAGATTGGAATTACACTGAGATAAGAACAAACAGTGTTTAGTGATTTTTTTAATATCATATTCTGCATAGCCTCAATTGTGATCTTTAAAAAGAAAGCTGTTTTATTTTTTATTATTTTTAAAAATCTCATCCTACAGCACAGTTGTAGATTAACAGCTTTCCTAGACTATTAAAAAGAATTATGCAAGAAGAAAACATTCAGGCATAGTAAAACTCCTGACATGTTTAACATGTTTCTGACTGAGGATGTGGCCAGCAAGGACTGGAATGAATGGTCCAAGGAGTTTAATTAATATCCAGAGCAGAAGAGAAAGCATATCTACCTTTAGGGTTTACAATAGGTCACACTTTCTTGGCTAAGAAGACTGAGCCATAAACACAGATAGCACAGTTTGAGTAAAAAGCCCCATAACCCAAACATTTCCCAGTGCTTTGTTTCCTTTGCTGTGAATTCAGCATAAAAGAGAGTTTGTGGAAGCTTTAGCCTTGTGTTGAGACCTAAGGCTGAGAGTTCCAGGTGGTGTAACTCATAGTCCTTAACACAAGGGAATAGGGACTGAAACTGGTTTCATTAGCATAGAGAACTCTCTGAAGAGGAAATCCCCTCTACCAATGCTTAGAGCACTAAGAGTTTAAATGATTTGCCCCGCTCCACATGGCCAGTAAGTGTCAATGGAAGGAGTTGATGTCAGGGATGTCTTACACATAATTGATGCTTAACAAAAAAATTATCAGACTCAATGGAAAGTAGCAGATCACTGAAATCCTGTAAAACAGAGAGAAGCAGGCATTATACTGATCTGTGAGATTTGCTCTGGGAGCAGATTCAATGGTACATTGAAAATAAGTTATTGTAAGTGTTCCCCAAAGCAATAGTGTTTGTAGGCATAGAATATTATTTTCCACATCCTTACCTGTCAAGACCCAGATATCTCCCAATATCACACCACATGGTCAGGTGTGGGGTTGGGTACACTTTTGCTTTCTCTCAGTCCAACATAATCTCCAAGATAATGTTGGCATTGAAATCCCAATGCATATTTCCCCAAACCTATCACTTTTTGGATACCATCCACAAACAATGATTTCTTGCTATCCCTATCTACACAGTGATCTGCTACCTTCTTGTCTGCTAGGAATATGATTTGAGGCATTTCAGGAAATGACTTTTGCCACAATCAAACACTTCAGCCCTAGCTTTGGCATTTCCCCAGTCTCACAAAGCTGTTTATTGCTTCAGAGATTCTTCTATCCTCCCATAATCCTTAGTTAAACACAGCTCCCATGCTCTCCTGTTTGCTGGTTATAGGAAAGAAAAGAGGAAAGAAGTCTTTCTTGATGATTCACAGCCCGCAGCCCTTTGATAGAATGAAGGCTGCTTCTAATTCTGATTCTATTCTCTTGAGTCCTAAACTGAATAATATTTATTGAGATCTATGAACTTCAACTTCTACTTTAATTGTAAGTCACAGTTAACAAGAAAGGATGACCCTCAAGATTTTTCATTCTCTCTGGCCAGTGTTTTAAATGGAGGAAAAATCAGACTGTAAAAATCAATGGCAGAACTGGGAATAGCTGGCCATTGCTATGATCCCAAGGTGATACATTCAGATTGAAAGGGAGTCAGGTACCAAGGCTAACTTTTCATATTTAAAGATAGAAATAAATATCTCCTTTAGACTCTGAGTTCCTCAGTTTCAGAGGAACTTCACAGTGTGTGGATGGGTGGGTGGGGGAGCTTTTTCTTTTTTAAACTTATATTTGTTTGTTCTTCCTTCCCTCTAGACCCCTTTCCTCTTTTAAATGTATATGAGGATGGGAGAGGTATCCTAAATTATGCATTTTCTCAACCCACTTTAATACTGTTTCATGAAAGAACATATTGAAAAACATATTCCACCTTATCAGTAAATGAAACCATCATAACAGACAAAGCCACTAAGAGAATAACAACATATTTCTACAGTACTTCAAGGTTTTTAAAGAATTTTCTTTATAAGTCCATGAAGTAGATTATAAAGGTATTAATAACTTCATTTTAGTAAATGAGAAAACTGAGGTTCAAAGAAGTTAGATGATTTTTACCTAATTAAACTATTCCATGGTATCACAGAATCCCAGAGTAGGAAGGGACTTCTGAGGCCACTGAATTTAACCTGTGTCGAAGCAAGAATAAGATTTTTATCATCACTTCAAAGAAGCAATATAGTCAGTCTTTTCTTGAAGATCTTTTGTGAAAGAAAAACCACTACCTCCTGTGGAAGGTTTTTGGCTGCACATAGGGGTCAGAAAGCCTTTCCATTCACCAAGGCCAAATAGCCTTGTGTGCCACTTCTGCCTTCTGGAAGAAATCTTCTCCCATAGAAGTCTTCTGCCATATAACTGCCCTTGGAATACTTGAAGTCAGTTATCAGCTCCTCCTCCCTAATATTTTCTCTAGGTTAAACATCCCAGTGCTTTCAGTAGATACCCTGCAAGCTGTGTTCTTGATGCCCTCCTCTCTATGCTCTCCTGCTTATCAATGGTGTTCCAAAAAAAAAAAACTGACCTCCAAACTAGACATCATAAATTCAATGTGAGTTGACCAGGGCAATCCCCTCCATGATCTTGGATTCTGTGCCTCTATTTGTCTCTTTTAATGTAGACTGAGATTGCAACACACCTGATATCACGCTTACTCATTTTGAGGTTGCAATCTACTAAATTCCCAGGCATTTTTTCTATACAAACTGCTATCTAGCTACCTCCTCCCCTATTCTTTGTCACAACTCAAATGTCATTTCTTCAACAAAAACTTCCCCTATCTCCAAGTCAAGAATGGCATTTCTCTCTTTAATATTTTCACCATGTGGGTATATCACCCATTGCTCTGTCTTGGACTCTTTTCATTCCTCTCTACATTCTTTCTTTTAGTAGTCTCATCAGTATTTCATGGATTCAACTATTATCTCTATGCAGAAAACTACCAAATTGAGGTTTCAGATCTTTCTCTTTCCTGAGCACATGGTGTGCATCTCCAACTGCTTGCTGGACATTTCTACCTAGATGTCTTATAGGCACCTTAAACTTAAAACATTCGAACCAGAACTCTTGATCTTTTCCTTTAAACCTATTCCTTCTAATTTCCCTGTCTGTGTTCACAGTACTACCATTCCTCCAGTCAATTAAACTTGCATCTTAGGTGACATTCTCTCCTCTTCATTCTCCCTCATTCTACATAGTCAGCCACTTAATTGCTAACATCCATGAATTCTGTCTGCACAATATCTCTCCCATCTATCCCCTTCTGTTTCCTTACATGATCACCATCCTACTTCAGACCCTCATCAAGTCTTATCTAGACTGTAGCCATAGTCTGTAATGGGTCTCCCTGCCTCAAATCTCTCCTCTCTCCAGTCTTTACTCCATACAACTGCCCAACTGATCTGTCCTTCTAAGAAGTATGAAGGAGCTTTAGTGGCTCCTTGTTAAAATTTAAGCTCCATAAGGAAAGGGGCTATTTCACTATTATGTTTGTATCCTACAGCGCTTAGTACATAGTAAGTGCCTAAACGATACTCCATTGAATTGAATAGCACTTAGTTTACATATCTTTTATTTACTATCAACAATTATTTTTAACATATTTAAGCAGTATATTTTCCACTCCCCTCACCTCCAGGCTATAAACTCCTTAAAGAAGGAAACCTAGGTTCATTTAGACTTTGTATCTCTCAAAGTGCCTGGCACAGTGTTTTGTATATGTTGGGTGCTTAGAAGAGTGCCAGGAGATCTAGGTCCAGATGGCAATATGGGCTTAGCTTTGTGATCAGTATAGCAGAGTGTAGAGGTTCTCATGCTTTTATGCATCATGGATCCCTTTGGCAGAGTGGGGAAGCTATGGACCCCTCAGAATAATGTCTTTAAATGCAAAAATAAAATTCTGTCATCTGCTGTGCTTGGTTTCAGCTTCAGGAGCCATATAGCTTCATGAAAATGAAATTTCATTATCATGGAGATTGACTCATCTTTGATGCTCAACACCTTCTCAGCACCCTCAGTTTCCTCTCCCCTCTGATTGGAGGGCTGGAGAATGGAGCACAAACCCCTCCCCAAATCTTCCTTTACAGAAATCTCAGAATTTTCCAGCAGCAACTGTTCTGCTTGGTTTGACCCCAGGAAATTCATGCCTTGTTTGGGTAACCTCTGGCCACCTTCCCCTTCCTCCTATTTTATGTTCCTTTTTGAATACAATTCTTATTGTGTTCCCTAATTAGATTGTAAGCTCCTTGAGAAAAGGGACTGTTTTTCTTGCCTGGAACATAGTCAATACTTAATGAATGTTATTGACTAAAGGAAACCAATTACAGTGAAAGTAAAGGGTAGGAATGGTCCTATTCAGCAAGTGGCACAGTGGATGGAACCGTGGATCTGGAGTCAGGATGACTTGAGTTCAAACTCGACTTTAGTAACGTTGGCTGTGTTACTCTGGGCAAATCACAACCTCTGCCTGCCCTTAGTTTCATCATTTTACAAATGAGAATAATGATAGCAGCTACCTCACAGGGTTCTTTTGAGGATCAAATGTGATAATATTTATAAAGTACTTTGCAAACCTCATAGGGCTGTATAAATGCTAACTATTGCTATTATGGTCACTGAGAAGGTTGGCCAATACACAGATGCCCCTAAAGGTATATAAACATCTGCTTTCAGATTTCTGATCTGTGTTCAATTCTTTCTGGCTCTCTCCAAAATCTGGGCAAAAGGCACCAGGGGTGGGGAACCTGTGGCCTCGAGGCCACATGTGGCCCTCTAGGTCCTCAAGTGCCACTCTTTGATTGAATCTAAACATCACTGAACAAATTCTTTTATTAAGGCACTCAAGGCCACAGGTTCCCCACCCCTGGAGACTCTCTAATCTATCCCTCTTTTTATAGTGAAAAAGAGGTTCCAAATCAGGTGTCCAAACCAATACACCAACCTAAAACATGCTGAAACAGCCCAAGCCAATTATTCCATTCTCCATGTAACACCGTTAGGTAGATATACTCATCTTTCATTAGGTGCCAGTGGACATAACCACAGTTTTCATAAGAAACTATATAAAGTCCCAAACAAAGGCTCACCACCCTTTATGCTCAATGAATTGGTCAGGAAACTTCCCTGATTTATTCCCTACATGTATATGTGAGTTATCACTATGTTCATTAATAATTATTAGATAAATCAAAAAGCATTTATTAAGCACTTATTATTCATGTGCCTGGCACCATGCTAAGAATTAAGGATCCAAATACAAAGAAGTCAGTCAGTCCTTGTCCTCAAGGAGCTTACATTTTAACACATATAGTGGAGCTACAAGGGAGAAAGGAGACATATAAATGGCTGTATGGCAGGGAGTGGCCCAGGAAATGGCATGGAGATCTGGCCTCTGACAAGATAAGTCAGAAGCTCATCTAGAAGAGCTGAAGATACCACGGGCAAAATCTGGGTTACAAGTAGGGAGGAGGGAAAGGTGATAGTTGTAGTAGAAAAGACATGTGTGGAGCAGGAATACATTATGTCTTATTAATATATAGTTTGACAATGACTATGATAGTTGTTAAATTGAATGTTTGTTGTGGAATTACACAGTCTTAGGTCATAATGACTCAACGGACAAGTCCCATAACTTACCCCAGTCATAGCCAGACAACATCAACTGATCCGAGTAGCCTCTCCTCTCTGTTGACCCCCATGACCACCTCTCTATAAAAATCCATGTAATCTGGAATCTAACTATTAGCAACTAATCATATTCTCGGTATATGCACTTTTAAAATGCAAATACTCTTGGTAGGGGCAATAATAGGTTGTTTGAACTATTCTATATAATTCTTTCTTCAAGGTCAGAATGCTAAGCTGGGCATTTGTTGGTGGTAGCATGTTAGATTGCTAATGTTCCAGAAAATGTTCTAGAAAGGTAAGTTGGAAGATCAAGGAAAAAGCTTATCCCTACTTCTTCATCTTGCTGGGTCTGACCCTGGCCTCACCTTAAAGTAGTCACAGATGAGCTATAGGAAGAGAACATGATGGCCAGTTAAATGTTTAGGAGGAAAGGGGGCTGGGGTGGAGAAGAGTGAGCAGCTATAGCTTTGTGGTCTTTAGTAGGACAAATCATAATTAGAAGCTATGTCTACTAAGCAGGAGGAAAAGCCTGAGTAGAGAATAAATGAATCTATTTATAGTCTTTCTCTGAGGAACGGAGTGTTCTAAAGACTATTTCTCATTAATAATCATCACAATGTCCTATGAGAAGGGTAGAGAAATTTTAGTCCATTTTATGGATGGGAAATTCAAAGTCACTGAATGATGAAGCAATTTGCACAAGGTCAGTAAATGGCTCTGTAGAAGATTTAACAATGCACACAACCATAATTTTTGTAAGCAGAATATAGAAGTGGTTCTATATCCCAATAAGTTTCTGGTTTATTTTCTTTACAGGCCTCCAATTCCTAATAAAGGATGTGAGGAAAAGTGGATGGATAAGGAAGGGATTGTACTTTGCAACATGGCAACCAGCTGTGTATAAGGAAATATATGAAAGAAATATAAGAATAGGATCAAAAGTCAGGGGAGGAAGAAAAAAGAAGAACTTTCAGAACACGGGAGCAGGGATGTGCTCTAGCCACTGACCACTATTGTATGGTCCACTGTGATAGCCCAAATACTAAAGGTAGGTAAGAAAGAAGAAGGGTAGAGTACCAGCATCCATTGTTCAGTTCCACACCTGATAAGTATAGGCAGAAAATACATTATTTAATATAAGATATCATAATTTGATATAATCAATTTATAGAAAAGGAAGGGGTCAATAATTATTAAAATAACAATTATTGTTAATATTCAGTGGTTTAGGATATCTGAGTTTTAGTCGTAACTCTGCCACTAACCAGTTGTGTGTCACTAATTAGTTTCCTCATCTGTGAAATTGGACTAGATGATTTCCAAGGTTATTCCAATGTCAGTCATTTGCATTATTCATATTGTAGAAATATATATAAAATCTTACTTCAGCTTCTTTGAGCTATGATCATTTCCATCACTTCAGTAATTATTTAATTTATATTAATACCATGTATATTTGTCTATGATCTTTTTTGTGGTCTTAACCTATGAGATCATCAGTTCAGGAAACCCTCAGGGCAATTAATTGCCTCGGGGCACTGAGAGGTTAAGGAAATTACACGTGGCCACATCCCTAGTATGTGTCAGGCAGAACCAGAACTCACATCTTTTTGACAAGCAGCTTGAAATACCACTTAGAGCTTCAAGGTAAAAAAAAAAAAGATAAATATTTGAGATTCTCATCTCTTATTAACTTCCTCCTTTGCTCTCAGTGAACGTATAAGGTAGACAGTATGTAAGCTTAGGGGCAAAATAGTGAACTGTGTTTAGGCTGATACACTGCAGCTGCCAAGGAGCCATCATCCATCCTCAGAGTGAAGTGGAGATGTCTGACTAAGGACCTGACTAAGAAACTGCCCCACTCCAGTTTTCCTGAATCAGATGTGCAGAGAACCATACCTTGTTCGAAGTTTAATGAACCTTTAGAACATCAGATTATCCCCATTTTCAAATACAAGTGTAGAATGTAGCCTCCTGGGGGGAAAAAAGTGAATTGGTGATTGTTTGCTATTTGTGATAATTTGTGGCCCTGCTTCTCTCCATTAGCAAGGCATGTTGAAAGTTATTTAGAGAAATGAAACAATGTCTGGGAAGTGTTTCTCTAGCCTAGTCAAAGAATGACAATTCTACCCACCCACTCCCAAATGTGTCTTACCGTCCAAAGGCTATGTGGCTTCACTGTAACAAATATGACTGAATTTCTCGCAGAATAAATACCTGTGTGCCAGGGAGAGTGGGGATTTTCTGCCACTAAAAATAGGCTCATTTAAAACATGACATATTAAAAGTTATCTCCTATCATGCCTTTCCTGTATGTTCTGCACATTAGAGTGTTGTACGTCTCGCTTACTTCTAGTCCCAGCTCTAGTTATATGAAACATGCCAGTACTGCCCTCCTAAACTTACGTCCTGAAACAGAGTACACCATATAGATACAAAGTAATTTAATTTCCTTTTTGAGAACATATTTAATTTTCCTTCCTTCTCAGGTTATTATTTTAATATTCTCTTTTTTATGCATTAATCCTGCCATCGTATCTTTAATAGGAGGGGAGGGTTAGTTTGCTTTGCAGTTGGAAGGAGCAAACAGATGGACTCATACACAATTTACCAGTGGTTCTGCAAACCCTTGCTGAGACCATATGATATTTCTAGTCCTGGCCAAACACATGAAATACCACTATTTAATTTCATATATGAGGTGCATTGCTGGCTGCTCATGTTGCCAGCTGGAGATTATTGACTCTGCCATGCTGAAAAATATGCAGCCAGTCTAAAGTATAGGGGCATAACCTGATCTGGAATCACTCCCCAAGAACCTCTGATTCCCAGGTATTAATTCTAGTGCAAAGAGCATTTCAAAAATTGTTGTGGTTAAATAGGATTTCACTTTTGCAAGCACCCAGACAGCAGAGGACTGCAGATGTATTGCAGATGGAATGTCTCACAAGCTCTCAAGACCCCCATATAATGGAGTCAACATGAACAATACATCTTAAAAATCTTTGTGCTACCTTTTGTTTTCAGAAATGTTCCTGGGTGGGTCAGTGGGCATTTATTTCCCTTCTAAGTGCTACAAATAATGGAACAAATACTTCTAAGTCTTCTTTCAGTAACAGGCTACAGGATGGAAGAAACTTTGTTGTTGGCTTCCTGGAACTGAGCAGAATCAAGATAATGAATATGGTATAGTAATGAGTATGGTAAAAGAGAAAAAATACTTTTGGAAAGAATTAAGGAAAAGAAGAAATCAAGAGGAAATCCAGGCCTCTAGTTACCCAGGCCCAGCACTGGACCAGAGCCTTAACTACATGGTTGGATGGTAAAAGTAACAAGGATTCAGCCCTCCAGAGCAGCTGGAATTGTTTTTTAGTGATGGTGCTAGCCATGACCGAAAACCTCCCTCCTTTTTCTATCCCATTTCCTGTGAATAAGTCCTAAGTTGCCTAGGTAAAACCTCCATTCCCCTTACCACCTCTCAATCTGTCATACCCATCCACCTAATTTCTATTGGACTTATATCCCTATCTGCTCTACACTTCCCTTCAATTATGATCTCTGTAACCCTCACTCTCTCCTTAACAAAAGGAGAAGATTGTTTCATCATCTTCCTTCAGTCTTCTCAGAATCATGGAAACCTGACTCTCCCAGAAGTCACTGCATGCTAGTCTTTATTTCTAGCCTTAAAATAACCTTATCTTATGTCCTTCAATACAGTGTGCCAAAGAGAGAGGTACACATACTTCTAGCTCACTGCTGCTTTCAGACCCTCCCTCTATCATCATTATTCAGCAACCTCTTCCTCTCTGAGATTCACTCAATCTGCCTATAAGAAGTTCTAGAACCTGGTTGATGCTGTCTAATGGTCCCCCAATCACCAACCCCCTTCTCAAGGAATCTAGTTTATTGCTGACTGTCAGTATCTTCCACTCCAACCTCTGTCCTTATACTTTGGGAGTTTGATATCCCTGTTGAAATCCCTTCAAATACCCTGGCCTGTTCATCAGACTCCTCAACTGTCATGATCTGTAACATTTCCTGCCTTAGCCACACAATGGGACAATCATATACTTTCTCTCATGGTGATCTCATCAATTGCCATGGGTCCATTTGTCATAATATAGAACTATCAAATTTACACGTCTGAGGTTCATCTTGCTCCTGAGTTTCAGTACATCAATACTAGCTGCCTGCTGGATGTATCTAGTCAGAAGGTCCGTAGGCATCTCAAACTCAACATGTTAAAACTTATCTTTCCACCTAAATCTATACCCCCTCCAAATATTCTAAATTTTTTGGAAGTCTTCAAAATCATCCAAACAACTCTGGTTCATAATCTCAGTTTTCCACAACTCTTCTATCTCCCTCACCCCCATATGCAATCTATTGCCAAGTGTTTTCTATTCTTCTACAACTTCTCATAACCACTCTCTGCTTCCCACACAGCCACTACCCTCATTCAGAATCCCCACTACCTTTCATTTAGACTATTGAAACATATTCCTATTTCCTGCTTTCTGCATCTAGCCTATCCCCTCTTCAATTTGTCTAGACTATTGAAACATTTAGACTATTGAAACATTTCCCTATTTCCTGCTTTCTGTTTCTAGCCTATCCCCTCTTCAATTTGTCTAGCAACAGCTGCCAAAATACCATTTCTGAAGTCTGTATTTAGCTATACCTCACTCATTTGCTAGAAAAGCTATAATGCCTCTCAATAAAAATCATTTAAAACCTTTCAGAATCTTGCTGCAGTATATTTTTTCAATACTCATGTCCATTTACTTAACCAAAGGTGTTGCCAAATATTTAACAATTGGCTTTCTGAAAGAAAAAAAAGAACAAAAAACACATTTTAATAACATTTCTCCATCACTTTCTTAAGGCTAGACAACCAACAAAAAATAAATCAAGCCCAGATTTCCTCATATCTGAGGTGTAAATAAATGTCCACATTGAAAATTCTTCAACCAGAACCTGTAGGGGCTGTCTCCCATACACTCCTGTTGTGCCAAACTACTGTTTCCTATATATAACATTCCACTTTTCCTTTTTTGTGCCTTTGTACAGGTCAACACCTATTCCTGGAATTTTCTCCCTCCTCACTTGAGTCATAGAATCCATGTATTTTTTGTTTCCAGGATGATTCTCTTCTCCTCTTTAACTGACCTTGTTATAGTTTCTTGTTTATTGTTACAGTGGTGAGAGTACGGAATTTCCTTTTCTTTGGAAAAGGAATCAGTTTTTGGTGCAGGTGATGCTGTCCGTTCTCTCATTCTTTTGAAGTTCTCTCCTGATGTAGCTTTGGAGGTAATTTTAATCGCCCCATTCAACAGTCCTAGGAGAAATTGGGGGATAGAGAAAGAATAAGAAAGCTGGAATGTTTTCCTTTGATTTCTGTGATCCGGTAGGGGTAAGAGGAATGAGTGAAAAACTAATGCAAATGGGAGATGTACCAAATGGGAACTTTGGGAAAGAGAAACCATATAATATTGCTTCACTATAATCTTACATCAAGTTGCACATAGAGATTAATTTGAAAAGCTTCTATGATCCTACATCAGAATTGTGCCTCAAGCACCAGGATTACACTATGTACTGAATGTCAAAACAACCGGTCAATTAAGTGTAGAAAAATGAAAAAACAAACAAACAAACAAACTAATGCTCAGAACTTTTCTATGTAGCCCCTCCATCTATGCCATATATATTTTCATTTGCACCTCTTTTCTGTTTGATACTTTCCATAGGTGTACCAGCTTCTATATTCTTTCATCAATTCATTGCAAGCCATTTTATACTCCTAAAATGGGTCAATGGTCTTCATGCAAAATGTTTTATCATAACATAGATTTTAAGTTCCTTGAGGGTAGGCATACTATTTTATATTTCTAGTATTGTCCTCTGAACAAATTGTAAAGAATATAGTGCCAGGCACTGTGCTAAGTAATTTACAAATATTATGTCATTCTATTCTTACAACAACCCTGCAAAGAAGGTATTATTATCATTATCATTATCATCATCATCATCATCATCATCTTCATCATCATCATCATCATCATCATCATCATATTATTATTATTATTATTATTATTATTTATTGTACAGTTAAGGAACTTGAAAGAAAAGTGATTTGCCCAGAGTCACACAGCTACTAATTTTCTAAGGCTACATTTGAACTCAGGTCTTTTTGAGTCCAGCCCCAGAACCCTATCCACTATACCACCTAGCAGCCTAGGTGTAATAGTTCAAGAAATGTTCACTGAAAAATAACCTAGTGTTATGTTTAGACAAAATCTTAGCCTCTCTTTCTTTCAGTGTAGCTCTATTATTTCTTCATGTCCTTTGTACCACAGTCATGAAGCAAGGGGATAGCAGTAATTACATTGCTTGACAGAGTACTTTCTGTTCAAAAAGTTCTTGTAAGTATTAACACATTCATTTCCACGAATAGTCCAGGAGGAAAGTGAAACATTTGCATCATCCTGTCTCTAGCTATGAATCACAGTTAACAAGTAAGTAGTTTGCCCAGTTGACATGATAAATTACTGATGGGATATCACTTCTGATTAGTTCCCTAGATCACTAAAAGTGAGGCTATTTGATGAGAAAAATGTATAAAATCATGGTGGGACCATGTGGAATGGAAAACTTATTACTTTGTTTCAAATACTGACATCTCTGGGGATAAATATCTTATAAGGATCATACAACTTCATGTATATGAATGAACTTTGAAAATGTTAAGGTATTAACCAGATATATGGCATTATTCTTTGTCTGTTTAACATCATGTGGTATATGAACAAGTGATTTAAAGAGGTATTAAAAGAAATATTTGCAGTCATGAAACTGGCTTTATTTAGCATTAATGAATGAAAAGATTAATGTCTTTATAGGGATAGCTGTCATTTTGCTTGAAAATTTCTTTGATTACAGAGTCCTTTTGGAGTATGACTGGTTCAGACCGTTATCTAGTGTAAAAATACAGGATTTAGAATCAAAAGGTTTAACTTTGAATTCTATCTCAGTCATTTACTAGGTGAACTTGGGCAGGTCATAACAGCTCTGTGAGCCTCCCTCAGTTTCTTAATGAGGATACCATCTGCTTCATAGGATTGTCTAGACCAAGTGGCAAGTGCCAGAGCTTAGCACAGTGCCTGCAGCACTTAGCACAATGCCTAGCACATAGTAGGGACTGAACAAAAGTTTATTGACTGATATTTTATGTGTTAGTTTATGTCCCCTTCCCTTCATGCTCTGAGGAACCACAGAATAACTTGACTGCTCTATAAGATGTTGAGTTTTAGCATAGCCAAGGAAGCTTCAGTGACCATGGTCATCTTCTAAAAACTTGAAGCAACCAGCTTCATAGAACTTTATAGTTTTCCCTCTCTATCCCCTCAGGCAATGAATCTGCCTTCTTCCTCTTATCCCGTAATTGTAGATGATGACCTCTTCCTTTTGTATTACAACCTTTGACAAGTGAATAGTATAAAATTCAAGAGTTGTCTAGAATTTAATACCTGCTTACTCCCTTGTAGGTCAACATATTTTCTTCCACCTTTTTCTTTCTTGACTTTTCTTTAGCCCTAGGAGTCAAATTGTTCCAATTACATTGACTAATGTAATTCTACAGCATCATTGCTATTTTTCCTTTCCTATTCTGTTCTCATTTCTTTCCTTGATTTTTCTTTGTACCTCCTTATGCTTATGTTCACTCTTTGTATTTAGAAAATGTACTTAATTTCTACTTGATAATTCCACTCATTCATTTTACTAATTAAAAACAAATTTTATTTATACCTTTAATATTTAAATAAGTGGTTTCAGGATTTGCCTCCCATCTTATTTGAACTCTCCATTTTAATAATGCAAACACTTTTCAGCAAAACCAATGAATGCAGTGACTGCCTTAGACAATGTAAGCAATATTCCTGAGCCACAGTACCCGACATCTCACTCAAATGTCTATGCTGAATTTTACCATATGTTCTTCAGAACCAGCACTGATTATTGTGAATTACTCAGAGTCTGGCTTCTTGGTCTTCAAGGTTTCATGCAACTTTAAGGTCACAACATCTTAGGTAAAACTGGAATGATCTTATGTCCTGGCAAGGTAGGACTGGAGTTAGCGTAGAATTTAAGTGGGTGTAGAATTGGAGAATCTTGACTTTTAGGGGAGTGGAGCATTTCCCAACTTCCTTATGAACTTCCAATTCCTGACTCATATTATTTTATATCACTCCTTCCACTTTCATTATATTGATGAAACTTTGAATACCCTCTTCTTCCTAGTTCCTTTAACTTCTGTTCTAATGACCTTTATCTCAATTGCACTTCCACTACCACCTGATGAAGCTTAACCTTGTACCTCACTACCACTCAGAGGTACCCTACCTACACAGTGTAGGGGTAGCAGTGAGAGTGCTGGACTTGGATTCAGGAAGACCTTGGTTCAAAACCCTCCTCTGATGCTATTGTTAGACTCATTTAACCTCTCTGAGCCTTACTTTTCTCTTCTGTAAAATAGGTATTATAATAATACCTGTAGTACTTACTTACTGTGTTGCTGGAAGGCTCAAATTAGTCTTGAAATGAAGTGTCAAGTTAACTAGGATTTATTAAGCACCCATTATGTCAGGAACCATGTTAAGAATTAGGGATACAAAAAGAATGGCAAAAGACAGCCCCTTTCTCAAGCTTATAGTCTAATGAAGAAAATATCATGCAACTTTTTTTTGTACAAATATGCTATTCATGGATAAACCAGAAATAAATATCAGAGGCAAAGTGCCAGTATTAAGAGAGACCCAGAAATGCTTCTTGGAGAAGGTGGTCTTCTAGCTGGAAAAGTGGTTTTCAAGCATTAGAATACATTACAAACATTTTATAAGGCTAGGGTTGGTATTTTTGTTTGCTTGTTTGTTTTTGTGGTTTGTCTGAGGGGATTCATTTGTTTGTTATAATCTGATATTGTTCTACCTCTTCTACCCCTTATTCCCACTTGACCTATTCCTTTAAAATTCAGTTCAGATACCATCTTTCCCATCTTTTTGATTCCTGTACCTACCATCTAGTTTCCCATCTCCCTAAACTACTCTGCATTTAATCTGTATATGCCTACACATGTACACATGTCTACCTACAAGAAAATGCATGCTCCTTGCATTTGGGTATTTGTATCTCAAAGCCCAGTATAGTTCCTGGCATGTAGTAGTTGCTTAATAAATGTCAAGAGGTTTAAGGGCAGAAGATTATGACAAAGAGGGGAAGTGGGAAAAAAAACAAAGAACACAAAGTTAAAAGGCAGAATTTTTTGTCTCAGGGGAAGAAGTTGGACACTCAGAGGGGAAAGCATCTACTTGTCCTTCAAGGGATGACAGTGTGGATCCATAAATGTCTTGAAGTGAATGATTCTATCAAAGGGTTAGTGATGAAGAGATCAGTGGTAGTGGTTCATGACTTTCTGGTAAGGAGCACTGAGGCAGCTTTTTGTTGTCCTGAGAAAATAGAGATCTTCTGTTATTTCCATGAATATATCCAGCAACCGATAGTGAACCTCCTAAGGCAACCATCCACATCAGGTAATTCATATTGTTGTGCAGAAATAATGATGCCAGAAGAAATCCAGATTATTAAGTATTGAACTTGAAATTGAAGACCTAAGCTTCATGTTCTCCTTACTATGATTGATCAAAGAAAAGGACTTCAGAAGAGAAAGGAAGATTTGGAGAGTGAACAGTTGGTTGAGTAGATGGTGTCTGAGAATGGGATTTGGAGCACAGCCTAAAATAGAGGAATGATGACTCCTAGACAGTGATGGAGCACAGTTTACACAGATGATAAACCATGTCCTGAAGAACCTAACCCTTTGATTCCTTGAACTCCCATACTGGGCTCCCCCCTGTCTTGAATGGTGGTTCTCATAATCATCCAATGGCTCCAGCCATGTTTCATTTCACTCTCCAGTCATGTCCTCAACAGCCACCTTGCTACAGTTCATACTTTTTCCCTTCTTTGTTCCTTCCTCTCCAGTTCTGGAACCATAATCAAATCATTGTTGTCATAATTCCTGAAAATAGCTTGTCAGTCTACTTCCCTGTGTCTTCACTCACCATCCCTGTAAGTTGTCAAAGCACAATCTCTTTCCTGGCCAACACTCCTATATATGAATTGTCTTCCCCTACTAGAATGTAAATGCCTAGAGGGCTCGAACTGTCTGTTTATATATTTTAATCCCCAGAATTTAGCACAATTCTTGGCACATACATAGTAAGTGATTAGTAAATGCTTTTCATTCATTAACATAATTCCCATGGTTCCTCATTACCTCTAGAATTATATCATAGCCTCTTCTGACCACGCCTTTACACTGGTTTTTCTAACCTCCCCCTTGGAACTCCATCCCCCCAGGCTCTCCCTCTTTACCTTTTCATCATAGAATCCTTGGTTTTCTTCAAGACTCAGTTCAAATGCTATCTTCTTCATGAGACTTTTCTTGGTCTTCTCCCATCTCCAGGTGCTAATACTTTCCCATTCAAGATTACATTGAATTTACTTTATATATCTTACATACACCTACATATGTACGTGTAGTGTCCTCTGTTAGAATGTAAGCTTCTTGATGGTGGAGACAGCTTCCCCTTTAGAGTTTGTATTCCTTGGAACTAACAAAGTGTATTGTATATTACAAGTTCTCATAAAACATTTATTGATGCATTGATTACAAAGAAAGTCAGCTTAGGAAAGATGAGAAGTTCCTAAATATGAAATTGCAAAGACACAATGAAAAATAAATCAGAGGAGGAGAAAAACAGAGAGTTACTTAAAAGAGACTGGTGTGGATAAATATGGAACTCATTAAACAACTCAGAATTTTTAAAGAAATGGACAGAATAAGAAGCAAAGACAAGTTGAGTGACTATAAATGTGTTGATACAGTTCAGTTAGAACAATGTCAGAAATGCTGAAATTCAGCATCAGCTAAGGCTGGTTAGAGGAGCTAAGGCTTTGTTTTATTATGCAAGTAAAAAGAAAAGGATCAAAGAAGGGAGCAGACTGCTGCTCAGGGAAGATGGATTGGTGATTACCAACTATGGGGAGCAGGCTAGCTGCTTATTAACTGCTTATTTTACTTCTTTTGCTTGTCAAAAAGAATGTTCTTTGGACTGGAAACAGCAGAGCAAAAAATGGATTATAGGAATGGACACCTGAGATATATAGGGAGAAAAGTACTAAGAATACATTGACTTCCTTCTTTGATTCAAGTCATCAGGTCCAGGTGAATGAAACCTTAGGACAGAGGTCCTTAACCCTTTTTGTGTCCTGGACCTGTGTGACCCCCTATTGGGTTGTGACCCATGGTTTAAGAAGTGCTAAAGGGGTCATGAATGGAAAAAGTTTAAGAAGCTCCTAGATGAAGCCCATGTAGTTCTCAGAATATTTGTTAAATTCGTAAGATACATAAAATTGCAAAGGAATCATAATGAAAGACAGTTATCAAAATATGTTCTTAAAAGTAAAGTTCAACAATCCTAGCTTTAACATCCCTGCTTAGGCTATTGAAAGTCCTGCCAAATATAATTCCAGAAAGGTTGTGGAGAACAGCAGGGATGCCACAAGACTAAAGAAGGACAAATACTCTGATTAAAAAAAAACAAAACAAAAATCTATAAAGGAAGACAATGGAGTTTGCAGATTATAGGCCAGTGGCCTTGACTGGTCGGCTTGACTTCATTTTCCAGGAAAATTTCAGAATGGATTTTTAGAAAAATGTTTAGTGAACAGCTAGGAAATTAAGTACTGATCACCAAAAGCCAATATACTTACACCAAGAACAAGTCATGCAGACTAATCCCATGTTCTTTTTTAAACAAGATTAACAAATTATTAAGTCACAAAATTACTATAGTTTACTCTAAGTTTAGAAAGTCATTTGGAAAAAATACATTATTCTAATACTATAGAAAACCTTATCTGTGAAATTAAGGATACATCTCACACTTTCTAAACATGTGTTCTAGAATATTTTCATAGCATCTTATCCTTGCTTGCTGATCCATCTCATAACTACATGATATATTAATATATTAAAAACTGAACAAAAGCCCTGCATGAATGTTAATCTGCCTGCTATACACAAATAATGCATATTTTAAGATTTAGAGTCTGGCCTGAGAAAGTTATGTCAATTTCAGATGATTGAACAATCTCTCTCTGTCTCTCTCTCTCTCATGTACACCTACACACACACACACACACACACACACACACACATGCACACACATATATATATACATATACACACATATGCACACACATACAACATACATATGTGTGTATGTATATATATATAATTTGCTGATTTTGCATTGAATCAATCATGAGCCTTCTTATCCAAATTTTCAGTGAGCTATAGTTCTATAGATAATGGTCACCTGTGTTGAAGGGTGGGCTCCTTGATTCAAGAAATCAATAGTTAAGAAAGTTTCACAGATGCTAGCTCAGGCCTGAGAGATGGCCCAATATTTTTACAAAGTTAGCCATGGAGCAAACTGGACTCTCCCATGACCCCTCTTTCCTTTTTTTCCTCTTTTGCCCCTTCATCTAATTATAATGCTCAAAGATCTTAAAGATTTGGAACCAAAAGCAGCAGGTAATAATTTTCCTTCCCACCAATAATTTCTTCTGAACTCCTAGGAATCAAAAGACACTGGTGAGGCAACCCTAGCACATGTTAGAAATCTGACATGGTATGTACATAAAGAAAATATTGTGAAGCCATCTTTTTTCTTCTGTATCCCACAAATTGATATGAGGAAGTTGGTGCTAAATGGCACACGTAGTTGATTTGGGTCCTGAGCTAGAGACCCAAATCAAGATGTTAGATATGCCTAGAAGAATCATGACCCCTTGCATTTCTGCCCCTTTTAGAACTCAAAAAAAAACACCTTAAAATAACTTAAATATAAAATCTTGCTAGAAAAAATAGTTTGAGGGCAAACATATTACCTAATTATCCTTTTAGAAAGTATTTGCTACAAAAAGTTTTGAGCTAGGTTAGGATGACGGATTGCAAAATCTTTGGTCTTACATTATTTTCTTTTTGAGTGGGCAATGGGGTAAATGACTTGCCCAGGTTCACACAGCTGATAAATATCAAGTGTCTGAGGCTGAATTTAAACCCAGGTCCTCCTTACGTGAGAGCCGGTGCTCTATCCACTGTGCCATCTAGCTGCCCCTTATATTTTTTTAAAATTATTGAAGGCCCCCCAAATAATTTTTGTTGGTTTTAGCTATTTATATTAAACATATTAGAAATTAAACATATTGGCATTATTATTAAAATAATTTTGACCTCATGGACTCAACTGAAAAGGCATTAGGGACCCCAGATCACACTTGGAAAACCCCTGGGATAGAGAAGTGAAATACTTATCCAATGTCTAAACAAACTCCCCAGGCTATAACATAACTTGGCATTCAATGGCCCTTTTCATCTGGTTCCAATATTACTTTATAGCCTCATTCACTTTTCTTCCTTTTATGCATGGTAGCTTCCAAACTGACTGCATTACTAACTGCTTATAGAATTTAAGTCCCATATCCTAACAATAGTGCATTCTCACAAGCTATATCTCATGCATACTGTCCTCATTTTTGCCTTTGTAGATCCTTTTCATCCTTCAAGGCTTTATTCATGTTCCTTCTCTTCTGAGAAAACTCCCATGATTCCTACACTTGCAAGTATACTCAATCTCTTCAAATTGCATTATGGTTATTTATTTCTGTACAGTCTCTGTCTCCCTAGATCCTTGAGGGATTTGGGTGCTTAATTTTTATCCCTCATACCTATAGTAGCATAATATGTTACATGTAGTAGCTGTGTGATATATATGTGTGTGTATGTATAGTATGTGATATGCATATGTATGTATATATACATATATATATGTAATATTATTGAATTGAATTATATTGAAATTTTTGCATCTATTATTTTTTCTACTTTGTACAGGAAGGAACTGAAACCAAGAACAGTCAGTAAAGTTTAAAGTTTAGGCATATAGGAGAGAAGCAAGCAAGGAACAGAGGAAATAAAGATGAGTCAGAATGCAGAAGAAAGGATTTGGACAGGAAGAATCAGAGGGATAAGCATAAGAATGATAAAGGACAGGAGGGAGAGTGGGAGGCATAAGGAAATGTAAAACAATAAGGAGTTCTTTCATGAAGCATCTGAATGATTCTAACTATGTAGATCTAACTATCATGGATGTCACTTAGTTCGTGGGATTGCATATTTTACAGGTTGATAGACTGAATAGATGTGTGTGTGTGTGTGTGTGTGTGTACACATACATATACATATATGAGTACTTATTTATGTATGTAAGTTGATACACATACATACACGTATAATCAGAGCTGGATTAATCACTTTGAATTCAGAGGTCTTTTTCACAACCTCTGATTTAAATACCTCATGGATGCAGAGGAAATTATTTAGCTTATACTTCCATTTAGGCACCTGTGCCATTTTTATTTTGCTCTTGGCTGTTGCCTTGGCACCCTTGCCTCTGAGACAAAGAAAGAAAAATCTTCTCATTGAAAATCGCGTCAGAGAGCCTGAATGCAGAGAACATTAATCATTAGGAGCTACTTAGAAAGAACATCATGTGGCTTCTTCCTCCAAATTGAAGAAGAGAAGTGGGCACCACACCTCTATCCATACTCCTCTGACTCTAGGAAGCCACCTGCAGGTACAGGTTGCTCTTTAGGACCATTTCTTTTTCTTTTTTTTTCTTTTTTTTTTTTTTAAATAACAGCTGATGAAAACATATTTAAAATATAACACTGTTTCCCGTATCTTTTTTCCTCCTTTGCACCTTCCTTGGGCCTAGCCAAAAGAATAAGACAGGTAATTATTTGCTCATTATGGCTAGAGTTGGTAAGTCTTGATGGAAGTTTATTCAAAGGATTTAAATATATGACTTTGGTAATTCTTCCTAATTATATTCAACACAGCTTTTTTTTTATGATAGACACTATATAAAGCAGTATTGTTTATGAAATTCATCTCCCACCAATTCATTTAAGCAAGGCATTCATTATGTTCATTTGTTATACCCTCAGTGCTGCCATCTGCTTTGTAGCAGAGCTGGGGCCAGAAGCATTCCAGAATATCAACCAGCAGCAAACATAGATCATGTTCCCTGTCTACACATGACACAGACAGGGTCATGTTGACCCATGGTCCTGACAGATATCTGTGCTTCCTCTTGTTCCAATTGATTCCAGGAACCTGACTGCACAAAGCTGCCTGGAAGGTATCTTCAGCTGAAATGGCAGTTCCTTGGGTCATACTGCCCTGTAATCATCAGGAGGGAAAGGAGAGGAAATGACAAAGTACCACTATTTCTTTTAGCTCTTTGATAGAAAAACAGTATGAGAAACCAAATTCAATTCAATTTAGTTCAGTTCACCAAATACATCGGAAGTGCCTAATATACCTAAATCACTGTACTGGGTGGCTGAGGGGGAATGCAGACAGAACCTCATCCCTGATCTCTAGCCATCTTTCATGGGATTATTACCATCTCTCCACTTGAAACAGTTTCCTCTGGACCAAACCTCCAAAGATCATACTCCCCTCCTGTAGAAGTTAATCCACTTGAGTTTGGGCACAGTGCCTAGGTTTATCATCCTGATAGATGAGCAAATACAAATTCACCTAATGCACTCTATCTCCCTAGCCTTAGCCCAGGCTTCATGTCCATCCTTTCCAAACATCATGCCACTTATCCTACTATATTCTTATCCTGTTCCCCCTCCTCTTTTCACCTTTTATTCTGAGAAAGAACAATAAAAATGCCACCATTCAGCAGGGAAGAGGAAGCATGGCATAGTAGAAAGAGTCTTCTTTAAGTCAGAAACACCTGGGATCAAGTTCTACTTCTGACCTGCACTGGCCATGCAACTGTAGGCAAGTTACTTAACCCCTCAGTAGTCTAGGCAATGCTCTAAGACTCTAAGTTACAGAAAAAGTGCCAATCATTACTGGTAAAGGGAATTTCCTTATTTGGAGTCCCCTATACCAATAGATTTATCCCCTGTTTTTTATCCCTACTACTGCTGGAAGGGGAATGATGATTCACTTTCCTGTGGTTCCACTTACCATTCCTATGACTTACCAGAACAAAACTCCCCATTCAAGCCATCACTGTGCTATGTGCTTTGTCTTCCTCTATTAGAATGTGAGCTCTCTGAGGGCGACTTGGTATTTGTATCTTCAATACTAAATGATACTGAAATGTAGCACATAGTATATACTTAATAAATGTTTTTCATTCTTTTGTTCATTTGTTCATTCATTCATTGATTCACCCTGTTTTGAATCCAGTAAGGCAAAATACATAAAGATAACTATCTGAATGTGTCATATAATGAAAAAAGAGGAGGACCTGGAGTCTGGGTTTGAAACCTGCCTCAGATGCTTCTAGCCATGTGATCACAAGGCAAGATACTTAACCTCTCAGCACCTCAGTTTCTTCACCTATAAAATGATAATGATGATGTTGATAATGCTTTCTCTTCACAAGGATATTGTAGGGATAATGTTTTTTATACCTTGCTTGATATTTACATAACTACCTTCTATTTATTTCTGTTTATTTTTTTCTACATTTATTTGTTATATAGTTATACTTACGTATGCTTCTGTGGATTATTTCATTCTTTATATTTGTATCCTCAGCACAGAGTCTGGTAAATTATAATTATAATAACAACAATAAACATTTTTATATTGCTTACTATGTTATAGTAGGTGCTTAATAAATGCATGTTGATGGAAAGAAAATAGGACCTGTTAAATACATTAGAAGCAGAAACAAAATTTTTGTGACTGTTCAAGGAAAGGAAAAAACACGGCTGGTGGTATTATACATTCATTTATTGTAAATGATTAAGAGAGATGAAAAAGAATAGTATTGAAATTGATGCAGTGCTTAGAGGCCACAAAACACTTTCACTTATTGCATGGGCTGAAGGGCTGAATGGGATAATGTTCATGAGTCATCTATAAGGTGAGGCAGTATCTTATAGCAGGAGTCAACAATCATTTGCTTGAAAGAATGGCTCATGATTGCAAGACCACAAGACAAAATACAGACTTGAAGAGACTAGATGAACAAGGTTGAGTCACAGGGTATAAGGTGAAAGGTCCTGGCTGCATCCCACCTCACCAGTATCTGCCCCTTCTCCTGACTTTCCAAAGCAGCAAGCTTCCTGAACTTTCTATGAGACTCATTTGCTAAGGGCTATAACACAAAAGGAAGAAGGCATCTCCCACTCATGTGTGAAGGAAAAAGTATTTTAGTAGACTTAGTAATTAAGTGATCTCCCTAGGGAAGGGCCAGAAAATGTTCAAAAGATCATAATACTCAGGCTTTTATAAAATGAAAAATACAGCCTCTTTGTTTAAGGCCAGGAAGTAAATTTCAAATCTGTGGTGTTCTCAGCAACTGCAGTGACATGTAGAATTTGGAAGGTAATAGGATGGCACCAATTTGAAGGCACTCTCAGATCTTTTCCCAAGATAATTGTCCTCAGTCTAAGCTTTCTCAAACCTGGTGTAGACAATTCCAAACACTGAAATAAGTAAAGTTCATTTTCTGTTCCCCCAGGCTATTGATTGTTCTTTCTCCGTTACAATTCCAGCTTCTTTAAGAGTTTAGTGATATTCTCTTTCTCTTTCCACACCCTCTACTATCAGCACTTACTTTGAGAAATGTGTAATATCAATTTGATCCTCTTCTCTCTTTCTATACTCTTTGTTTGATGTTCGCATCGACTTCCATGGTTCCAATTATGCCATTTATATAGGTTATTCCCCAATATCCAGGGTGTCCCAAATGTCTTGGTATAATTTAAAGACTTTTAAGGTACATTAAAGCTTAAAACCCCATGAAGGCTTTTTGGGACACCCTTGTATACTTGTAGCTATAAACATATATAGATTTAGATATAGATGATATACATGTGTGTGTGTGTGCGTGCATGCATGCGTGTGTGTGTGTGTGTGTGTGTGTGTGTGTGTGTGTAGAGAGAGAGAGAAAGAATAGAAATAGAGCCCCTATTTCTCCAGTACATTCCAACCCTCATTGCCAAATGTCTGTAGGATGTTTATTTTCATCTAGATGTGTCATTACCACTTCAAACTCAATAGGTCCAAAACTTAACTCATTAGCTACCTCTAATATTAGATATTTTTCCTGTCTTTTTTTTTTTTCTGTTGCAAGTACCACCAACGTGTCAGTCACCCAGGGTTGAAACCTCATAGTAATCTTTGAGACTTCTTTTACGCCTTTATTCAATTAGCTGCAGCTTCCAGTATTTATACTACCTCAATATCTCTTCCTTCTGTACTCACCTAGACAATAACATAGTTAAAGCCCTCAGAACCTCTTCCTTAGATTGGTGTAACCTCCAAATTGTTCTTTCAGTGGTCTCTTCCCACTTTTATTAATACTTCTTGGGGCAGCCAGAATAATCTTTCCAATGCATAGATTTGGTCATTTAACTCCTAGGCTTAAAAAAACTTCCATGGTTCCTTATCATCTGTAGAATAGAATAGAATATAGTAAAAGCTCCTTGGCTTAGTATTCCTTCCAACAATGGGGACTTTCAACCTCTGGGTGTGAGACATCAGGTCCATATCCTTTCAGAAGAAAGAGAGGAAAAGAAGAGAAATGAAGGATCATTGACTTTGGTTTGTAACCAGAATAGGTTTTTAGTAAAGTAAGATTTGCCCCGGTTTTTCTTGTGTATGATTCACCTATAATGCCATGGATTCAGAGTCTGGCATTTCTCATATCATAACTGTAGCTTCTTTGCCATTTTTATGTCAGTCATGTCTCCCCAGATTCTGCTCTCTCAACTAATTGTCTTCTTGCAAGACCGAAAGTAAGGAGGGGTGTCTTATGAGTTATATTAGCTCTCTCATATTAGCCAGTCCCAAGGTCAGAGTAAAACTCTCTAAGGATTGAAGAGAATGCTGGGATATTTCTGCCTCAAACTACTAGGTATCAGTTCTAGCATCTTGAGCTCCTTGGTGATGTTCATAGATATATGGCCAAGGCCATGCTTACTTGTCTCCTCCTTCACCCCATATTAGACTATAAAGCATAACACTGCCTACTTCTTGTAAGTATTCTCATATGACATTATCTCTAACCCTTTAGTCATCCTAATTAGCCACCTATTGACATACTCCAGCATGTTAAGGCCCTTCCTAAAATGCATTTCCCCAAATAGAAAACATTATTCTAGATGTGTTCAGACCAGGATAGAGTATAGTAGGGCTATAATCTCCAAAGGTCTGGACACTACATTTCTGTAATGCTTCTCAGGATACTATTAGATATTTTTTTCTTGTCATACTATTCTGTATCATACTATTGACTTATATGGAGCTTGAAATCCAAGAAAACTCTCAGATCTTTTGCAAATGAAATATTTTCTAGCAACAATTCTCTCATCTAATATTTGTGACTTATTGAACTCAGGTTTAAAACTTTATTTTTATCACTGTTAAATTTCATCTTATGAGATCTGGCCCTTCAATCTACTCTGGCCCTTTTGTATTCTGACTACGTAATCCAATGAGTTAACTATTGCTCCCAGTTTCATGGGGGTAGGAAATGGACCACTGATTTCTTTGGTATAGGGAACTTCAGTGAAGCAAATGCCCTCTACTAATGCAGGCTGGCATCTTCCCTATAATTTATCCTTGCCCTTGGCAATAAAAGTTTAAGTGTCTTGTCTAGGTCACAAAGCCAGTATGTGGTAGAGGTATTACTTAAACCAGTCTTGCTAACTCTGCCACTGAGTTTTATGTAATCTGCAAATTTGATAATTGTGACCTCTATGTTGTAATCCAAGTCATTGATAAAAATGTTAGACAATATAGGACCAATTATAGATTCCTGGGGTACTTCACCAGAGACCTCTCTCCCAGTTAACACTGAACTATTAATGACAACTTGTTTTTCAGTCTGATTATCTGACTAGACCCAAGCCCACCTACTTGTGCTGTCATTCAGCCCATGTTTCTCTACCTTGTGTCTCAGACTTAGACATTTTGCTGAAATTTAGGCATGCTACCAGATCCATGACACTGCTCTTATCTATAATTTTAGAAACTTTGTCAAAAAAGGAAATGAAGTTGTTCTGGTATGACCTTTTCTTAATGAAGCTATGTAGACACAACATATTTAATATCCATACTTTGTTTTTCAAAATTCTAACATACCATACTTCTGAAAATGCATTCAGGAATTTTTGCAGTGAATCAAAATCAAGATCCTTGTGCTAGAGTTGAAGGCCACTTCAAACTTGCATTCTCAACCCTGTGTATCTGTCTGTCTGTCTGTGTCTCCTTGTATCTCTTCTTTCTCTGCATCTCTGTCTCTGTCTTAATTTCTGACTCTGTCCCTGTTTCTCTCTGTGTCTTTGTCTCTTTATCTCTGTTTCTCTGTCTGTTTCCATCTGTCTCTGTCTCTCTGTCCCTCTTTCTCTAGCTTTCTCACTCTTTAGAGGAACATTGATCCTTCTGTAGCTTTTTAGCACTCCTCGCATTCTCTGCCACCTTTCAGAGATCACTGACAGCTTCTTAGTGACCTCTGAGAAACCATGGGATCTTTAATATCCTGTGATATAGTTCCTCTGGCCTTGATGATTTGTACTCAGTAAGGATACTTCTTTTTTTTTTTGTTATTTCATTCCCTGTCTGAAGATTTCTATTTTTGGCAGACCTCACAGAATCAAAAGCAGAATTGATTGGTGCTTCCTTCTCTGTTTTCCGTTAGCATAATCCCATCCATCCTGAGCCATGGTGTATCCCATCTTTGACCTTCCTCCTATTCCTAATGTAATTTAAAAACCATTTTTTGTTGTCCTCCACTTTCATCACCAGCCACAGTTCATTGTGAGCCTTAGTGCTCTTGTTGTTACAGAATAATGCCATTCTTTTGTGTTCATTCTACCTTGACTTTTCTGCCTTCTCTTTTTGTATTTTTTTTTAAATCCCAGTTGTTCATTGAGTTCCTCATATATACGTAATGATTTCTTTAGAAAGACCCTACCCCCATTTTCTTCCAAATCAAGTTGCCTATTTTGGGGTCTTCAGGAGTTCATTTTGGAGAATATGGCATATCTCATGGACGGAATCATTAAAGGCAGAAAACATTGCAGTGAGCAGCAGAGACATGACATAGAGCTCAAGTGAAGGCCCCACAGAGCCTACAAGAAGGGAGTAGGCCCAGAGAATATTGGATCACCAAATCAAATAGACAGCTTTATAGTGCTAGAGACATGATTTGCTTCTCTTTGCTTGCCTTCTCTTCCCATTGATTGTGTGTGTTTGGGAAAGTGTACACCGGGTTTGTGGGGGCAGTAAATGCTCCATTGCTACTTTTATTAAGTGCTTTCGCTGATAAAGTCTGAAGCAGAGGAAACAAGGTAATATCAAACTGTCCAAAGAATTTAAGGACAATCTTATTACAATTTCCTCTTTATCAACGTATTTAACCCTGTGATTTTCAAGATATAACTTTTTGATGCATTAAAGCTAATTCATAATAATAATGGTAACTTGAATTTTCATCCTCACAAAAGAATGGGTCTGTGCCCTTATTATCCCCATTTTGCGGATGTGAAAACTGACTCTCCCAGGTTAAGTGACTTATCCAGGGTCACACAGCTAATGTGTCTGAAGTGGGATTTGAACTGAAGTGTTCTTGACTCCAGGTCCAGCACTATATCCACTTCCCCACACTCAAGCCTCCTTATATTTTGCACTCTGACTGAACTTAACCACAAAATATACCCACAGATCATACCATCAGCCTTAATATTTGAGGAATTTTGCATCTGCTAGAATCAACATTTATGACATTTAATAGAAAGGCATTGTGACTTGGTGGATTGAGAGGTAGCTAGATGATAAAGCCAAGAAGAGTTGCGTTCAAGCCCCAACTATGGTGTATTTTGGCAGTGACCTTGGGCAAGTCACTTTGACCACTTAGTACCCACAGGCAACTCTCTAAGACTTTAAGTTAATGAGCAGGATCACATCTCCATTAGGAGAGAGAGCTTTCTTATTGGAGGTTCTCTATACCAGTAAACATCTTGTGCAATTAAAAAGTATATAATATATATAATATGATGCTAATTTGTTACTAGTGGTGCTTTAAATTGGTGCAATTGTTCTGGGAATACTTCAGAAGTATTTAAGAACAGTTATTAAAATGATCATAGCCTTTGATCCAAGCATATTGTACTAATTAGAAAAGATTATATATATTGACCAAAAAATTCCTAAGCTAATTTTCTGTGATAATAAAAAGTTTTAAACAAAATATATGCCAGATGTCTTGCTGAATTGATTGAGAAAATAAAGGAAAAAGAATGCAATGGACTATGTCTGCCCCATAAGGTATGCTAGATATGAAGAATTTTTAATGGGAAAATTTATATGAAATAATACACAGTAGTGGAAGGAAAAGATATGTGTGTGTGTATAGCCAGTGACTATAATAATGAAAATAAAATAATCTTTCAGATGCCAGAAAACTGGCAAAAAGTAATTATCAATATTAGTATCATATCATCAAAGTTAGAGAATACATTTTTCTCCTTTCTGTCAATAATCAATAAGCTAATATTGGTAAATTTTGAGCAAGAGGATTACTATAGCATTTGTTGGGAAGCATCTATTGTGTTGAAAACTAAATGTTATCAATATATACAAAAAAATTAAGTCCAGTTGTTTCTGGGGTCTTAACAACCAAATCTTAACTTTGTTTCATTTTTCTCCTATAACATCTCACCATGGATATGTTGTTAAAGTAAATGTTCTGCTAATTTATAAAAGTAGACTTGAAAGGGGTCAGAGCCGAGATGGTGGAGTAAAAGCAGTGACTTGCTTGAGCTGTCTCCCAAAGTCCTCCAGACACCTGTAAAAAAAATGGCTCTAAACAAATTCTAGAGCAGCAGAACCCACAAAAAGACAGAGTGAAACAAATGTCCCGCCAAAAATAACCTGGATGGTTGATTGGAAAGATCTATTGCACTGAGCTGGGAGAGTTATGCAGTTCAGCATGGGTGCACAGGCAAAGATCAGGCCTCAGGGAACCTGTAGTAGGCCTCAGGGCACTGAATCACAGACAGCTGTGGTGGTTTCCAGACTTCTCAAGCCACAAAAGCCAAAGACAACATAGAAGGTCAGTAAGAAAGGTCTGTGCCTGCTGTGAGAGAGAAGCTTAGTCCCAGCTTCAGTTCAGGTATAGTCCCAGGACAGTGGCTACTTCTTGAGCACCCACAAACTGAAGGGGAATTGAGTGGATGATCAGAAAGGGATTGCAAGGATCTCTTTGCTGGTGCTAAGGCAGGATTCTCTTGCTTTGCTTGTGCTTAGATGTGGATCACAGTTCTGGGTGGCAATCCTGGGGCAAAAAGGAGCACTGGTCTGGTGAAGCTTGTAGTGGCAGTACAGAGAGAATCCTCCTCACAATTCCAAGGCAGAAAACAATGCTTCTGGTCACACATAGATCAGAACACAGGCCAGGAAAGGAATAAACACCTCACCCTTAATTGTATCACCTTGGAAGAACTGAAAACTTACAAGTCCCTAGAAGTATCTCTGAAAACAGCTGCACAAAACCCCTAAAGCTTGGGACAGTACATTCTCCACACTGGAAACAAAGAATCTAAAACTCAAGAAATTGGCTGGGATAGTGAGCAAACTGTGCAAAAAAAAAAAAAAGTCAGATGATAGAATCTTTCTTTCAATGACAAAGAAGATCAAAACATACAACCAGAAGACAACAAAGTCAAAGCTCCTACATCCAAAGCCTCCAAGAAAAATATGAATCAGTCCCAGGCCATGGAAGAGCTCAAAAAGGAGTTTGAGAAGCAAATAAGTGATGCAGAGGAAAAACTGGAAAGAAAAATGAGAATGATGCAAGAAAATCATGAAAAAAAGTCAACAGCTTGCTAAAGGAGACCCAAAAAATAGTGAAGAAAAATAGCCTAACCCAAAGGGCAAAAGAGGTCCGAAAAGCCAATGAGGAGAAGAATGCCCTAAAAAGCAAAACTTGCCAAATGGAAAAAGAAGTCCAGAAGCTCACTGAAGATAATACTTCCTTCAATATTAGAATGAAGCAAATGGAAGCTAGTGACTTTATAAGAAATCAAGACATTGTGAAACAAAAGCAAAAGAATGAAAAAAATAGAAAGCAATATGAAATATCTCATTGGAAAAGCAACTGACCTGGAAAATCAATCCAGGAGAGAGAATTTAAAAATTATCGGACTATCTGAAAGCCAAGATCAAAAAAAGAGCCTAAACAAAACTGCCATGATATTCTAGAACCAGAGAGCAAAATAAAAATGGAAAGAATCCACCATTCACCTCCTGAAAGTGATCCCCAAAGGAAAACTCCTAGGAATATTATAGCCAAATTCCAGAGTTCCCAGGTCAAGGAGAAAATATTGCAAGCAGCCGGAAAGAAACAATTCAAGTATTGTGGAAACATAATCAGGATAACACAAAATTTAGCAGCTTTTACATTAAGGGACTAGAGTGCTTGGAATACATTATTCTGGAGGGCAAAGGTGATAAGATTACCACCAAGAATCACCTACCCAGAAAAACTGACTCTAATTCTTCATGGGAAAAAATGGTCATTCAGTGAAATAGAGGACTTTCAAGCATTCTTGATGAAAAGACTAGAGCTGAATAGACAATTTGACTTTCAAATATAATATTCAAGAGAGGCATGAAAAGGTAAACATGAAAGAGAAATCTTAAGAGACTTGTTAAAGTTGAACTGTTTACATTCTTGCATGGAAAGATAATATTTGTAACTCATGAGACCTTCGTCAATATTAGGGTAATTTGAAGAAAAAATACATGGATGTAGATAGATAGATAAATAGATAAAGGGCACAGGGTGAGTTGAAGATGAAGGGGTGATATCTGGAGAATAAAATTAAGGGATGAGAGAGGATTATACTGGGAGAAGGAGAAAGGGAGAGGTAGAATGGAGTAAATTATCTCACATAAAACAGGCAAGAAAAAGCTTTTACAGTAGAGGGAAAGTATGGGAATGAGAGGGAATGAGTAAATCTTATTCCCATCAGATTTGGCTTAAGAAAGGAATAACATACACAGTCAATTGGGTATGGAAATCTATCTTACCCTACCAGAAGATAGGGGGAAAGGTGATAAAGAGAGGGGAATGATAGAAGGGGCAGCAGATTAGGAGAAGGTGTATTCAGAATGCATGCCATCTTGGGTTGAGGGGAGGGACAAAACAGGGAGAAATTTGGGACTCAAAATCTTGTGGAAATGAATGTTGAAAATTAAAAAGAAATAAATTTTTAAAAAGAGTAGACTTGAGAGGGGAGATGATATGGTTGCTTAGATGGACAAACAAGGTGGCTCCCTGCCTCTGTCCCAAGAAAACTTTAGGTATTTAAAAGATAAAGCATGTAGTAAAGGGAACGAAATTCCCCCTCTTCTCTCCATACTTCTAATTTTGGGCCTGTTCTTTCCAATGTGAAAGACACAAGTGCCTGGAAGAGATAATGATGGTCTCATAGCAACTAAACCTGGAATAGATATTTTAAACAATCAATCAACAATATTTATTAAGCACTAATTATATGTGAGGCACTGGGTTTTAACTATTGGGGATACAAGTACCAAAGAATGAAGGAAATCCTAATCACAATGAGCTTGTATTCCAAAGGTAGAAACAAGGACATATAAAAATGTGTACAGCGCAAGCATAAAATGAATAAATACAAATATATGTATAAACTAGTTAGTGTATGGTACATTGGGAGGGAGGGAATTGGTACTTGAAGGATCAGAAAAGTCTTCATTTTAGAAGATAGTATCTGAGGTGAATCTTAAAATATTTAATTAAGCTGAGCTAGCTACTTAACACCTGAAGGATGGAGTGAGATTAGGTATAAAAAATGAAAAAGGCAGTAAAAGGGATTTAGAAGTACACACATTCTTGCAAACCTAATTTGATATTGTCAGATGATGGAGAGAAAGGATTTCAATAGTTCAGGGGAGGGCAGTTCAGGAATGGAGAACAGAATGAGCAAATAAATGGAGAATAGAAAGCATGTGTGGTAGACAGCATTTTGTCCAGGCTGGCCAGATAGTTTATGCATAGAAAATGATAGAGATGATAACAAGACTAAAAAAGATGGCATTTTTGAATTGTGGAAGGCAATGAATCCCGAAATTTATGTTACTTAGTAGGCAATTGGGAGCCATTAAGTACAAGTGACATGATTAGGTTTATCTACAAGAAAGTTTAATTTGACAGTGTCCTGAAGGATGGGTTAGAGAGAGGGAAAGGCCAGTTAAGAGGCTACTGCAGTGGTCTATGCAATTAGAAATGAGAACACTTTTCTATGCTTGGGTGGTACCAGCGAGAATGGAGTAGAAGAGACAGATTCAATAGCATCAAATGAGGCAAAGAAAGTCTAGGAATATAAAATCTAAGAAAATAAACATTTCTTCCTTGAGTAGGAATTTGGAGTAGGTAACCTTTATAATTATTTCTTACCTAATATTCTTTGATCCTAAAAAAAAATAACAAACTAAGTTTTCTTCCAAAATGCATTCATTATTGTCTTTTTTTCTATATTAGAGACTAATTGGGAGAAAAAAAAAGTAGAGACGAGTCTAAACTAAGTACAGTAATCATTTGAAAAACAAATATGTGTGTTACTTTCTCTTGAGCAAGAGGTTGCTGATGTGTTCTTTTTAATGCCAAAGAGAAAAATGATTACTCTGCCAAAGTGCCCTTATTCAAATGGAGATTATGCTAGTGAGAAAGTTTAATGCAGTGGCTTTGTTTGTTTCTTTGAGCACAGGTGTTTTCCAGTAGAAATTAGATAATCAATAAACAATGAATAAATATATGTGATCACAAATGCAAAAATGTGCATCCCTGCAACTAGATCTCCCCAACAAATCCTTAGCAGACCATCTCCACATAAACGTTGTCTACATTGGCTGTCTGCAGCTAAAATACTTTATTTTCAAATTTATCAGCAACCCTGCTTTCAAAATGATAATTGCAAAACACATCATACCAAACCTGTCTCATCCCCTTTTGTACTGATTAGAAATTAGATTGGAAGATTAAAAATATCTCATTTCATCAGGAATCATGAATGTAGAAGCATACTCACAGCAGGTTTTCATGGCAATGCCAGGTTCCATGGAAGGATATAGGATTTGAGAGTCTTTTTGAAAAGTCTACACAGAGTTTTGTCTTACTTCTCATAAAAATTAATTGTTTTCTCCTTCTACAAGACTTACCCTAATAGAGATCCACTGTACTTGCTGAATATACACAGTCTTTTAGATTCAATAAGCAATTCCTTGAGGTCTAGTCACTCCTAGCATACAAATGTGACTGAGAATTGCTGCCTGTCCTGAGGAATGTTTGCCTCAAGAAGGTAATCTACAAATTAGGAAAGGAGTCATTTCCTGTATTTATAAGATTATGCCTCTGAAGCAAACCTATGGCTAGAACAGTCAGAGGAGCCAACGAACCTTCTTGAATGATCATTTGGCTGTGTCATCTTCGAGGAGAAAAGATGAAGGAGGAAAGTGGGATAATTAGTGACAGCTTCACCTTCCCCCTCCCAATATTTTAGTTTTTGAATGTTTTTCACCAGATTTTTTGTTGGTGGCTTTCCTTTCTCAGGTATTGATGTTCATGAGGTATGGACCCAAGCAATATACTTGAAAGAGGTTTTCTATAATGAATATGCTGTTGTTGTTGTTGTTGTTGTTGTTGTTGTTGTTCTTGAGTTGTTTCAGTTGTGTCCAACTCCTTGTGACCCTATTTGAGGTTTTCTTAGCAAAGGTACTGGAGTGGTTTGCCATTTTCTTTTCCAGCTCATTTTACAGAGGAGGAAACTGAGGCAAAAAGGATTTAGTGACTTTCCTAGGGCCACACAGCTAGTAAGTGTCTGAGGACACATTTGAACTCATGTCTTCCTGACTCCAGACCTGGCACTCTATCCACCATGCTACCCAGATACCCTGAATATGTTCTGGTATCCTGTTATTATGTCTTCATGAAGAGCCAATCCAGGACAATGTGTGTAGTACAGTGTAAGTTCCTTGGAGGTAGGTGCTGTTTTCCTTTTTTTTCTCTTTTTTAAATATATTTACAATGACTAGTAAAATTCCTGGGGCGTAGGAAGTACTTAACAAGGAGATCTGCCATGTTGACATTGCACCATTAATAAGTACTCTTTGAATGGCCATGCAGCCACTTCTGAATCCATTTTATGGTATTATCATGGTATTTTGCATCTCTCTATCTTCTCAACAACAATAACAACAAAAGTCTAGGGAAACTATATCAGCAAAATCCCCCTCATCTACTAATTTAATAATCCTATCAAAGAAGGAAATAGTATTATTTTGGCATGATCTCTTTTTAATGAAGCCACACTAACTTTGTGTAATCACTGCTTACCTTTCTGGATGTCCCCCAGCCGTTTCTTAACTGATCCCTTTTAGAATTGAGCCAGGAATCAAAGTCATGATCAGGGGCCTTTAATTTACAGACTGTTCTCTTCTCTTTTTTGAAAATGGAGACATTTACATTGTATTGAATTGCTTTGAAATCTAGCACAGCTAATTTGGGGGCATATGGTCCGCAGGTGAATTTTCAGAAGAATTTTTTTAATGTCTTTGGATTTAATTGATTCCCAGAATTGTGATTATAGACTTCCTGTTGCTTTTGCTTTCTTCAAATATTTGGTGTCAAATTGAAGATGCAGGTATAATGGATCAAAATAGCCTAGAAACTGCATAATAACATTCATAGAAGGTCTCCATCTTGTTCTTTAATAGGAAGTCAAGTTGTAGTTTCTCAAGTAGACATAAAGCCACCAAACCAAAGGTTTGATGGTATTGTTTCTTAATTCTTTGCCTACCTGTGCATTTTCTGACAAAATGTTTTCTGTTGTTTGTTTTATTAGCCGTTTCTTTGGCTGTCTGCCCAGAAAGGACTACATTCAGGGACAGCCCTATGCAAAAGAAAAGTCTCAGAATTGTTACTTGTTCATGGAATACAATTTTTAGGGCATTAAAATATATATTTCTCTAAATTTTTTTTCTCCCAGTGTTCTGCCAGAATAACTAAAATTTGGAGCATTAGGATAACACTGGGTTAAAGCACTTTTTACCCAAAAGGCTTTTGCGAGAATGCCAATATCTTTCTTAGAAGACATAACATATGATTGCAGTAGTATCTACTACAAGCACATTGGGATGGATTATTTTATAAATTTACTAGGATACTTGGCACAGAGCAAAATCTTAGGAGAATGGAATCCAAGAGAAGTATTGCAGGTTTTCTATTTTGGAGGATAGAGAAAGAAGAAAAGAAGGCATGTAAGAAACTAACATTCTAAATACTAGTGTTTTTTCTGGGCAACACGGGCTCTGGAGGCTGTGATGGGGTCTTATGTTGCTCAGAAGAAGCAAATGTAAACCTGAGAAACAGGATTAAAAGAATGAGGAAGTATTGATAAAATAAAGGAAATAGTGGAAGAGCCCCATTAGTTTCAGTCAGAAGAAAAGAACATAGGAGAATGTCTCTCATTCCTTCCTATGAGGAGTGGTTGATGACTGGGGACAATTACCTGGTTCTTAAGACCCTGGAAATCCCTGGGAAGTGGTTCTCTGACAATTAGCTATTTGAACTTCTTGACATACATATACACTTAGGATTGACTCGAAAGATACAATTTGCCAACTTAACAATTTTCCTTAGGGATGGGTAGCTCTATTTATGTTTTATCTTCCTTTTAACCAGTCAATACTAGGTTAATATGCTTTCTGTTTTATTACAATTGTCACCCTCAAAAGTTGTCACAATGGAAAGCAAAACATTTTCTATCTATACTTAGATCAAGTGGCTATTAAAGGTAAGTGTAAACAGTCTCATTGCTCTGTCAAGGCATAATTATTGCATTCCCTTATCTTCATAATGATTTGGCTTGGTATAGCTCACTTGGACAGAACAGAACCTGCTCTCACTTCAAAGTCCTGCTTTTTATATAAATCCTTAATTTTTATTGCTTATGATTTATTTTCATAAAATCAGAGAATTTTAGAGCTACCAGGGATCTTGGCAACTATTTTGACAATCAAGTAACTAACCAATCGATATTGTGTGCCCTGAACTGGACTAGGTGCTGATCCACTCAAAATCTGTCTGCTTTCTATCATTTTTTAACATATTGGTCTATTTCTTATCTAATTTGTTGTTTCTGACATTTTTTGTCTCCTTTTCTATCTCAGTCATATCTGACTTGGATGGCACCACTTGGAACTTCTCCTGTCTATCTTCTGTTTACCTGGTTTGCATGAAGCCCACCTGCCTAAGGCCAGGTAGTTCTTCAGATGATACTATGGGAGAAGGTGAAGGACCCAGCAGCAATTTCTCATTCTCTGTTAGTAGCTAGGCATCCCTAGTTTCAGACTTGGGCTTTGGGAAGTTCCCCCAAAGCAATTTCCTGTGAAAGTTTAAAGTGACTAAGGTAGTTTTTTTAAATAACTCTGATATGAGGAAACAAACAAATCCATTTTCCCCGAACTGCTTGAACACAGCAATTTGCAAAAATTGAACTAGTCTCTAGTTGGGTCAGTGGAGTAATTTTAGTGCATGCACTATGAAAAGTTTACTGTGTATGTATGCTGCTTATGGGCACAAACCCCCAAAGCTACCACTCGGCTGCTTGACCAGTTCTGTATTAGAAGAAGAAAATAATACTGGTCCCATTACCTTATGTCTTTCCAGGTCCTTTTTATTGTTCTGTGGTTTAATTAAAGGAAGGAAATGTATCATTGTATCCACTTTTTAAAATGACTTTTCCTCTATCTAATCAGACCTCTTTAATAGTCTCACAGAGAGTATGCCATTTTTAGTTAAACTACCAGATAATGTAAGAGAGGAATCTACTTTTACTGTAGGTCATGTTATGCCATTCAGACTTTCATCAATTCAATTTGTGAGCAGGTGATTATAATGAAGTTAGATTAGTCACTATGTGAAAAATTAGCCTCTTCAGAGGCTGAAGGCAGGAGCTGAACCTTTGAAAGGGCTGGAAGAAACTAGAGGTAAAACAGGACATTCCTACTCATGATCTTGGAATGTGAGTTTCTGAAAATGGAGAGGGAATTCTTAACTAGAAACTCAATCTGGAGTCCATGACATGGGCAGTTTGATGAAACAGGGGCTATTAGTTATGATGGGGTAGCTGAAACAAAAGAGTCACTGGGGATAATAGAGAAAAGGAGAAAAAAAAGTAGAAATGGTGGTAAGAAAATAACCAGTTGCCATCTTCCCTATATTAAATTAGATTTGGAAATACGTCATCTGGATTGTGAATGCCTTTCAGGTAGAGGGGTATATTGGGGTACCCAAAGTGAAGTGTTTAGAGGTATCAGGTGTTCATTTTCAGTCCGTCTCTTTTATGGCTGTATCATCACATTTCTTGAAGCATTGCTCTAGCCATTTCAAAGAATTTGGTAAAGGAGTTTGTAAGAAAGACTGGGCATCAAATTCTGTCACTTCCCAAGGCATAGAGAAGTACCAAAAGCCAGTAATGTTCCAGTGAGGCAGAGTTTGGGCCATACAAATTATCTACCAGAGGCCTGCTTTGAAGGACTGGTCAACTGATTTCTTTAAACTTGCTACCTTAAAAAATATTCTGGATGGCATCTTTCTAAAATATAAATGGAGAATAAGAAAGACTAAAAGAGTGAAAACAAAAATGGAGACAAAAATTGATTGTTTTAAAAAACCTTCATTTAATGTGCCTGAGGCATTATTTCTACTTTTCCTTGTAGAGTCTGTTTTTTCAGCCACCTTTGAGTTCCAATGGGACCTAATAGACATGGATGTCGACACAAGGCTGATTTCTCTAGACTGAGAACTTTTCTTTTTTTCTTTTTTCATTTCATACATCATTTACACTGTGCCGCAGTGATTATACAATGTCAGTACATAACCTCAGCATGAAAAAAAAGATGGGAAACTTTCGCTTCTGGGAGCCAAGATGGCAGAGTGAAAAGGCAGTCTCTCTCACTCTCCCCTATCAACCTCTGAAAATCCAGAAAATATCACCCCAGAAAAAGACCCTGGAACAGCTGAACTAGAAGAAAGATGGGGAGCAGCAGTGTGGCAGCCCAGCAAATAGGTCTACCAGTGCCTCAGAAAAAATAAGGGAAGCAGAACTACAAGGGGCCCCAGGTGGATAAATACCATGCCACATTCATCTGAAAGGAGCTGAAGAAAGAAACCTAAAGGCTTCCTAAAGCCCTGGCCTTGCTGGTTCCAGCCCAACACCAGGCGAGCTGTTGGAACCCTGCAGCCTCCAATTCTTAACCAGGAAGAAATCTTGAAGCCCAGGTAGTAGAGCAGGCAAACACCAACACCTGGACCTTCGAGTACCTCAGCTAGGGCAGGGGAAACAGTGGAGGCCAACTTAGAAAACCACCAGATGCCTTGGCACTCTACCTCAAAGGAATCTCCCAGTGCATTAGCAGAAACCAGGGAGGCAACACTTCAGGGGGCCCCAGGCAGATTAACACCCTGCAGCACCCATCTAAAAGGAGCTGAAGAAAGCTAAAGGAAAGGAAAAACAGGCAACCTAGAATTGCCTGAAAGTTCCAGCCTTGCTGATTCCAGCCCAACACAAGGTAAGGTAAGCTGCCAGAACCCTACAGCCTCCAATTGCCAACATAAGAGGCCCCAGCACATAAAGCCAGTGACCCAAGACCTAGGCTCCTGACACAAGAAGCTTGGGTCAGTGCCCTCTTGTTCCCCAGCAGAAGAGTTCAATCTCTTTAAAGGCCAGGGAATAAAGAAACACCATGAGTAAAAAGAAACATACCATAGATTCATATTATGTGAAGAGTGAAGATCAAGACAGAAATTCTGAAGAGCACAATATTGTCAACAAAACCACATCTGCAACATCAAAAGGGAATATGAACTGATCTGAAGCCCAAAAAGCCTTCTTGGAAGAGCTCAAGAAGGATTTTAATAGTCAAATGGGAGAGGTAGAAGAGTCCTTCAAAAATACAATTCGCCAATTGGAAAAAAAGTACACTGAAGTAAACAAGTCCTTAAAAAACACAATTGGCCAATTGAAGAAGGAAGCACAAAAACTAACAGAAGAAAACAATCTGTTAAAAATTAGGATTGGACAAATGGAAATTAATGTCTCTATGAGAGAGCAAGAATCAGTCAAACAGATACAAAAAAATGAAAAAAAATAGATGAAAATGTAAAATACCTCATCAGTAAAACAAGTGACCTGGAAAATCGATTCAGGAGACACAATTAAAAAATTATTGGACTACCTAAAAATCATGATGAAAAAAAAGAGCCTGGACAGTATTTTTCAGGAAATCATAAAGGAAAACTGCCCAGAAGTCCAGAACCAGAAGGTAAAATAACCATAGAAAGAATCCACCAATCACCACCTGAAAGAGATCCCAAATTAACAATGACAAGGACTATAATAGCAAAATTCCAAAATTACCAGATGAAAGAGAAGGTGCTGCAAGGAGCCAGAAAGAAACAATTTAAATATCATGGAACCGCAGTAAGGATTACACAGGACCTTGTAGCTGCTAGATTGAAAGACCACATTCTGTAAGGCAAAGGAACTTGGATTGCAGCCAAGGATCAACTACCCAGCAAAAATGAGCACCATTTTTCAAGGGAGGAGATGGATATTCAACAAAATAGGGGACTTCCAAACCTTCCAGGTAAAAAGACCAGAGCTCAACAAAAAATTTGGCCTTCAAGGACAGGACTCAAGAAAGACATAAAAAGGAAATGGGACAGAAAGTTACAATATGTTGTTAATGAGGGTGGGTTGTTTACATCCCTACAAAGGAATATGACACTTGCAACTCCTGAGAACTGTATTGTTATTACATCATGTTGAAGGAGTATACATAAAGAGGGTGGATATTAGTTGACTTTGATGTAATGATAAAAAAAATCTAATCAAGTAGGTTAAATGGATCTTAGAAAATGTACTGAGAAAGGAGGAGGCAGACAAGGGTAAATTACGTTACAGGAAAAGACACAAAATCCTATTACAGCAGAGGGAAAGAAGGAAGGGGGGCCAGCATTGTTTGAACCTGGCTCTTACCAGATTTGGCTCAAGAATGGAATAACATAATCAGTTAGGTATAGAAATCTAACTTGCCCTATAGGCAGTAGGAGGGAAAAGGGGGAAAGAAAAGGGAGGGGGGATAGAAGGGAGGGAACAAGCATTAAGGGTAAAGGGAAAGAAAAGGAAAAGGGATAATAGAAGGGAGGAGGGATGGAAGAAGGCTGTGGCCAAAAGCAAAACACTAGTGAGGGAGGGAAAGGAGAAAGAAAAGCATAAACGGGGATGGAAAGGAATATACTTTTTTCTCAGCAGTACATGGCACATACAGAAAAACTGACCATGTACTAGTGCATAAAAACCTCACAATCCAGTACAGAAAGGCAGAAATATTAAATGCATGCTTTTCAGATTATGATGCAATAAAAATTATATGTAATAAAGGGCCATGGAAAGATAGACTAGGGGCAGCTGGGTGGTGCAGTGGATAGAGCACTGGCCCTGAAGTCAGGAGGACCTGAGTTCAAATGTGGCCTCAGACCAAATGTTTGACAGTTACTAGCTCTGTGACCTGGGCAAGTCACTTAACCCCAATTGCCCTAAAAAAAATTTAAAAAAAAGAAAGGTAGACTAAAAACTAATTTGAAACTAAATAATCTAATCCTAAAAAATGATTGGGTCAAACAACAAATCATAGAAACAATCAATAATTTCATTCAAGAGAATGACAATAATGATATAACGTAACAAAACATATGGGGTGCAATGAAAGCAGTTCTTAGGGGAAGTTTTATATCTCTAAATGCTTACATAAATAAAATAGAAACAGAGGAAATCAATGAATTTGGCATACAACTAAAAAAACTAGAAAAAGAACAAATTAAAAATCCTCAATTAAACACCAAATTAGAAATACTGAAAACCAAAGGAAAAATTAATAAAATTGAAATTAAGAAAACTATTGAACTAATAAACAAAACTAAGATTTGGTTTTATGAAAAAAACAATAAAATAGATAAACCTTTGGTTAATTTAATTTAAAAAAAAGAAAAAGAAAACCAAATTACTAGTATCAAGAATGAAAAGGTGAAGCTACCACCAAGGAAGAGGAAATTAAAACAATAATTAGGAATTATTTTGCCCAACTTATGCCAACAAATTTGACAATTAGTGAAATGGATACATAGTTACAAAAATATAAATTGCCCAGATTAACTGAAGAGGAAGTAAAATGCTTAAATAACCCCATCTCAGAAAAAGAAATTGAACAAGCCATTGATGAACTCCCTAGGAAAAAATCTCCAGGGCCAGATGGATTTACATGAATTCTATCAAACATTTAAAGAACAATTAATTCCAATACTATATAGACTATTTGGGAAAATAGGTGAAGAAGGAGTCTTACCAAATTCTTTTTATGATACAAATGGTGCTGATACCTAAACCAGGAAGAGTCAAAACAGAGAAAGAAAATTATAGAAATTTCTCTAATGAATATAGATAAATTTTAAACAAAATACTAGCAAATAGATTAGCAACTTATCACAAGAATAATACACTATGACCAGTAGGATTTATACCAGGAATGCAGGGTTGGTTCAATATTAGGAAAACTATCAGCATAATTGAGCATATCAACACCAAAACCAACAGAAACCACATGATCATCTCAATAGACAGAAAAAGCTTTTGATAAAATACAACACCATTCCTATTAAAAACACTAGAAAGCATAGGTATAAATGGAGTCTTCCTTAAAATAAAAATAGCATATATCTAAAACCTTCAGCAAGCATTATATGTAATGGGGACAGGCTAGAAGCATTTCCAATAAGATCGGGTGAAACAAGGATGTCCATTATCACCACTGTTATTCAATATTGTACTGGAAACCTTAGCTTTAGCAATAAGAGAAGAAAAAGAAATTGAAGGCATTAGAATAGGCAAAGAAGAAACAAAGCCACTCTTTGCAGATGACATGATGATATACTTAGAGAATCCTAGAGAATCAAGTAAAAAACTACTTGAAATAATAAACAACTTTAACAAAGTTGCAGGCTATAAAATAAACCCACATAAATCATCAGCATTTCTATATATCCAACAAAGCCCAACAGCAAGAGATAGAAAGAGAAATCCCATTTAAACTTACTGTAGACATTATAAAATATTTAGGAGTCTACCTCCAAAACAAACCCAGGAACTCTATGAACACAATTACAAAACACTTTTCACACAAATAAAATCAGATCTAAATAATTGGAAAAACATCAGTTGCTCATGGGTAGGCCTGAGCTAATATAATAAAAATGACAATCCTACCTAAGCTAATTTACTTATTCAGTGCCATACCAATCAACTACCAAAAAATTATTTTATAGAGTTAGAAAAAATAATAACAAGATTCATTTGGAAAAACAAAAGGTCCAGAATATCAAAGGAACTAATGAAAAGAAATGCAGGGGAAGGTGGCCTAGCAATTCCAGATCTTAAATTGTATTATAAAGCAGCAATCATCAAAACTGCTTGGTACTGGCTAAGAAATAGGTGGCATATCAGTGGAATAGGTTAAGTATGCAAGACACAGTAGTCAATGACTATAGTAATCTATTATTTGATAAACCCAAAGACCCCAGCTTCTGGGAAGAACCCACTCTTTGAAAAAAACTGCTGGGAAAACTGGAAAAGAGTATGGCAGAAACTAGGCATAGACCCAAATCTCACACCATATACCAAAATAAAGTCAAAATGGGTTCATGACTTAGATATAAAGGCTGATACCATAAGTAAACTGGGAGAACAAGGAATAGTTTACCTATCAGATCTATGGAGAACAGAAGAATTCATGACCAAAGAGGAGATAGAGAACATTATGAAAAGCAAAATGGATAATTTTGATTACATTAAATTGAAAAGTTTTTGCACAAACAAAGCCAATGCAACTAAGATTAGAAGGAAGGTAGAAAATTGGGAAAGAATTTTTACAACCAGTCTCTCTGATAAAGGCCTCATTTCTAAAATATATAGAGAATTAAGACAAATTTATAAGAACACAAGCCATTCCCAATTGATAAATGGTCAAAGGATATGAACAGACAGTTCTCAGATGAAGAAATTAAAGCCATCTATAGTCATATGAAAAAATGCTCTAAATCATTATTGATTAGAGAAATGCAAATCAAAACAACTCTGAGGTACCACATCACACCTATCAGATTGGCCAACATGACAAAACAGGAAAATGATAAATGTTGGAGAATGTGGGAAAATTGGAACACTAATACATTGTTGGTGGAGTTGTGAAATGATCCAACCATTTTGGAGAACAATTTGGAACTATGCCCAAAGGGCTACAAAAATGTGCATACCCTTTGACCCAGCAATAGTGCTTCTAGGGGTATATCCCAAAGAGATCAGGCAAATGGGAAAAGGACCCATATGTACAAAATATTCATAGCAGCTCTTTTTGTGGTGGCAAAGAATTGGAAATTGAGAGGATGCCCATCAATTGGGGAATGGCTGAGCAAGTTGTGGTATATGAATGTAATGAAATACTATTGTGCTATAAGAAATGATGAATAGGCTAACTTCAGAAAAACCTGGAAAGACTTATGTGGTCTGACGTTGAGTGAAGTGAGCAGAACCAAGAGAACTTTGTACACAATAACAGCCACATTGTGTGATGACTAATATTGATAAACTTAACCCTTCTCAGCAATACAAGGATCTAATACATCCCCAGAGGCCTTGTGGTGGAAAATGCTATCCACATCCAAAGAAAGAGCTATGGAAGCTGAATTGCTATCATTTTTTTTCTCTCCTTTTGAGTTTTCATTCCTCTTTCTAATGGTTCCTCCTATTGGTTTTAATTTTTACTTACAACTTCACTAATGTGAAAATATGTTTAATAGGAATGTAACTGTACAGCCTATATGAGATTGTGTGCTGTCTTGGGGAGGGGTCTGGGGGGGGGGAATTTTAAACTCAAAAGCATATGGAAATGATTTTTGATAAATCAAAATAAATTAATATTTTTTTTTAAAAAGATGAAGGTGCTAACATTAAAGCTGGAAAGCGTATTGGGTCACAAAGTTTTTCTACTAATAGAGGGAAATAGTCTTAGATTTGGAATTTCCTCTCTTTTTTCTTATGGACCCATATTTCAGGGAGCTAACCATGGGACCATGGAAAATTTTTGTTTGTTTTTGTACTTAGGCAAGTTATTTTCCTTCATTCCAAGTGATTTGGCAGAACCTAATTCTAGAGGGGAACTTGTGTTTACAGAAAGGTTTCTAACAAAACCAAATGAATGCAGGTTGTGAGATGAGCAATGAACAATTACAGTCAACACTTTCCTTTACTGAATTTCAGTATTTGGACATTTTGAATTCATGTCAGGTTGAATGATGTTACTCTTATCTGTACCACTTCTACATTTACATACATGCTGCTGAAAAAAGTTTAGATTGAGTAATGTCTCCCAAATAAGATGGGTCAAATAAAACTCAAAGTCCCTTTTTAAATGTACATTTTGAGCCTATGAATTAGAGGACAACTTTTTTTCAGACAACATAAAAACAATTAAAATAAAGATTCTATAACTGAAGAGTGAATCTCTAATATCACTAACTGGCTAATTCAAAGCGCCTCAGTTGCTTGATTATAAGGACAAGGCAGTTGCAGTATTATTTATTGGATGGTGGTAGCCACCAAATAGGAACTAGTGTTGAAGATTTTAGAAATGTAAATATTCTATTTATGTTACATGGTATTGGAGCAAATCTGAGTTTCTGTTTCTAAGTATACTTACACTCTTGACAAGTCATACGTGAAATAACTTGCAACTAGGTGGAGGTGGAGTGTATGCATGGCAGAAGACAGAGAGCTAAGTGAGACAATGTTTATTTAGAATTCTCCCTCCTTTATAGATCTGAGATTGAGTTAATCCTGCCTCAGGGATAGAGGATATTAGAAACCTGAAAATAATTTGCTTGGATAGATCTGCGGAAGCCTAGCATGCCACTGAGTATCTCATTCAGAAGAGATTCTCAAAAAGTTATTTGAGGCATGTCATACCCAGTCTAAGTCATGAGAGTTCATAGAGAAAATACAATTCATCTGGTGCACAGTATGTTTTGATGAAATGCAGCTGTTTAAAGGATGTCCGTAGTGGAAAACAGGTGGTAAATTTGTAGCATGGAACATGTTCGTGGGTTCTGAGCTCTAGGATTTAATTGATTAATGTTAAAAGCTGGTCAAAACATAATTTTCAAGAGGAAATACAAATGGTTAATAACCACTTTAAAATGATTAAATGTACTACTAATAAAAGATAATCAAACTAAAATAATTTGAAGTAATATCTCATATCCACCAAACTAGAAAATATAATTTAAAAAAAAGAAACAATATTGGCAGACTGCCAGAGGAAAAGGTGCACTTATTTATTGCTGATAGAATTGCAAATTAATAAAAAATCTTTTTGACAAGGAATTTGAGAGTACACAGACAAGGTTATAAATAATCATATCCTTTGATCCAATAATTCGATTACTGGGAATATCCCCTGAGAATGCTATCCAAAGACAACAATAAAAGAACTATCTATTTAAAAAGTATATATGATCTTTAATTGTGATTTTAAAACACGGGAAGTAACTTCTATGTGCAACATCAGGTAAATTGTTGAATAAATTGTGGCATTTTTTGTGTAATGGAATGCCTTACGCAATTAAGATAAGGTCAGCCAGCTACTAGGGAGTGAAGTGAACAAAAATGTCATATTAATAGGGATGTTTTCAAGGAATTGTAAGAATGAAAAAAAGAAGATGGGTGGGTCACAGGGAAAGGTAAAAGATGGCAGGGGTCTCTAGTGCTGAATAGCTACATATGACATCATAAGGAATTGAGGAAGGGGTCCAAAACCACAGAAAGCCTCGTTGTTGCAAATTATAGGAGGTCATGGAAAAAAAGTTGCCCAGGATGGAGAGGCATGGATGGATTGGAATTCCTTCATGGGAAGGAATTCTCAAATTGATTAAATTAAATATCCATTTGAGTTAATGTTTAAATATAAACATATATGTGTGTATATAAACACAAATATGCACAAAAGCTATAATAAATATTTACATGTATGTATACTTATATATTTTATAACATTCTTATCTCTTTTCTCTCATATCTTCATTGATGGCTATCCACTCCCATGGTTTCAATTATAGCCTTCCTGCATATTACTCGCAAATTTCTGCCCTAAGCCCCGACGATTCCCCTGAATTCCAATTCATTCTTTTCTGTATGTCCCACCAACATTGCAAGCTCATCTGGAGTGATCTCTGCTTGTGCCACTCCACCCCTACACTTCTCGCCAAACCTGCCCATCTTTCTAAGTATACTTTTTTTATTGACCATGACATTGTTTCCCAGACTCAAAACCTTTATTCCCCCTCATCTCTCACACATAATCAGTTGCCAAAGTTACGTGACATAGAAGATAGAATGCTGGCTGGATCTGGAGTCAAATCCAGCTTCAGACACTTACTAGCTTTGTGATTTTGGACAAGTCTTTTAATCTATACCTGAGTTTCCTCAATGTAAAATAAGGATAATAACAGCACCTACCCCATTAGGTTTTTGTGAGGATCAAATGACATGTATTTGTAAAGTCAGTTCTTGGTATAGAGTAGGTGCTATATTCATTTTTTCCTGTTGTGGCGGGTGAAAGATGAAATGACTGAGGAAACAAAAGACTCAATCTTCTGAGCATATCAATTTATTAAGCAATTTATACTAATTGACCAACAAACTGGACCATATCTTCTTAGCTTAGGGCCCAGAAAATGGGAAAACAGACTTTTACACATTAAAAACAACCAAATAAAGCCAGTTAATTAAAAAGAAACAATACATTAGATATTCTGATTTCTAATTGGAGGCAAAGTTAGGAATTTCTAAGTTAAGAGAGGGAAAGCAAACAGGTGCAATTTCTTGATTTCTGTACAAAGAGGTGCCCTACTCCTCAAAGTGTCCATAAACAATGAAAGGAGTACAGAAATAATAACTGATTGATCAGTGTGGGGCCAGTTTTCAGATAAGACATGTAGGTTGCTTGAGATGCACACTTGTGATAAAACACCTTGCATCACTCTTTGGATCTGACTTCGGTCAGCACAATCTAGTTCCTTAGTTAAGAGTCTCTAAGCAGCAGGAATATGTAGTCTAGTCTCACAACCACACATGACTGGGTTCAAACAAGGCAATGGTTTTCCCTGAGTTCCCACAATTGAATAAAATTTTCTCTAAAGACCAGATTTGGAAGAAACTCATAATTGAATACAATTGGAATTAAGCTAGCTCCAGAATTGAGTCACAAGATAGAGTTATTGTGGTTCACTCAGTTCCCACAATTGATCACTTGGGGTCCTAATGCCTTCAGTTCCCTCACTGTCTAATAGAGGCAGTTAGATGGCCCATTAGATTGATTGGTGGAACTGGAGTCAGGAAGACTTGGGTTCAAACCCAACCTTAGTCACTTCTTAGTTCTATGACCCTGGGTAAGTAACACTTATTTGTCCCAATTTCCTTATCTGTAAAATGGATATAATAATAGCACTTACTTTCCAAGGTTGTTGTAAGGATTAAATGAGATAATATTTGTACAATGCTTTGTAAACCTTAAAGAATTATATAGATACTAGATTTTATTATTATTACTCTTGATATCATCCCCTCAACCCTCCTACCCTTCCCCGAGGGTTCAGCTTAGCTGTCACCTTCTCCCTGAAGCCTTTCCTTGTCTCCCTAGGAATCAGTGATCTCTTTCTCTATGAACCATTCATTCATTCATTTATTTATTCAATAAACATTTATTGAGTACCTAATATGTGTCAGATACTATGCTTAGGGCAAAGGGATTCACATGTATCAGATTTTAACTTGAATTATTCAGTATTTACTTATACACTTATTACTCCTAGCCCTCAGTAAACTGAAAGAGTTTTGAGGGCAGGGACTCTGTTATCTTTTTACTCATCCTCTTTGTATCTGCCTCAGTACTTAGCTCATATGACCTTTCTATGCAATAAATACTTAAGAAACTAAGTTTACTTTATTTGATTCTGTGCTAAGAAGCTGGCATTGGTTGTTCACAGGGTTGAGGAAGTGAGGGTGGTATTTAAGAGGTTTTTTTTGAACAAAACTAGTACATCCTTGTCTATAATTATATTTTGAACATCTATTTAATTTACACAAACTATGTATTTTTAATTTAAAATGAATAATCAAAGTAGTAAAGAACCCACTGCTATAACATAGAAAAGAAATAGAGTCTCTCTGGAAGCAAATCCATGATATAACAATAGGAATAGTAAATGTATTAGGATTTTGTCCCAGGGATACAGATTGACAAATAACATCACCAGGTCTTTAGATTGCACTGACCTGGTTTTATTGCTCAATATACAAGACTCTCATATTAACTCAAATTCTTCTGTTAACATGTAAATATCATTCACCAACTTGAGGTGGATGTAGTGCTATTACTTTAATCATATAAGCTTTCTAACTTCTGGGTTAATTATCATCATTATGCTTATATACAAGAATCAGAAGCACCTAGTGCACAGCGTAAAATGATTTTGGACACCTGGATGTTATGTCTAGCTGCATCATTGATCATTACATTTTTTTAGGTCTATACATGTTAAAGTAATGTAAATGATTATCTGGATAATGCAGTACCTAAATGTGTGTTGATCAGAAATTCACAGAAAAGAGAATGCATTGAAATTGAAATCACTTTCTTAACCTGAAAGCACTAAATAAATGCAAGTTATTATCAAAGAAAATGTGGCAAGATGGATTGCCTAAACTATTGAACTTAGAGTCAGGGGATGAGGTTCAAATACCTCCTTTATTTTTTTTTAATTTGTTGAGTATTAACACATTTATCTTTTCAGAACCTCAGTTTAGTAAACTATAAAATGGGGATAATAACATTCTTATCTTACAGAATCATTGTGGAGAAAGAGTTTTACATTTTTTATGTACCATCTTATTCTTACTGTGGATTCCTACCCACCACCACTTCCTCATATAAATGTTATAATTAATTTTTCTTGTATAGGTAGTTTATATTGGAAAGTTTACCCTCTACAAACATTTTATGTGAGTCTATCTAAATAGATTCAGTGTATTTTTCACCAATAAAGTGTGTAGGTTATTTCTAAAATGAAATAAATAAATGCTTTGATAATTTAACTAAAAGTTAGCTTCTTCCTACCTACTCGAATTCAATAAGCTAAAACATTCACTCTCAGAAATATCCAAATACATAAAGCAAAAGTGTTTTGCTATCCCTTTCTTTATATTATATACACAGTTGCTTCAATGTTTTATTTTTGTGTGAACATGCCAGGCAGATAACAGTGCTCAGAATCACTAGTTCTTTGTGAGAAAAATTCCCTTGGTAGGCAATGTTCCAGATCACTGAACAAAAAATGAAGAAATATTTGGTTAAGAAAATAAAAGAATGATTGTGATATTTTTTTTGGCATACCATTGATTCTCTTAAATCGCTGTGACATTTCTATCAAAAATATAGATTTCAGATTATAAAACCATTCCCATGAAGGTGGATTAATTCCCCCCATATATTGTACCAATATTTCAGGCAGCTGCTATCAAGAAAATGGTGGTTCTTTTTTGAGGTAACTTAGGATCCAATGAGGATTTTTTCTGATATAAATAACTAAAACTAGGAGGTATAGAATAAATTCTATATTTTCCTCTCCTGTTTCTCTAGGAATACATTTATTAAGAAAATACTACATATTGAATGACTTCTACTTTCAACCTAAAAGTAATGTAAATGGGCTAGGAATAAAAGGAAACAAACTCCAAAGTACAATTTAGATAATCTTGTTACTACATAGTATTATAAGCTTTACAATTCATGAACCTTTTTCTTATTGCTGTAACTGCCCTTTCCTGGCTCCATGACTCATCTGTTCTTGCCTGTTTCTAGCTGCTAAGCAAAATAAAATGCTTTCCTAAAAAATATTTTCCCAATTACATGTAAAAATTGTTAAGATTCATTTAAAAAATTTAGTTCTAATTCTCTTCATCACTTCCTCTTCATTGAGAAGGCAAGCAATTTGATATAGGCATGCATGTGCAATCATTAAAATTTGTCATGTTATGAAAGAAAACAGGAAAAAAAAACAAGAAAAATGAAGATTAAAAAAAAGTATACTTCAATCTGCCTTCAAACTCCATCAGTTCTTTTTCTGGAGTTGGAAAGCATTTTTCATTATAAGTCCTTCGGAATTGTTTTAGAACATTATATAGCTGATAGTAGCTATGTAATTCACACTTGACCATCTTACAATATTGCTGTTATTGTGTACAATGTTCTCCTCCTTCTGCACACTTCACTTTGCATTAGTTCATTTAAGTCTTCCCAGGTTTTTCTGAAAGCATCCTGCTCATCATTTCTCATAGCACGGTAGTATTCTAGCCCAATCATACACCAAAACTTGTTAGCCATTACCCAATCAGTGGGCACCCCATTTCCAATTCTTTGCTACCACAAAAAGAGATGTCATAAATATTTTTGTATATATAGATCCTTTTCCTTTAAAAAAAAAGTCTGTTTGGGAAACAGACCTCATACTGGTATTGCTGAGTCAAAGGGTATGTACAGTTTTATAGCCCTTTTGGCATGGTTCCAAATATCTCTCCAAAATGGTTGAATCAGTTGACAATACCACCAATAGTGTATTAATGTACCAATTTTCCCACATCCACTCCACCATTTGTCATTTCCTTTTCTGTCATATTAGCAAATCTGATAGATGTAAGGTGGTACCTGAGAGTTGTTTTAATTTGGGTTTCTCTGATGAATAGTTGTTTAGAGCATTTTCTCAAATGGCTAAAAATAGCTTTGATTCCTTCATCCAAAAACTGCCTGTTCATGTTCTTTGACCATTTATCAGTTGGGGGAATGGCTTATATTCTTGTAAATTTGACTCAGTTCTTTATATATTTGACAAATGAAGCTTTTATCAGAGAAACTTCCTGTAAAAAGCTTTCTCCCTTATTGTCTGCTTTTCTTCTAGTCCTGGTTGCATTGGTTTTGTTTGTGCAAAACATTTTTAAATACAATATAATCAAAATTATCCATTTTACATCCTACAACACTTTTTACCTCTTGTTTTGTCATACATTTTCCCCTTATCCATAGATCTGACAGGTAAACTATTTCATGCTCAACTAATTAGCTTATGGTAGTACCCATTATGTCAAAATCAACTACCTATTTTGACCTTAGTATACATTGTGGGATGTTTTTCTATATGTAGTTTCTGCTAAGCTTCTTTCTGGTTTTCCCAGCAGCTTTTATCAGATAGTGAGTTCTTTTCCCAAAAGCTGGGATCCTTAATTTATCAAACACTGGAAGATAGTGGTCATTTGCTACCGGGTATTATATACCTAGTCTATTTGACTGATCCACAGCACTATTTTTTTTAGTCAATACGAGATTGTTTTGATGATTACTGCTTTATAATACAGATCTGGTAAGACTAAGCTATCTTCCCTCACACCTTTTTTTTTCATTGACTTTCTTAATGTTCTTGAACTTTTGTTCTTCCAGATGAATTTTGTTATTGTTTTTTCTAGCTTTATAAAATATGTTTGGGAGTTTGATAGGTATGGCACTTAAAAAGTAAATTAATTTAGGTAGAATTGTCATTTTCATACTATTGGCTCAGCCTACCCATGAGCAATTGATATTTTCCCAATTGCTTACATCTGGCACTATTTTTGTGAAAAGTGTTTTGTAATTGTGTTCATATAGTTCCTGGGTTTGTCTTGGCAGGTAGACTCAAAAGTACTTTATATTGTCTACAGTTATTTTAAATGGGATTTCTCTTTGTATTTCTTGTTGCTGGACTTTGTTGATAATATGTAAAATGCTGATGTCTTATGTGGGTTTATTTTATAGCCTGCAGCTTCACTAAAGTTGTTAATTATTTCAACTAGTTTTTTAGTTTCCTCGCCCCTGATCTTACTGGGAAAACTTCTAGCTTATTCCCATTATGGATAATACTGGCAGATGGTTTTAGAGAAATGCTATTTATCATTTTAAGAATGGGTCCCATCTTTAGGCTTTCTAGTGTTTTTAATAGGAATGAGTATTGAATTTTATAAAAAGCATTTTCTGCATATGTTAAGATAATTGTAGGATTTTTGTTGTTTCTGTTATTGATATTGATAGTTCTCCTAATATTGAACCAGCCCTGCATTCCTAGAACAAATCCTACCTAGTCATAGTGTGTTATTTTTGTGATCTATTTCTGTAATGTCCTTGCTAATGTTTTAATTAAATATTTTGCATGAATGTTCATTAGGGAAATTGGTTTATAGTTTTCTTTGTTTTTGCTCCTCTGAGTTTAGCTATCAGTACCATCTTTGTGTTTTAAAAGGAAGTTGGTAAGACTCCTTCTTTGCCCATTTTCCCAACCAGTTTATATAGCATTGAAATTCATTTGGTAGAATTCACTTGTGAATCCATCTGGTCCTCATGGTTTTTTGTTTGTTTGTTTGTTTGGGTCACACAACTAGTAAGTATTATGTGTCTGAGGCCAGATTTCAACTCAGGTTGTCCTGAATCCAGGGCCAGTGCTCTATCCACTGCACCACCTAGCTGCTCCACTCATGATTTTTTCTTAAGGAACTAATTTATGGCTTCTTTAATTTCGCTTTCAAGAAAAGGTGATTTAAGTATTTTATTTCCTCTTCTGTTAATCTGTGCAAATTCTACTTTTAATAAATATTCATTCATTTCAGCTGAATTATTAGATTTATTGGTATGTAAGTGAGCAAAATAATGACTAATAATTATGTTTTTTTTTCTTCATTGGTGGTGAATTCACTCTTTTTATTTTTGATACTGGGAATTTGGCTTTCTTCTTTATTTTTTGAAATCGAACTAAGCAATGGTTTACCTATTTTATTAGATTTTCATAAATCCAGCTCATAGTTTTATTTATTAGTTCAACAGTTTTCTTACTTTCAATTTTATTAATCTCTCCTTTGATTTTTAGGATTTAATTGGGGTTTTAAAATTTGGTCTTTTTCTAGGTTTTTTTTTTAATTTCTATGCACAATTCATTTATCTACTCTTTCTCTATTCCATAGATGTAAATATTTAGAGATGTAAAATTTCCCCTAACTACTAATTGGGGTACATTCCATAATTTTTTGTATGTTACCTCATTGCCATTCTCTTTGACAACATTATTGAATATTTCTATAATTTATTCTTTGATTATTTAGTTTCCAATTAACTTTAAGCTATTTTTCCTTATACCTTTATGAATGTAATTTTTATTGCATCATGATCTGAAAAGGATGCATTTAATATTTCTGTATTGAATTCTGAGAATTTTGACTCACAACAACATGCTGTGACTGCAACCTGGAACCACATATAGGCAGCACAATAGAATCCTACTTCCAGTCCCAGGTAAGGGTCCCTGTAATCTTGTTCTGATCAGTTATCCTCCTTTCTCACTGTCTGTGAGTTGAGTTTAGGAAGCCACAGCATCACTGCCAATTCAGTCACCCCCAAGGCTCCACTGAGTGAGATCTGTGATGACATGGACTTCACTCTACTCTCACTCCAGTAAGAGAGACCTTTCCTGCTGACCTTCCAAAATATCTTGGGTGGAAAATTCTTTCTCCTCATTTTTAAAGTTGTTTTTGCAACTCCAGAATCCCTTCTTGGGCACTATTTTAACATTATTTAGAGAGGAATTTGGCAGAGCTCAGGAAAGTTGCTGCCTTTACTGTTTCCATATGGACTGCACCTCATTCATTGCCTTCTTAAACATCTTGTTACATTATAAGCATAAGGACAATTTTATTTTTATTAACCTATTTTTACCACAGATGCTTTGGTTTTGCTATTAGGTCTTCAGAAGCTGTATATGGAATATCTACACTACCTAGCTTTTCATTGCACTTCTCAAATGGATACATCTCAAGTCTTTGAGGCTGCCTTTCATTCCAAATTCACTGACTTAAGTAGATTCATCCTTCTTTGTGAATATTTCCTCCATTTTACAAACTAGACTTTTAAATAGATGATGTCTTTTCCTTTTTTAAAAATTTTATTAATTTATTTTGATTTATCAACAATCACTTCCATATGCTTTTGAGCTGAAAGTTTTTCTCCACCTTCCTCCCCCCAACCCTAAGATGGTGAACAATGTGATATAGGCTTTACATTTGCATTCCTATTAAATATTTTTTCACATTAGTGAAGTTGTAAGTAAAAATCAAAACCAATAGGAGAAACCATCAGAAAGATAAAACAAAACTCAACAGAAGGTAAAAATAAGTGATAGCGATTCGACTTCCATAGTTCTTTCTTTGGATGTGGACAGCATTTTCCATCCTGAGGCCTCTGGAGATGTCTTAGATCCTCATAATGCTGAGAAGGGTTCAGTTTAACAATATTGGTCATTGCATAACGTGGCTGTTATTGTGTACAAAGTCCTCTTGGTTCTGCTCACTTCACTCAACGTCAGACCATAAAAGTCTTTCCAGGTTTTTCTGAAGTCAGCCTGTTCATCATTTCTTATAGCACAATAGTATTCCATTACATTCATATACCACAACTTGCTCAGCCATTCCCCAATTGATGGGCATCCTCTCAATTTCCAATTCTTTGCCACCACAAAAAGAGCTGCTATGATTTTTGTACATGTGGGTCCTTTTCCCATTTGTTTGATCTCTTTGGGATATAGCCCTAGAAGTGCTATTGCTGGATCAAAGGGTATGCACATTTTTGTAGCCCTTTGGGCATAGTTCCAAATTGTTCTCCAAAATGGTTGGATCATTTCACAACTCCACCAACAATGCATTAGTGTTCCAATTTTCCCACATCTTCTCCAACATTTATCATTTTCCTGTTTTGTCATGTTGGCCAATCTGATAGGTGTGATGTGGTACCTCAGAGTTGTTTTGATTTGCATTTCTCTAATCAATAATGATTTAGAGCATTTTTTCATATGACTATAGATGGCTTGAATTTCTTCATCTGAGAACTGTCTGTTCATATCCTTTGACCATTTATCAATTGGGGAATGGCTTGTGTTCTTATAAATTTGTCTTAATTCTCTATATATTTTAGAAATGAGGCCTTTATCAGAGAGACTGGTTGTAAAAATTCTTTCCCAATTTTCTACCTTCCTTCTAATCTTAGTTGCATTGGCTTTGTTTTTGCAAAAACTTGACAATTTAAAGTAATCAAAATTATGTATTTTGCTTTTCATAATGTTCTCTATCTCCTGTTTGGTCATGAATTCTTCTGTTCTCCATAGATCTGATAGGTAAACTATTCCTTGTTCTCCCAGTTTACTTATGGTATCAGCCTTTATATCTAAGTCATGAACCCATTTTGACTTTATTTTGGTATATGGTGTGAGATTTGGGTCTATGCCTAGTTTCTGCCATACTCTTTTCCAGTTTTCCCAGCATTTTTTTCAAAGAGTGGGTTCTTATCCCAGAAGCTGGGGTCTTTGGGTTTATCAAATAATAGATTACTATAGTCATTGACTACTGTGTCTTGCATATTTAACCTATTCCACTGATCCACCTCCCTATTTCTTAGCCAGTACCAAGCAGTTTTGATGATTGCTGCTTTATAATACAATTTAAGATCTGGAATTGCTAGGCCACCTTCCCCTGCATTTCTTTTCATTAGTTCCTTTGATATTCTGGACCTTTTGTTTTTCCAAATGAATCTTGTTATTATTTTTCTAACTCTATAAAATTTTTTGGTAGTTTGATTGGTATGGCACTGAATAAGTAAATTAGCTTAGGTAGGATTGTCATTTTTATTATATTAGCTCAGCCTACCCATGAGCAACTGATGTTTTTCCAATTATTTAGATCTGATTTTATTTGTGTGAAAAGTGTTTTGTAATTGTGTTCATAGAGTTCCTGGGTTTTTTCGGAGGAGTAGACTCCTAAATATTTTATAATGTCTGAAGTAAGTTTAAATGGGATTTCTCTTTCTATCTCTTGCTGTTGGGCTTTGTTGGTAATATATAGAAATGCTGATGATTTATGTGGGTTTATTTTATAGCCTGCAACTTTGCTAAAGTTGTTTATTATTTCCAGTAGTTTTTTACTTGATTCCCTAGGATTCTCTAAGTATATCATCATGTCATCTGCAAAGAGTGACAGCTTTGTTTCTTCTTTGCCTATTCTAATGCCTTCAATTTCTTTTTCTTCTCTTATTACTAAAGCTAACATTTCCAGTACAATGTTGAATAACAGTGATGATAATGGACATCCTTGTTTCACTCCCAATCACACTGGAAATGCTTCTAGTTTGTCCTCATTACATATAATGCTTGCTGAAGGTTTTAAATATATGCTACTTATTATTTTAAGGAAGACTCTATTTATACCTTTGCTTTCTAGTGTTTTTAATAGGAATGGGTGCTGTATTTTATCAAAAGCTTTTTCTGCATGTGTTGAGGTGGTCATGGGGTTTCTGTTGGTTTTGGTGTTGATATGCTCAATTATGCTGATAGTTTTCCTAATATTGAACCAACCTTGCATTCCTGGTATAAATCCTGCCTGGTCATAATATATTATTTTTGTGATAAGTTGCTGCAATCTATTTGCTAGTATTTTGTTTAAAATTTTTGCCTTTACATTCATTAGAGAAATTGGTCTATAATTTTCTTTCTCTGTTTTGACTCTTCCTGGTTTAGGCATCAACACTATATTTGCATCATGAAAAGAATTTGGTAAGACTCCTTCTTCACCTATTTTCCCAAATAGTGTTGGAAATAATTGTTCTTTAAATGTTTGATAGAATTCACATGTAAATATATCTGGCCCTGGAGATTTTTTCCTAGAAAGTTCATCAATGGCTTGTTCAATTTCTTTTTCTGAGATAGAGTTATTTAAATATTTTACTTCCTCTTCAGTTAATCTGGGCAATTTATATTTTTGTAAATATGGATCCATTTTATGAAGATTGCCAAATTTGTTGGCATATAGTTGTGCAAGATAATTCCTAACTATTGTTTTAATTTCCTCTTCATTGGTGGTAGCTTCACCCTTTTCATTCTTGATACTAGTAGTTTGGTTTTCTTTTTTTTTAAATAATTAACCAAAGGTTTATCTATTTTATTGGTTATTTCATAAAACCAGCTCTTAATTTTATTTATTAGTTCAATAGTTTTCTTAATTCCAATTTTATTAATTTTTCCTTATTTTTCAATATTTCTATTTTAGTGTTTAGTTGAGGATTTTTAAGTTGTTCTTTTTCTAGTTTTTTTAGTTGTATGCCCAATTCAGTGAACTCCTCTTTTTCTATTTTATTTATGTAAGCATTTAGAGATATAAAACTTCCCCTAAGAGCTGCTTATGCTGCATCCCATAAGTTTTGGTATTTTGTCTCATTATTGTCATTCTCTTGAATGAAATTATTGATTGTTTCCATGATTTGTTGTTTGACCCAATCATTTTTTAGGATTAGATCATTTAGTTTCCAATCATTTTTAGTCTATCTTTCCATGGCCCTTTATTACATATAATTTTTATTACATCATGATCTGAAAAGGATTCATTTAATATTTCTGCTTTTCTGCATTGGATTGTGAGGTTTTTATGTTCTAGCACATAGTCAATTTTTGTGTATGTGCCATGTATTGCTGAGAAAAAAGTATATTCCTTTCAATCCCCATTCAGTTTTCTCCAGAGGTCTATCATACCTAACTTTTGCTCCAGCCTTTTACCTTTACCCTGTATGTGTCACCCTTTTTCAAATGTGTTTCCTGTAAACAACTTATTGTAGGATTATGGTTTTTAATCCATTTTGCAATCCATTTCCGTTTTATAGAAGAATTCATTCCATTCACATTCACAGTTATGATTACTATCTGTGTCTTTTTCTCCATTCTTTCCCCCCATTTATACTTTTCTTTCTCCTTTTTCCTTTCCCCCCTTCACTAGTGTTTTGCTTTTGACCACGACCTCCTTCAGTCCCTCCTTCATTTTATTATCCCTTTCCCTTCTCTTCCCCTTTACTCTTACTGCTTCTTCCCTCCCTTTTCTCACCTCCCTCCCTTTCTTTTCCCCCCTACCTTTTCTTTCCCCTTTTCCCTCCTACTGCCTATAGGGCAAATTAGGTTTCTATAACTAAGTGATTATGTTATGCCCTTCTTGAGCCAACTCTGATAAGAGCAAGGTTCAAACAATGCTCCCCACCCACTCCCTTCTTTCCCTCTGCTGAAGTAGGATTTTGTATCTTTTCCTGTAATGTAATTTACCTTTGTCTGCCTCCTGTTTTCTCAGTACATTTTCTAAGGTCATATTGATCCCCTTATGTGGATCCATTTAACCCACTTGATTAGATTTTTTTTATCATTACATCAAAGTCAACAAATATCTACCCTCTTTATGTATACTCCTTTAACATGGTGTAATAACAATACAGTTCTCAAGGGTTGCAAGTGTCATATTCCCTTGTAGGGGTTTAAACTTCCCCCCCTTATTAACAACATATTGTATCTTTCTGTCACATTTACCTTTTTATGTCCTTCTTCAGTCCTGTACTTGAAGATCAGATTTTTTGTTGAGCTGTGCTCTTTTTATCAGGAAATTTGGAAGTCTCCTATTTCACTGAATATCCATCTCCTCCCTTGAAAAATGATGGTCATTTTTGCTGGGTAATTGATCCTTGGCTGCATTCCAAGCTCCTTTGCTAAAGGAATATCATGTTCCATGCCCTGTGGTCTTTTAATGTAGAAGCTGCAAGGTCCTGTGTAATCCTGACTGTGGTTCCTTGATGTTTAAATTGTTTCTTTCTGGCTGCTTGCAGCACCTTCTCTTTCATCTTTTAATTCTGTAATTTTGCTATTATAGTCCTTGGCATTGTCAATTTGGGATCTCTTTCAGGTGGTGAGTGGTGAATTCTTTCTATGGTTATTTTCCCTTCTGGTTCTAGGACTTCTGGGCAGTTTTCCTGTATGATTTCCTGAAAGATACTGTCCAGGCTCTTTTTTTTCATCATGATTTTCAGGTAGTCCAATAATTTTTAAATTGTCTCTCCTGAATCAATTTTCTAGGTTGGTTGTTTTACTGATGAGGTATTTTATGTTTTCATCTATTTTTTCATTTTTTTTTCTGTTTGACTGATTCTTGCTCTCTCATAGAGACATTAGTTTCCATTTGTCCAATTCTAGTTTTTAACAGATTGTTTTCTTCTGTTAGTTTTTGTACTTCCTTCTTCAATTGGCCAATTGTGTTTTTTAGGGACTTGTTTTCTTCAGTGTATTTTTTTTCCAATTGGCCAATTATATTTTTGAAGGACTCTTCTACTCTCATTTGACTATTAAAATCCTTCCTGAGCTCTTCTAAGAAGGCTTTTTGGGCTTCAGACCAGTTCATACTCCCTTTTGTTTTTGCAGATGTGGGTTTGTTGACAATGTTGTGCTCTTCAGAATTTCTGTCTTGATCTTCACTCCTCATAATATGAATCTATGGTATGTTTCTTTTTCCTCATGATGTTTCTTTATTCCCTGGACTTTAAAGAGATTGAGCTCTTCTGCTGGGGAACAAAGGACACTGACCCAAGCTTCTTGTGTTGGGAGCCTGTCTTATTCACTGGCTTTGTGTGCTGGGGCCTCTTATGTTGGCAATTGAAGGCTGTAGGGTTCTGGCAGTTTACCTCGTGTTTGGCTGGAATCAGCAAGGCTGGAACTTTCAGGCAATTCTAGATTGCCTGTTTTTCCTTTCCTTTAGCTTTCTTCAGCTCCTTTTTAGTGGGTGCTGCAAGGTGTTTGTCTTCCTGGGGCCCCCTGCAGTGTTGTCTCCCTGGTTTCTGCTAATGCACTGGGAGATTCCTTTGAGGTAGAGTGCCAAGGCATCTGGTGGTTTTTTGAGCTGGTTTCCACCAGTTCCCCCCACCCTCACTGAGGCACTCGGAGGTCCAGGTGTTGGTGTTTGCCTGTTCTACCACCTGGGCTTCAGGATTTCTTCACAATTGGAGGCTGCAGGGCTCTGACAGCTCACCTGGTTTTGGGCTGGAACCAGCAAGTCCGAGGCTTTAGGAAGCCTTTAGGTTGTTTTCTTCACCTCCTTTCACATGAACGCCACAGGATACTTATCCACCTGGGGCCTCTCTTAGTTCTGCCTTCTTTGTTTTTGCTGAGGCACTGGGAGATCCCTGTTGCTGGGCTGCTGCACTGCTGCTCTCCATCTTTCTTCTAGTTTAGCTGTTTCAAGGTTTTTGTCTGGGGTGATATTTTCTGGGTTTTAAGAGGTTGATAGGGGAGAGTATGAGTGATTATCTTTTCACTCTGCCATCTTGACTCCCAGAAGCGAAAGTCCAGAACATTGATGTCTTTGTCTTTTAAACATATTTATATTATCAAGGAAAAATACCACTACTAGGTCTGTATCCCAAAGAGGTTAAAGAAAAGGAAAAGGACCTATATGTACAAAATATTCATAGTAGCTCTTTTTGTGGTGGCAAAGAATTGGAAATTGAGGAAATGCTCACAAATTTGGGAATGCCTGAATAGGTTCTGGTATATGATTGTGATGGAATACTATTGTGCTATAAGAAAAGATGAGAAGAATGCTTTCAGAAAATGTGGGAAGACTTATATTAACTTATGCAAAGTGAAGCGACGAGAACCAGGAGAACATTGTATACCGTAAAAGCAGCAAGATGGTATACTAAAACATTTTTACCACCTCTCAAAACAGAAATTATAGGCCCAAGATAAAGCAACTCCAGCTATTTCCATAGACTAGGACACAAAGAATTTAAAAGGAGGTTAAAAAAATAACCCTAGAAATTGACTCTCACTGACTCTGAGCTCACCTAACACGCCTCCTCCACCTCCCATGGTACCTAGATTGAGGGTGCATCAGCACACCCAAGGACATGATGCAGCCTTACATCAAAAACTATCCCTGGGTCATTCCAAATGAGGCCACATTAACATGCATGTCACCAGCAGCTGAACTGGTTCTGGGCCTGGCAGATCCTGAGGTTTGAGGGACTTTGTGGATTACAGCATCATTATTGACTGCAGTGAGAAAGAGGTGCCAGTGAAGGAGAGTATAAAGGTGGGAAGATGTGGAACACGAAGTCACATGGTCTCTGGCTTCCAGTTCCATGCCTTTCTCTTCCCAACCAGCAATGGAGGAAATGAAACCTCCAACAGTGGAGGTAGCAGCAAGAGCCTGGGTTCTATCAAGTAATGTCAGTGAAAACAGGATTGGAGAGAAGTTTACCCCACAGACCCTCCCTCAGGACAGGCTCCTACACATACCTTACAACCAGCATGGCAACTTCATCAGAAGAAGTCCTGTACCTCATGGAAGAAAGGATAGTTTGGGCACCTGAAGGCAAATACTGGTTTACAATTAGCCACATGTATGTGAGAATCAAATGCCAGAAAATTTGTTCAGAAAGAAAAGCTAAAATCAGGTTTCAGCCAGTTCTACATGCAAGGGACACAACCAACTTCCATTTTTCCAATGAAAGTATAGCTATAAAGGAGTGAGGTGCTGTGAAAGATCTTCATTAGCAATAACTACTCAAGTTCAAGAGGAGAGTTAATAAAAAAAAATTAGGAGAGAAAAATAGAATTTTGTGAGAAGATCCTGTACTGTTTCAGCTTTAGGAAGACCCTGATGGTGAGTCAGGTGATCAGTGCTGAGGAATTCTGGGCCAGTTGTTT
>NW_027555847.1:403569753-403617253 GCF_003287225.1 Phascolarctos cinereus
ATTTGACTACCTGAAAGTCATGATCCAAAAAAAAAGAGCTTAGATGTCGTCTTTCAAGAAATTATCAAGGAAAACTGCCCTGATATTCTAGAACCAGAGGGTAAAATAGAAATTGAAAGAATCCGTTGATCACTCCCTGAAAGACATTCCCAAATGAAACCTTCCAGGAATATTATAGCCAAATTCCAGACCTCCCAGGTCAAGGAGAAAATAATGCCAGCAGCCAAAAAGGAACAATTCAAATATAGTGGAGTCAGTCAGGATAACCCAAGATCTAGCAGTTTCTACATTAAAGGATCAGAGGACTTGGAATATGATATTCCAGAGGGCAAAAGAGCTAGGATTACAACCAAGAATCACCTACCCAGCAAAACTGGCTAAAATCCTTCAGGAGGAAAAATGGAAATTCAATGAAACAGAGGACTTTCAAGCATTCCTGATGAAAAGAACAGTGCTGAATAGAAAATTTGGCTTTCAAATACAAAATGCAAAAGAAGCATTAAAAGGTAAACAGGAAAGAGAAATAAAAAAGGATATGATAAGGTTAAACTGTTTATATTCCTACATGGGAAAACAATATTTATAACTCCTGAAAACTTTCTCAATATTAGGGCAGTTAGTAAGAATAAACATAGGCAGAAAGCAGAGGTGTGAGTTGAATATAATGGGGATGATTATCTAAAAAATAAAATAAAATTAAGAGGTGAGAAAGAAGAATGCACTGGGAGAAGGGGAAAGGGAGAGGTAGAATGGGATAAATTATCTGACATAAAAGAGGCCTTAAAGAGATTTTACAGTGGAGGGGGAAATGGGGGAGCAGGGAGTGAGCACATGAACCTTACTCTCACCAGAATTGGCTCAGAGAGGGAATAATATACTCAGTTGGGTGTAGAATTCTATCTTACCATACAGGAAAGTAGGAAAGTTAAGGGATAAGAGAAGGGGAGTGGACCTAATAGAAGGGAGGGTTTTTGGGGGGAGGTAAAAGTCAGAAGCAAAACACTTTTAAGAATGACAGGGTAAAAGGACAGAGAGAGAGAGCAGGATAAACAGGGAGAAAATAGGATGGAGGGAAATTAGTTGGTAATCATGACTTTTTTATATTAAGTTTCTCTAATAAAGACTTGATTTCTCAAATATATAGAAAACTAAGTCAAATTTATGGAATTAAGCCATTCCTTAATTGATAAATGGTAAAATAATATGAACAGACAGTTTTAACACAAAGTACTTAAAGTTGTCACTAGTCATATAAAAATGTTCTAAATTACTATTGATGAAAGAAATGAAAATTAAAACAACTCTGAGCTACTACGTCACACCTGTCAGATTGGCTAATATGATGGAAAAGGAAAATGACAAATGTTGGAGGGGATGTGGGAAAATTAAAACACTACTTTACTTTAGTGAAGTTGTATACTGATGCAACTGTTCTGGAGAGCAATTTAGAACTATGTCTAAAGGGCTATAAAAACCCTTTGATACTGCAGCCCCACTACTAGTTCTGTCTCCAAGGAGATTTTTTTTTAAAAAAGGAAAAGGTTCTATTTCTACAAAAATATTAATGACAGCTCTTTTAATGGAAACTGAGGGGATGCCATTGGTTTGGGGAATGGCTGAACAAGTTTTGTATGTGATTGTGATGGAATACTATTCTGCTGTAAGAAATGAGGAGCAAGGTGCTCTCAGAAAACCTTGGAAAGACTTACATGAACTGATGCTAAGTGAAATGAGCAGAATCAGGAGAACATTGTACACAGTAACAGCAATATTGCATAATGGTCTACTATGAATATCTTAGCTATTCTTAGCAATACAATGATCCAAGACAATTTTGTAGGACTTATGATGAAAAGTACTGTCCATCTCTAGAGAAAGAATTGATGCAACCTGAATACAGATCAAAGATACTTTTTCTTTACTTTCTTTATTTTACTTAGGGCTTTTTTGTTTGTGTTTTCTTTAACAGATTGTCTTTTGTGGAAGTGTGTTTTGCATTACTACAAATGTATAACCCATATCAAATTGTTTGCCTTCTCAATGGGAGGGGGAGGGAGAGAGGGGAAAGAGGGAAGAATTTGGAGCTCAAAATGTGAAAAGAAAGAATGTTAAAATTGTTTTTACATGTAATTAAGAAAAATAAAGTATTAAATAAGATTAAAATCAATAAATTGATCATGAAAAAATAAAATATCCTTTTATGCAAGCAAAATATATAGATCTTGAAGACAAGATACATAAAAACAACCTCAAGGTTATAGCTCTACCATAATATGACAGGAGAAAAAGCCTTAACATCATAATGAAGGAGAGAACTGCCTAGAACTTCTGAACATAGAAAATGAAATTCCAATTAGGAGAATTCTCAGATCACTTCAAAAAAAAAAAAAGCAAGGCTGCAAACCCATGACATATAATGGTTAAATTGGGCCATTCAATTCAGAAACAACATGTTCTGCAAGCCATTAGGAGAAAGACTTTCAGATACAAAGGAAACGATATTTGAACAATGCGAGACTGTTCTTAACCCCTTTGAAAAAGGAGGAGAAATGAAATAATGTGTTCCAAAGAGCATTGGAGCTCAGGATGCAGGCCAGGGCAACCTATCTTGAAAATCTGAGCCTAAAATACATGACAAAAGATGGGTGTTTAATAACAAAGAAGCATTTGCAACATTTTTAGAAAGAACTAGAACTGAAAAAAGTATTTTCATCTTGACCACCCCAAATGATAGAAATGCAGGAGTGACTACATGCAGACAGCAAAAGCTATAGAGTGACAAAATAAAGACCAGCAAGAGACTATTTTCTAAATGTACACATGGAGACAGAAATAAATGAGGAAATCTGGGAGAGGTAACAGTGAAGAGGCCAAGAAGGGGCATTTATGGTCAATATGAGAAGGAATATGAAAGACAGCAAGAATGGATGGGGAGTGAGTGAAGCACTGGGTTCAAATTAAGGACTAGCAATGAGAGGAAGGTGACCTTTGTGATTTCAGAAAGAAAACAACCCATAGGGAATGGGATGAGTAAGAAGGGAGAAAGATTGAAAAGGAGAGGAAAGAAAGAAGGTTTTACTTTGGAAGTGGGAGGTTCTTCCACTGATATGAACGCTCTCTGGAGTTAAAGGTTAATGAGGACCCACTGGATGACACTTGATTGATTTGGTGCCAGAAAAGTCTACTTGTCCTGGGATGAGGGGAGTTGGAACTCCAGGAGGCATCTGGCAGCTTGAGAAGGATAAGTACATGGACCCAGGAAGAACATTTCCAGGGAAATGTTAAAAAAAAAAGGACCAAAAGAGAGGGCATAGATCTGCAGGTAGGGGAGTGAATGGGCAAGGAGATTCTCAACCATGGGGAAGTATCCTCCCTAACACCTGCAATAATTGGCAGTGTTTTGAGAATTAGACAAAATTTAAAAGGGAAATTCATGGGGTAAGCCCTGCAAGACAGTGGCAGAAAGTGCCTAGAGGGCAAAGTTTAGGATGGATACCTTGGAAGCTTTGATTATATCAAGAATGTAGAGAAGAGAGAGATCTGGGGTTATGAATCAGAAAACAAAGTTCTAGAGAAAAGAAAACATGAAGATGGATAATGAAGAGTGAAATTTTTTTTTGAAAAGGGCAGAATTTTATTTTAAAGGTCAGAGAGAAAGATTTTTTTTTAATGGTAGAAAAATGAGTAGGAATTGCCGAAGGGGAAGAGAGAAAGGGGGAATCTACTTGACTGAAAGGAAAAAAGAAGGAGAGCAGGAGAGTAACTAATAAAAAAACTAAAGGGAAAGGGGTAACAAACAAGAAGAGAAAATGAAGGATGAGAGGAAGACAGCCAATAGGAACAGGGACATTAAAAAAAATAAAGTAAAGTAACCAAAAGAATATAATACTGTATTTACAGCAGGAAAGGGGAAAACATATAACTTGGGGGGGGGATTTTAGAAATAGAGGAAAATATAAACTTGATTTTATAACTTTGTGTGAATGGATCACACTATCCAACTAAACAATCTGCTAAAATGAAAAAGAACAATTGTTTGGACAGGAAAAATAAAACCCTGAATCTGTTTCTTACAAGAAAACACTTAAAAAAACCCCAAATACAGAAAATAAAATGGAGTATGAAAAACTTTACTATGCATCATATGAATCTAAAAAAACAGGGGTTGCCATCATATTATCAGACAAAGCCAAAAAACTCAAAAAATAAAAAAGAGATAAACAAGGAAATTACAGTATGCTGAAAGGAACCACAGACAATGAACTAGTATCTGTAATAAGCTTATATGTTTCAAATTCCTTATCATATGAATTCATAAATGAAACATTATCTGAACTCCAAGAAGATAGACAGCAACACAAAACTGACAGGAGACTTCAGTTTCCATCTACCAATTTTGTGGAAGTCTAACAAAAATAAACAAAAGGGAAAATATGGAACTGAGCACATTTCTGGAGAAATTAGAGTTATAAGATTTATGGCATCTGTAAATGGAACAGCAAAATAATATGCTCATTTCTCTGCAGCACATGGAACTTTTAAGAAAATTGACCATCTCCTAAGGTACAGAGATAATGCAAACAAATGTAAAAAAGCAGAAATACTCAATATATACTTTTCCAGTTGTAATACAATTGGTTCAAAAATTGATTCAGGGACCACAAATAAAAGATAGGGGCACAAATGGAGTCTTAATGATGAAATTTTAAATAATGAGTGGATCAAAGAACAAATTGTAGAAATAATTTTAACTATATAAAAGAAAATCATAACAAAGAAACAGCATACCAAAATTTCTGGGTTGTAGCTAAAACAGTCTTCTGGAAAAATCATAAGCTTACAATTACGCATTCGCAAAATAGAAAAGAAGGTCAATGAACTGAATGTGCATTTCAAAAAGTTAGAGAATATATAAATAAACCTAAAATAAGGACAGAAGGTGGTATATTAAAAATGAAAGAAATAGATAAATTGGAAAAAAATGATAAATGAAACTAAATGCTGTTTTTTGAAAATAGTACTAAAATTGATAAACCCTTAGCTAATCTTATTAAAAAAAGAAGAGAGAAAAAAATCAAATTAAAACAATATCAAATGATCGAGATGAAATTAGGGCAAAACTACAACAAAAAGATAATCAGAACATATTAAGTACCATAATATGCTAACAAAACTGAAAACACAAAAGATAAAGAGGAATACCTTCAAAACTATAAAATATCCAAACTATTAGATGATAGATTTCTTAAATTTAACTCTATCTCAGAAAAAGAAATAGATGTACCTCTAAAGGAACTATGAAAGAAGAATACCTAGAACTGATGGAATCACAGGAGGATTCTATGAAACATAAAGAACAGCTAGTATCTATACTTTGCAAATTGTTCTCAAAAACTGAGAATGAAGAATCCTATCAGGATACTTTTGCGAGATGAATATAGGCCAAGTACCTAACCAGGGAAAGATAAAGCATGGAAAGAAAGGCATAGGCTAATATAATTTGTGAATGTGAACTCAAAAGTTTTAAACAAACTTCTGTCAAACAGATTAAAGTGATTTCTCCAAGAAATCATCCACTAAGATCAAATAGGGTTTATACTAGGGAAGCAAGGATGGCTCAACGTAAGGAAAGCAAATAACATACAGAACCAAATGATCATCTCAATAGATGCAGAAAAAGTCTTCAACAAAGTGTAACACTTATTTTATGCTACAAACCATACAAACTATAGGCAGAGAGGAACCTTTTTCGTGTCTTAAGTATTTATCTAAAACAAAAAGAAAGCACTATTTGCAACGAGGATACATTAGAGTTTTTTTTTTCCAGTAAATATAGGAGTGAAGCAAGGTTGTCTACTCTTACCACTATTATTTAATATAGTTCTGGAAATTCTAGCAATAGCAATAAGAAAAGAAAGAAAATAAAAGAAGATAGGTAAAGAGGGGGGGAAATCTATCCCTATTTGCTGATAATAAGATGGTTTACTTGGAAAACTCCAGAGAATCAACAAAGACATTAATTGAGACAGTATCTTCAGCAAAGTTACTTATTGAGACAATTAAAAGCTTCAGTAAAGTTACAGGCTACAAAGTAAATCCTCAAAAATCAATAGCATTTCTCTATAATAATAACAAAAAAGAAAAGCAAGAAGCAATAATAGAAAGAGAAATGTCATCCCAAATAATTACAAATTGCATAAAGCGTCTGGGATCAAGATTCCAAAGCAAACAAAAGGCTTGTATAGATTCAGTTACAAAGAGTTCCTTAAAGAATTTAGTAACAATGTATATGTCTGGAGGAATATCTGTTATTTTTATTATCTTTTAAATTAATTAATTTATTTTTAGTTTTCAACATTCACTTCAACAAGATTTCGAATTCCAAATTTTCTCCCCATCTAGTCCTTCTCCCCACCCCAAGATGGAATGCATTCTGAGTGCTCCTCCTAATCTGCCCTCTCTTCTATTTCTCTCTCTCTCTCCCACCCCTTCTCTTGTCCCCTTCACTTTCAGTTGTCCTGTAGGGCAGGATAGATTTCTATACCCCATTTCCTATATATCTTATTTCCCAGTTGCATGTGAAAACAACTTTTGTTTTTAAAATGTTGGGTTCCAAATTTTCTCCCTTCCTCCCTCCCCACCCACCTTCATTGAAAAGGCAAGCAACTCCATACAGGTTATATATGTGTAGTCATGCAAAACACTTCCATAGTAGTCATGTTGTGAAAAACTAAGTATATTTCCCCTTCATCCTATCCTGCCCCCCATTTATTCTTTTCTCTCTTTTGACCCTGATTTGATCCTTCTGATTACTCCCTCCCCCAATCTGCCTTCCCCTCTATCATTCTCCTGTTCTCTTGTCCCCTTCCCCCTCCCCTCATTTTCCTGTAGGATAAGATAGATTTCCATACCCAATGTAGTGTGTATGTTATTCTCTCCTTAAGCCAAATTCAATGAAAATAAGATTCACTCATTCCCTCTTACCTTTCCCCATTTCCCCTCCACTATAAAAGCCTTTTCTTGTCTGTTTTATATGAGATAATTTACCCCATTCTACCTCTCCCTTTCTACTTTTCTCCATATAATCCTCTCTCACCCCTTAATTTTATTCTCCAAATATCACCTCTTCATCTTCAACTCACTCTGTGCTCTCTATCTTTCTACCTATTAATCTCATTGTTTTTCCAATGAGCTATTTCACATTGTTTTCTATTTTTTCAATATTTTGGATTTTTTTTTACAGTGTCTTCATTTCTCATAAGGTCACTAGTTTCCAATTCCTCCATTCTGATTTTTAAGGAAGTATTTTCTTCAGTAAGCTTTTGGACTTCCTTTTCCATTTGGCCAATTTTGCTTTCTTTTAATTCATTTTCTATTTTTATGTTTTATTTTCTTTTTATTTATTTTCTTCAATATTTCCCAATTACATTTACCTCTGGTTCAGGCAGAATTGTTGAGGGCTGATCTTAAGAGTCTGATAAGGGTTTAAGATCCAAGGCAGAGTTTGACCTCTGCTCAGGTTTTCACCTCAAAGGGCTCAAAGGATTAAGTGGTACGGCTCCCCAAATTCCTTCCTGATAAAGAGGTCACTGAGACATCCCTTCTCTCTCTTTGAACCTTAGGTTTACATATTTACTCCTCTATGCAGGTGGTGCCTAGGCGCCTGGGAAAAACTTGGAATCTACAGCCCAATCTAGGAACCCTGATAAGGAGGAAATTCATGATTGTTACATCCTCAGCAGATGTTCTGGGGAGTATCTCATGGGGAGGACTCTTTGAAGTTAGGCTAGATTTCCCTATATATTCTGTGCCCTCAGATGAATAAACTGAGTCAGTAATTCTACTCCGCCTGGCCCATGTCATAAGTTATTTCACGCCTCTCCGTTCGGGGTACAATCTGGTTGCGGGCAACAAGAACTAGAGTAATAAATGGTCATGGTATTGATTCAATTCTAGCTATCAGACTTGTTTTTTATTTATTTTTTAAAATTTCTTTGTTTTTAGTTTTAAACATTTACTTCCACATGATTTTAAATTCCAAATTTGTACCCCACTCAACCCTGCCCCCACCCCAAGATGGCATGCATTCTGAATGTCTCTTCCCCTAATCTGCCTTCCCTTCTTTCTCTGCCCCCCTTCTCTTATCCCCTTCCCCTTCTATTTTCCTGTAGGGCAGGATAGATTTCTGTACCCCATTTCCTGGATTTCTTATTTCCCAGTAGCATGTGAAAATATTTTTTTAAACATGTGTTTTTAAAACTTTGAGTTCCAAATGTTCTCCCTTCCTCCCAGCCCACCCACCCTCATTGAAAAGGTAAGCAAGTCAATATATGTTATACATGTGCAGTTATGCAAAACACTTCCATAGTAGTCATGTTGTAAAAAACTAATTCTATTTCCCTTAATCCTATCCCATCCCCTCCATTTATTCTATTCTTTCTTTTGACCCTATCCCTCCTCAGAAGTGTTTGCTTCTGATTACCCTCTTTCCCAATCTGCCCTCCTCTCTCATTCCTCTGCTCTCTTGTCCCCTTCTCCCCTTATTTTTCTGTAGGGTAAGACAGCTTTCCATACCCAACTGAGTGTGTATGTTATTCCCTCCTTAAGCCAAATCCTATGAGAATAAGATTCACTCATTCCCTCTCACCTTCTCCTGTTTCCCCTTTATGGTAAGAGCCTTTTCTTTCCTGTTTTCTTTTTTTTGTGAGTTATTTTACCCCATTCTACCTCGCCCTTTCTCCTCCTCCCAGTATAATCCTCTCTCACCCCTTATTTTTATTCTTCAACTATGACCCCTTCATCTTCAACTCACTGTGTGCCTGCTCTCTCTCTCCCTACCTCTCTCTCTCTCTCTCTCTCTCTCTCTCTCTCTCTCTCTCTCTCTCTCTCTCTCCATAATATATATTATATATATATATATATATATATATATATATATGTATATAAAATTTTTTTACCTCCAACTACCCTAATACTGACAAAGGGCTCCTGAGTCATAAATATCATCTTTCCATGCAGGAATGTAAACAGTTCAACCTTAATAAGTCTCTTTTGATTTCTCTTTTTTCCTGTTTACCTCTTCACGTTCCACTTGAGTCTTGTATTTGAAAGTCAAATTTTCTATTCAGTTCTGGTCTTTTCATCAAGAATGCTTAAAAGTCCTCTATTTCACTGAATGCCCATTTATTCCCCAGAAGGATTATACTCAGTTTTGCTGGGTAGGTGATTCTTAATTGTAATCCTATCTCCTTTGTCCTCTGGAATATTATATTCCATGCCCTCTGGTCCCTTAATGTAGAGGCTACTAAATCTTGTGTTATCCTGATTGTGCTTCCACAGTACTTGAATTGTTTCTTTCTGGTGGCTTGTAATATTTTCTCCTTGAACTGGGAACTCTGGAATTTGGCTACATTATTCCCAGGAGTTTTCCTTTGGGGATCTCTTTCAGGAGGAGATAGGTGGATTCTTTGAATTTCAACTTTGCCCTCTAATTCTAAAATATCAGGACAGATTTCCTTGATAATTTCTTGAAAGATGATGTCTAGGCTCTTTTTTTGATTGTGGCTTTCAAATAGTCCAATAATTTTTAAGTTCTCTCTCTTGGATGTATTTTCCAGGTTAATTGTTTTTCTTATGAGATATTTCACAATGTTTTCTAATTTCTTCATTCTTTTGGATTTGTTTTACAGTGTCTTGGTTTCTTATAAAGTCACTATCTTCCAATTGCTCTATTCTAATTTTGAAGGAAGTATTTTCTTCAGTAAGCTTTTGGACTTCCTTTTCCATTCCAAAAAGCCAATTTTGCTTTTTAAGGCATTTTCCATTTGGCCAATTTTGCTTTTTGGGATATTCTTCTCCTCATTGGCTTTTTGGACCTCTTTTGCCATTTGGGTTAGGGTATTTTTTAAGGTGTTATTTTCTTCAGCATTTTTTTTGGATCTCCTTTGGCATCAGTCTCAGTTTTTCCTCTACTTATTTTACTTGCTTCTCAAAGTCCTTTTTGAGCTCTTCCATGGCCTGGGACCAATTCATATTTTTTTTGGAGGCTTTGGATGTAGGCGCTTTGGCTTTGTTGTCTTCTTCTGGTTGTGTGTTGTGATCTGTGTCGCCAAAGTAAGATAATATAGTCTGACTCTTTTTTGTGCTGCTTGCTCATGATCCTGGCCAATTTCTTGAGTTATAAACTCTTTGTTAAGGTAGGAGTCTTTTTCCATTGTGGACAATGTACTGTCCCAAGCTTCAGGAGTTTTGTACAGCTGTTTTCAGAGATACTTCTAGGGACCTATAAATTTTCAGTTCTTCCAAGGTGCTATGATCAAGGTCAAGGTGTTTACTCCTTTCCTGGCCTGTGTTCTGGTCTATAAGTGATGATAAGCACTCTTTTCTGCCCTGGAACTGTGAGGAAGATTTCCTCTCCACAGCCACTACAAGCTCCACCAAGCCAGTGCTCCTCCTTGTCCCAGGACCGCCACCCAGAACTGGGACTGAGATCCAAGCACAGGCAAAGCAAGAGAATCCTGCACTAGCAGAGAGATCCCTGCAGTCCTCCTCTGATGAGCCACTCAATTCACAATTCCCCCTCAGTCTGTGGGCCAGAGCCTCAGGAGGCAGCTGCCCCCCCAGGGCCGCACTCAGGGAATGGGGCTGGGAACTTTCGCTTCTCTCTCAACTCAGACACAGACTTTTCCTACTAACTTTCTAAGTTTTCTTTGGTGTTCATATTTTGAGAAGTCTGGAAACTGCCACAGCTGCCTGAGATTCAGTCCTCTGGGGCCTGCTCCATGTTTGCTGAGGCCTGTGCATCCATGCCTAACTGCATTCCTCTCCCAGCCCAGTGTGATATACCTTTCTGATCAACCATTCAGGTTGTCTTGGTCTGGAAACATGTTTCACTCTTTTTGTGGGTTCTGCTGCTATAGAATTTATTTAGAGCCATTTTTTATAGGTATTTGGAGGGGTCTGGGGGAGAGCTTAAGCAAGTCACTGCTTTTACTCTGCCATCTTGGCTCTGCTCTGGGAAGGAATATTTAGTGGTCATGGTCAGGCCTTGCCAATGTAATAAAAATGACAATACTACCAAAATTAATTGATAGTTTTAGTGCTGTACCAATCAAATTGCCAAGAGAATACTTAACAGAGCTTGATCAAATAATAAAATTCATTGAGAAAAACAAAATATGTAGAATATCAAAAGAAATGAAGAAAATAATTCAGGATAAAGGGAAAATAACACTACTAGCCCTTAAACTATAATATAAAGTAGCAGTCACCAAAGCCATCTGGTATTGGTTAAAAAATAATAGATAAGTCGTTGGAATAGTTTAGATAGGGGAGACTAAGAAAAAAAAAATAGAATCAATAATTCTGTGTTTGATAAAGAGGAAAACATAAGTTACCTAGGGAAAAACTCCTTATTTGATGGGAAAAAAAACTCCAGGGAAAACTAGAAAGCATCACATTCTACAATTGACCTTAATGTTAAATATCAGACTATAAAAAATTAGAAGAGTAACATCATATGTTTTTCATAATTATAGGAACGATATGTTTTCTCAGCCAAACAACTGACACAGGCAATTACAAAAGATAAAATAGATAACTTTGATTATCTGAAGGTAAAATGTTTCTGAACACATGACATCAATGCATTTAGGAAAAGAAAGGAAGTGGTTGAATGGGGAATAATCATTGTATTAAATTTCTCTGATAAGGGTATGCCATACAAGATATATAAAGCATATACACACATATAGACTAGCCATTTCCTAACAAATAAAAGGCCAAAGGATATGAATAAATGATTCTCAAAAGAATAACTACAAAGCATTCACAAAGACATTAAAAACTGATCTGAATCACTAACAAGAGAAATGCAAATCAAAACATTTCTGAGGTTTTACCTTATACCTTTCAAATTGACAAATGTGAAAAAAATGGCAATAGTCAATGTTGGAGGGGTTGTGGAAAGATAGGCACATTAATACATTGTTGCTGGAATTGTGAAAGATATAAACATTTTTTAAAACAATTTGAAATTATGCAAATAAAGTGACTAAAATATCTATATCCTTTGAACCACGGACACTATTTTTGGTCTTATGTCCCCCAATAAGAAAAATGTCCCCCATATATTCCAAAATATTTATAACATCTCTTTTTGTGATACCTAAGAATTCGATACAAAGTAGATGCCCATCAATTTGGAAATGGTTAAACAAACGTGCATTACATGCATGTAATGAAATACTACTTCACTTTAAGAAATGATATATGTGATGAATACAAAGAAACATGGAAAGATCTATATGAACTGAAGCAAAGTGAAATAATCACAGCCAAGGGGAAAAATATAGACAGTAACTACAACAATGTAAGTGGAAAGATGACATACCAAAAGTCGAAAGTGAATATAATAAAATTACAATGATCATTTGGGACTCAAATAAAGATGTACGAGAAGACAGCTTAATGCTCCTTAATGGAGGTGGGAAATCCACAGCTACTACACATTGCCTATGTTTTTGGACTTTGTAAATGTATCCTATCAGTTGTGCTGATATATTTTCTACTCTAAAAAGTATGTGTGTGTAAACGTGTCTATAAAAATTATTTGTCTTATGGGATAGCTTTTGGGGAATGGGAGGAGGAAGAGACATGGGATACTCTGGGAGATGGAGGAAAAATAGAAGACAATAGTTTGAAGACATAATAGTGTTAAATGAAATATTTTTAATGGTGGAAGACACCTAAGAATGTTTGTAGAAGCAGGAAGGAGCCAGCAAATAGGCAGAAATTAAAGATTAGAGAAAAAATGAAAGGTCCCAAAAACAAACTGGTGGAGAAGATGGAAGGACCAGAATCAAAAGTATTAGCAGATGAGGAGTAACCTTTTCATCAGAGTCTAAAGTAAAGGAAGAAATGGTGGAGAATGAAATCAAGAGATTTTGAGAATAAGAATGTGGGAGAAGTGATAGGCACAACAAATAACCTTGATTTGCTCTGTAATATGTGAGGTGAAGTTCTCTTCTGAAAGACAGGTAAGGGGCAGGCATGGTATAGGAGTCCTGAGAATTAAAGGTTTGGAGCTGTGGCTGTTGGGAGTGGGATAGGAAGACAAATAGAAAAGTATAAAAATTAGCTTGTAGCAATGAGGGCCTAGGTGAGATCAAGTAAATTTGTAGTGAACCCAGATGGTATGGTTGTGTGATTTCCTCCAGAGCTATTTAACAGGTAGAGAATGGAGGTGATCCAGATTTGGGGGTTGGCAAGGCATGAGTGGTGATGGGACAGACAGATTTGAGAGATGGTTAACTCTAAGGGAGGAGAGTAAAGTCAGATTCTATCATGTCCAGTTCTTTAGGTACCATGTGGGTAGGTGGTAACATAAAACTGACTTTTTCAATTCCATGCCAAATGTGAAGCTGAATAGAGAGTATCTCTTTTGACAAGAAACATGTCAGTTTGGCATTAAAGAGGGTCTGCTTTGTGAACAAAAGAAAGATCTCTCCTCAATCTAGTCTCATGACTAATTAAGGCCTACTTCCTGAGATCTATTGTGTGAACTGAAGCCTAGTAGGGGAAAGGAAAATCATTAAGCCCTCTAATTCCAAACAGATAGGAGGTAACAGTCTCAACAGATGATTTGGGTCTTGTCAAGAAGGGATTTCTAATTAAAAAAAAAAAACTCACCTAACTTTTAAAGGCATTAATGGAACTGCCAAATGCCAAAATGAAAAAAGAAAGGATTTCTAACAAATCAGTTTCCTACCAGAGAAGGAGGCCAAGGCCTTTTAAATGGGAATGGGTCTAAAAGCATTTGTGAAGTACAGGAATCTTTTGGCTTAAGTAAATGATTTGTTCAAGGGGACTATTACCCTTGATTTTGTGATTGCACCAAAGGTCTGGCTAAATTCAATGTGGCCTAATGTTTCATGTGTGATTGATACAAATAACAGGTACCATTCTAGGACTCCTGTGATGCGATCAGCTTTCATAATTCTCTGACTCTGGAAAGCACTTTTCTTGAGATTGGTACATGGCATCCCTGCTCAATTACTATATTAAATCCAATTCACTTCTTTTAAAGTAGGTGGGGAACAAAACTGAGCTCCCACTACTCACAATGCTAAAACAATTCCATGTATCCAATTAGCAAAATTACTAGAAATTGAGAGGTTTTGCCCATAAAAGTGAGTGAAGGTAATTTTCAGAGGATAACAGTAAGATAAAATGACAACATGTTTTTGAAATACAAATGTCTCATGCATGGATGATAGCAAGCCATATATATCATGCTCTGTCCTGCATAATAAAAAAATTTATCTCAGGTTAAAACTCTTGATGTTCACCCTTCTTGTAAAACATAATAGACTATAGCCTCTGATATGCAAATGAAACATTGCACGTATTAAATGGGGGAAGATTGGCTGTCTTAAGAATTTTAACTGAATGAGTTAAAATTTTCAAATTATAGAATTGAAGGAAATACTAATTTTAATACTTTCATGCATGCAGGGATCTAGAGTCATCCTCTAATGCTTCATTATGGAATGGAAGTGACACTGGGTTCTTGAGCACTGTGCCAGGGAGCATAAGGTCTGGCAGGTTCCAGCCAGCTGGAGAAGATCCAAGTTCAGGCCCACTGACAGATTGTGTGTCTGTTGCCTGAGGACCAGGCTGTCTCAATTCAGAGAGGGTTATCACAGGCTTGGCTGAAAGGTGATGAATTTTTGGCTAAACAGTTCTCTAAGACAACCTACCAAATCCTAGAAGCTCTGGGATTTCAGTTGGCAGAGAAAATGTCCACTCTTAATAAAATTGCAGATTCTTGAAACATTGAAGGAGTCTAGATAAGTTGGATTTTACCTAGAAAGTTGCCTTAGAAAGTGTTACATAGAGAATAGGAGCTTAGGGACTTATTTTAATGAATAGATTTAATTGATTTGTAATTAACATACAAATTGTTTAAAGGCAAATCGATTCATCTAAAGTGCTTGAGAATATTCTTTTTTTTAAGTTGTTAATCATAACTCCTAAAGTGTTACTTACAGTGAACTTAATTGTAAAACCATTTGCATTGACAATACATTGGTATTGTCATCAGCTTAGTTCTTTCCAAAATTGTTACAAATTATTAACTAGTACTGGGTTCCTAATTTATTTTGCATCATGGACTCCTTTAGAAGACCGGTGAAACCTATTGGTCTCTTCTCAGAATAATATTTTTAAATGCCTCAAATAGCATGCATAGGATTACAAAGGAAACTAATTACATTGAAATACATTTATCAAAATATTTTTTTAAACAAGCAAATTCACAGACCACAGTTTAAGAACCTCTGAACTAACATGTTCTGAATTAATGAAGTTTTACTATAGTTGGATGGAGAAAGAACATATGGGTAGTGACTCATGAAGTGAAATTTATATTATATGAATGAAGTTATCGTTTTGTATTCTTCCTATGTTAAGGGAAAAATAACATCCAAGAAACAAATTTTCTCAACTAGATTAGGATAAAAAATGTTTGTGGCATCAATGTAAGTTCATTAAAAATAGAGAAAGAAGTAGATACAGCCAAAAGGAAACAGTTACCCACACACATTTTCAGTGCCAGCTCTTATATTTACCATCTCCTTCCTACATCATACTATTGTCTTACCCTCTAAGTCCTGTCAAAATGCTTGTCTTCAATAAATTTGATCAATGTCTCATATTATCCCTTGTAGAAAAAGAAGTGTTTGTTAATCTTTGAAAACTGGAGAATATTGTTCCCTATATTGCCTAAATCATCCAAGAAGCAAGGTTAGCATGGCATTGTTTCACTGAAGGCATTTGGTATCTCAGACAAGATAAGTGCTATGTCATGATAGGAGAGTTGCTAAGGAAACGTGTTTCATAAGGAACCCTCCTAATAGCATAAATTTGCAGTGAATAACTCAAGCTCTAGTAATTTACACATCTATTATTAACGTCATAGAAAGCTTTGAAAGACAAGAAATCTGTGGAAAAGAAGGTCACCATTTCTGCTCACCGGAGAGCCCAGCTAATTCACTCTAAGGTGTCAATCCTTTTTTTTTTTTTCATTTCACTGGCATTGAGGAACTTCACCTAACATGTGGACTGCATTGTCCAAAATAGATGTGGAAATAAAACATTTATAAATCCTTTCCTATATGCTAGAAAAAGAGGTTGCTGCTTACAGGAGATTTACATTAACTCTCTTAGCAATAAGATTGATAAAGTTTTACTTTATCTGTTAGAGGAATAAATTTCCAGGTAAACAGGTTTTTTCTTCTTCTTCTTTTCTTAATGGGGTTATGACAATTATGCTCCTCGTTATGGTTAGGGGCTATAGGCAAACACTATGGAGACTGATTTATTTTTCTTAGAAACAGCTTTCACTTAAGGTGGTAACTATTAAGTGAATGATATTGCCCAAGTATGCATAATTAGGCCCAGCAGTCAGGCTTTCTTATTTTCTTTTGAGTGAATAGCAGAGAGCAGTCAAAAGCTTGCATATGATTCACAGATTAATGCATTGCTGGCAAAATAGAAATCTTAATGAAATAAATGACATTTTTAATATGAATCTCCACATCCTACTTTGATACCAACTTAGTATACAAGCTAAAATAATTAATAATAATGATGATGATGATGCAAAAGATGCACACTTTTGTTTATTTAAATATTGATTCTGCTCCTGTGGGCATGCCCTAGGATTTGTTTCACAGCTTCTGTCAGGGAATAGGGGATGTGTTGTGCCAGTGAGGCCTCCTATCAGTAGGGAAAGGGGTGAGAAAGACCAGATGTTCTGATGAAAATTATTTTTCTGTCTCCCTCTTCTTTCCCCACCCCCTAAAAGGAGAACATAGAAACTACTAGTTGCTACTACCATAATAAATAACCTCCTGGGCATAGGCTTCACTTATTTCATACTTGCAGAACCTATTTGGCAAACACAAAATAAGAAAACTACATGCAGGATAGTAGAAAACAATCACCCCGGGTGAAGGCAGATGTATGTCAAATAAATAGAAAAGATTTCTGATTGTACATATTTTATTATTCATGCATCTTTGTAGGAATATATACACGGGGGGGGGGGAGAAATCAACTAATAAACTGTTTGCACTAGCCAGTAAAATTACCTAAGACATGCCATCCAAAGATGATCACCTAACCAGCCTTCAGGGATCAATACCAGCATTTGAATTTTAGCATTTGATCTATATACCTGTCGTGTATCCCATGTTCATATGTGATGCTAGCCATTTCCCATCAATACCTGAGGTTCGGGTTTTATGCTTGCCAGCTGAAGATTGATAGTTCTCTCCACAGCCTTACCTATTTTAACAGGTGCTCCTCCAAAGATTTTGGAAGGGTTCCCAAAGTACATGCCTCCTTCAACACAAATTCTTTGCATGAATACAATCCAATTCTGTTTGTTTTGGAACCTTGGTATCAAGAGGCTGCTATCTACTGTCTTTCTAGGCCTGAAGTCCTTGGCAGCTGCAATTGCAATACAGAGGTTGAAGTGAAGTAATGTGTAACATAATGCTGTCCTGAAACCACTTAAATCTCTGTTAAAAAATCTTGTTCCATTTTCTTTAAACATTTCTATGCAATATTTTGCTCTAGAGAGATGTTTTTTTTCCTTTAATAAAATACTTCCTGAAGTAAGGCAGTGGAGTGGACTGGTAAGAACCCCGAACTTGAAATCAGAGCTCTGCCGATAACTTGCTATGTGACTTTGAGTAAGTTATTTAATCTCTCTAGCATTCAAGTTCCTCATTTGCAGAACAAATTTGGACTACGTAGTCTGTAGGGTCCTTTCCAGTTCTAAGATTCTATTATTCTGTGCTTCTAAGTTTAGATTAAGACAAATGTAGCTTTTATATATGACTTTTCGGGTCCATATCCCAACTTCCACTTAAATTGAGTTGAATGTTCCAGCACAAGGCTGGCTGTATCTCTCCTTCATGGTTCTAGGGGTATCTCTGATGACTTAGAGGTGTCTTTTTTTTTTTTTAACAATGAAGGAAACAAGCAGTTATTAATTATATTATGTGCTAAGAACTATGTTAAGGGCTTTACAAATGTTATCTCATTTAATCCTCAGAACAGCTCTGGGATATAGATGTTACATTATTTACATTTTACAGTTAAGAAAATTGAAACAGACAGAGGTTAAGTGACTTGCCCAGGGTCATGCATCTAGTAAGTCTTTCAGGCCAAATTTGACCTCAGTTCTTCTTGACTCCAGTCCCAGAGTTCTATCCATTGTACCACCTGTTGTTGTTCAGTCATTTCAGTTGTGCCCTACTTTTTGTGACCCCATTTGGGATTCCTTTGGCAAAGATGTTGCTATGGTTTGCTATTTCTTTCTCCAACTATTTTATAGATGAGGAAACTGAGGCAAACAGGTTTAACTTACTTGCCCAAGGTCACACAGCTAGTAAATATCCAAGGCCAGATTTGAACTCAGGTCTCCCTGACTTCAAGGGCAGTTACGTAGTGCAGTAGTTAGAGCACTGGGCTTGGAATCAGGAAGACTCCTTCTTTATCTCCTCGTCTGTAAAATAAGCTGGAGAAAGAAATTGCAAATCACTCCAGTATCTTTGCCAAGAAAATCCCAAATGTGATCACAAAGGGTTGATCATGGCTGAAATGACAGAACATCTTCTTGACTCTAGGCCCAGTTCTCTACCCACTGCACCACCTAGCTGCCCCACTTATTATGGCATGCAATTAGATGAGTTAGTCAATCATTACTTGTATCTTTGACAGATCCTGAAAATGCACAGTGAGGTAGACCCAGCTCAGTATAGTTCTCTGAAGAAAAAGAGTGGATTTCTCTTGGGAGATTGTGCAGGGCTTTCAATGATCCAAAGGTGCTCCCTTCAACAAAAAAACAAAACAAAACAAAACAAAAACATATTTTAACCCCCTAGAGCCTCTCTAGCTGCAAAACATGGAACACTATAATCTCAGAGAAGTCAGTACTGCCTGCAGGTTATTCAAAGGCTAATGGAAAGATGCTCAACAGGTGTAAGTAAACTTTATCATATCACCAATGTATTTAAGAAAATTATGTAAGGCATCATCAAGAACATGCATGACAAGAAAAAATAAACTTGTTGGTTATTTAGCGATGGTACTGATGCTCTCAAAATATTCAAAGAACCATAGGAAAACTGCCAGTAAGCATGGCAGATATTCTGTAGAATATTCATGGAGAAACATGGAAGAATCTCAAAAAATAAAGCAGATACTGTATGAAGTATTCATGGAAATTCAGAGAAGAGAATGTCACAGGAAAAGGCAGGAATGGACTAAGAACGGTGAAATCTCTAATGTACTGACTACTAAACTAGGTACCTGAAATAGAATGTATTGATAGTACTGGTCCAACCCATCACATTTGAAAATATTGATTCTATGCAGAGGCCTTTCCTCTTGCCAATAGTGGAATTACAACACATTTTTGGAATACAATATATTTTCCAATGGGGAACTGCCTGTATTAAGATTCCTTTTTATAAGGGAAAGGAAAAAATATATGCATTTGTCTTATAATGGATTTGGACACATTTTAGTATAGTTCTTACATTCTGCCAGAACCTGTGAACCAATAAAATTCACTGTATTGAAGGTAGGGTTGAATAGTATATTGTCTCCTAGATCATTTCTATTACAAAAGAATCTTTTTTTATAATTTAGTATTTTATTTTTCCCCAATTACATGTAAAAACTTTTTTTGACATTCATTTATAAAAGTGAGTCACAAATTCTCTACCTCCCTCCTCACCCCACCTCATTGAGAAGGCAAGCAATTTGAAATAGGTTATAAATGTGTAGTCATGCAAAACATATTCCTATATTAGTCATGATATTAAAGAAAACATAGACCAGAAGTTACAAATCTAAGAAGTATAAGGTAAAAAAATGTATGCTTCGATCTGTATTCAGACTCCATCAGTTTGTTCTCTGGGGATGGATACCATTTTCCTTCATAAGTCCATCAGAGTTGTCTTGGATCATTATACTTCTGAGAACTGCTAATTCCTTCACAGGTGATCATCCTACAAGTTTGCTGTAACTGTACACTTTTCTCCCAGTTCTACTCATTTATTTCACTCCATATAAGTTCATTTAAGTCTTTCCAGGTTTTTTCTAAGAGCATTTAGCTCATCATTTGTTCTAGCCAACAGTATTTCATCACAATCATATCACAACTTGTTTAGCCATTCCTCAATTGATTGGTATCTCATCAATTTTCAATTCTTTGCCACCAGTAAAGAGTTGCTGTATTCTTGTACATATTGGTCTTTTTCCTTTTAGGGCTTTTTAAAAAAATCTCTTTTGAGATACAGATCTAGTAGTGATATTGCTAGGTCAAAGAGTATCCATGGTTTTATAGGTGTTTGGGCATAGCTCCAAATTGCTCTACATAATGGTTGAATCAGTTCACAACTCCACCACCAGTGTATTAGTGTCAACTTTCCCCCATCCCAGGCAACACTTGTTGCTTTCCTTTTCACTCCCATTAGCCAATCTTATCCATGTGAGGTAGTACTTCAGATTGTTTTAACTTGCATTTATCAAGTCAATAGTGATTTAGAGCATTTTCTCATATGGCTATAGATAGTTTTGATAACTTCATCTGAAAACTCACTCTTCATGTATTATCAATTGGGGAATGGCTCTTATTACCATAAATTTGACTCATATTTCTATATATTTGAGTGAATAAGACTTTATCCAGAGAAAATAGCTTCAATTTTTTTCCTCACATTTATGTTTGCTAACTGTATTTCCCTCCATCCTATTTACCCCCATTTATTCTATTCTCTTTTTTCACCCTGTCATTACTCAAGTGTTTTGCTTCTTCTGACTACCAGTTCCCTCAATCCACCCTCCCTTCTATGAGCACCCCTTTATTCTCTTATCCCCTTCTCTCTTACTTTCTTGTAGGGTAAGATAGATTTTTATACCCAATTGAGTGTGTATGCTATTTCCTCTTTGAATAAATTCTGATGAGAGTAAGGCTCAGGTATTTCCTGCCACCTTCCCGATCTTCCCTTTCACTGCAAAAACACTTTTGTGCCTCTTTTATATCAGATAATTTACTGTATTCTATCTCTCTCTTTCCTTTTCTCTTTTTCATCCCTTAATTTTCTTTTTTAGGATATCATTCCATCATATTCAACTCACATCTGTGTCTTCTGTATATATACACTCCTTGTAACTGTTCTAATAATAAGAAAGTTCTTATGAGTTACAAATATTATCTTCCCATGTAGGAATATAAATAGTTTAAACTTCTGAAGTGCCTTAGGATTTCCTTTTCCTGTTTACCTTTCTATGCTTCTCTTGAATATAGTATTTGAAAGTCAAATTTTCTACACTGCTCTGGTTTTTTCATCAGGAATTCTTTAAAGTCCTCAGTTTCATTCAGTATCCATTATTCCCCTGAAGGATTATACTCAGTTTTGCTGGGTAGGTGATTCTTGGTTGTAATCCTACCTCTTTGCTCTCTGGAATATCACATTACAAGCCCTACAATCCTTTAATGTTGAAGCTGTTAAATCTTGTGTTATCCTAACTGTAGCTCCATAATCCTTCAATTGTTTCTATCTGGTTGCTTGCAATATTTTCTCCTTGACCTGGTAGTTCTGCAATTTGGCCATAATATTCCTGGCAGTTGTTATTTTGGGATCTCTTTTGGGAGGTGATCAGTAGATTCTTTCAATATTCATTTTATCCTCTGGTTCTATCTAGAATATCAGGTCAGTTTTCCTTGATAATTTCTTGAAATATGATGTCTAGGATCTTTTTTCATCATGGTTTTCAGGTACTCTGATGACTATTAAATTATCTCTCCTGGATCTATTTTCTGGGTCAATTGTTTTCCAAAGAGATATTTCATATTGTTTTCCATTTTTTTTCGTTCTTTTGGTTTTGTTTTATTATTTCCTGATGTCTCGTAAAGTCATTAGCTTCCATTTGTACCACTCTAATTTTTAAGGAATTGTTTTCTTCAATGAGCTTTTGGATTTCCTTTTCCATTGTCCAAATTTGCTTTTTAAGGCATTTTTCTCTTCAGTGGCTTTTTGGACAGACCTCTTTTACCATTTGGCCAGGTCTGTTTTTTAAGGTGTCATTTTCTTCAGTATTTTTTTTGTGTGTGTCTGCATTACCAAACTGTTGACTCATTTTTCATGATTTGCTTCATCACTCTCATTTCTCTTTCCAATTTTCCCTCTACCTTTCTTACTTGATTTTTAAAAGCCTTTTTGAGCTCTTCCATGGCCTGAAACCAATTAACATTTTTTCTTTGAGGCTTTAGATATAGGGGTTTTGAATTTACTATCTTCTGAGTGTGTGTTTTGATCTTCCTTCTCACCATACGAACTTTCTGTAGTCAGAATTTTTTCAGTTTGCTCATTTTTCCCTACCTATTTCTTAACTTTTAGCTCTTTGTTAAAGTGGGGCCCTGCTTCCAGAATGGAAGGTGTACTGTCCCAACCTTCATGGGTTTTGTTCAGCTGCTGTCAGAGCTACTCCTTTTTTTTTTCAGAGATACTATTAGGGACATGTAAATTTTCAGTTCTTCCAAGGTGATATGATCTAAGGATAGGTGTGTTTACTACTTTTCTGGCAAGTGTGCTGGTGTACGAGTGACTACAAGCACTCTTTTCTGCCCTGAAATGATGACAAGGGTCCTCGCTCCCCTGGGCTGCAACTTCTGGTATACTACTGCTCCTCCTTGCCCTGGGATTGCCACCCAAGACTATGACCTAGATATGAGTTTTGCCAGGAAAGAAACTCCTGTAATCTCCTTCTGATCAGTTGTTTGACCCCCTTACTGTCTGTGAGCTGAGAGCTCTGAAAGCAGCTGCTGCTGCTGCTGCTGATTCTGTCACTTCCAAGGTCTGCACCTGGTTTGCTGAAGCCCAGTCTGTGCTGGCATGGCCTGCTCTGGAGTGCATTCCACTCTCACCCCACCACAGCAGACCTTTCTTCCTGAACTTCCAAGTTGTTTTGGGCTGGAAAATTGTTTCACTCCACCCCTTTGTGGATTCTGCCACTCCAGAATTTCTTTTAGGGCATTATTTAAACATCTTTGGAGGGGTTTGGGGAGAGCTCAGATGAGTCCCTGCCTTCTCTCCACCATAAAAGAATTTCTACAAGGGTTCAAATTTCTGTAATTAACTTTATTTATAAGCTACTGAATAGTGTTTGCCAAATCAGAGGAGTTTCTTCTTGGCTTCAGGAGTCAAAAAGTTCTATATGGATAATTCTGTTACAAAGAGACATACAAATACCTCACAAGCACCATGTTGTGCAAAATTGGGCAATAAACACCACTGGGCTTATAGGAGAAATGGAGTTGGAGTAATAATGCTCAAAAACTTAATCAACATCATAAAATAAAGGTAAGAACCTAATAAAAATGATAACAGTTTGCACTATGCTATATAAAATATGTCAAATGGTTTTATACTGTGTTATATAACATATGATAAATATTTTACATAGCATATATTAAATGGTTACTACATTAGTACTATAATAAATAGTGACACCCCATCCCCTTCATACTTTCTAATGCTTTGGGCTACTGATCTGCCTAATTTGAGGTTCCAAGGATCAGGCTGGTAAAGTCCTTTCAGCAATGGTCAGGCTAAAACTCTGAGTCTTGCGTGCTGGAGACAATGGTGAAAGGTAGGAGTGTGAACTAGCCCTCTTCTGTCTATAACTCCTGCATCACTAGAAGATAAATAATAAAAATGGTAGTTCACCTTGTATCAGAAGCATTATAGCTTATGTAGTAATTGTGAAATGGTGCAGTTTTCTGCATCTTCCCTGTTTGTCAAGGAAAAAATCATGCATAAGCAAACTCAACATTCCAGTTATGTTCAAAATTTTCCTAATAAGTCAATATGTTGGAACAAATTTGAGTTTACAAGACATGTTATAACAGGACTAACTGTACTTATCTCTAAAAGATAAGAATGCTTTAAGAACCTTAGACAACTTAAAGCAGGTTGGTGTCACTGATACAATTTACCTCAGACTGTTCTTATTAAGAAGAAAATAAAATGATGCATTCAATAATTTAAAACATTGAAAATGTGTTGATGTGAAAATCTGGTCAGAGAAATGGCCCTATTTTCATTATACCATAGTTAAGAACTATCAGAGGGGAGGGGGTGGAGCCAACATGGCAGAGTGAAAGCAGTGAGTTGCTTGAGCTCTCCTCCAAACCCCTCCAAATACTTATAAAAAAAATGTCTCTAAACAAATTCTAAAGCAGCAGAACCCACAAAAAGACAGAGTGAAACAAATTTCCAGCCCAAGACAACCTGGATGATTGATCAGAAAGGTGTATCACTCAGGGCTGGGAGAGGAGCACAGCGTGGCACGGGCGTGCAGGCCACAGTAAACCTGGAGCAAGCCTCAGAGGACTGAATCTCTGGCAACTGTGGAGGTTTCCAGACTCCTCAATCCACCAATGCCAAAGACAACTTAGAAAGTCAGTGGGAAAAGTCTGTTTCTGTCGGTGCTGAGAAAGGAAGGTGGGGTCTAGGCTCCATTCCCAAAGAGCATAGCCCTGGGGTGGGGCAGCTGCTTCCTGAGCTTCTGGCCCACAGAGTGAGGGGGAATCCAGTGGCTGATCAGAGAGGGACTGCAGGGATCTCTTTGCCAGTGCTGAGGCAGGAATCTCTTGCTTTGCCTATGTTTGGATCTGGGCTACAGTTCTGGGCAGCAGTGCTGGGGTGAGGAGAAGCGCTGGCGTGGTGAAGCTTGTAGTGGCTGTGGAGAGAAACCCCTCCTCACAGTTATGGGACAGGAAAGAATACTTGTGGTCACAGGCCAGGAAAGAAGTAAACATCTCGCCCCTTATCATACCACCTTGGAAGAACTGAAAATTTACAAGTCCCTACAAGTATCTTTGAAAACAGCTGCACAAACCCCCCAAAGTTTGGAACAGTACACTCTCCACTTTGGAAGCAGACTCTTACCTTAACAAAGAGTTTAAAACTTGAGTAATTGGCTGGGATCATGAGCAAGCAGCGCCAAAAGAGTCAGACTATATTATCTTACTTTGGTGAAAAAGAAGATCAAAATATACAACCAGAAGACAACAAAATCAAAGCTCCTATGTCCAAAGCCTCCAAGAAAAATATGAATCAGTCCCAGGCCTTGGAAGAGCTCAAAAGGGATCTTGAAAAGCAAGTAAGGGGAGCAGCTAGGTGGCACAGTGGATAGAGCACCAGCCCTGAAATCAAGAGTACCTGAGTTCAAATCTGGCCTCAGACCAAACACTTGACACTTACTAGCTGTGTGACCCTGGGCAAGTCACTTAAACCTTACTGCCTAAAAAAAAAAAAGGAAAAAAGCAAGTAAGGGAAGTAGAGGAAAAACTGAGAATGATGCAAGAAAATCACAAGAAACAAGTCAACAGCTTGCTAAAGGAGACCCCAAAAAAATACTGAAGAAAATAACACCTTAAAAAATAGACTAACCCAAATGGCAAAAGAGGTCTAAACAACCAATGAGAAGAAGAATTCCCTAAAAAGAAAAATTGGCCAAATGGAAAAGGAAGTCTAAAAGCTTACTGAAGAAAATACTGCCTTCAAAATTAGAATAGAGCAATTGGAAGATAGTGACTTGATGAGAAATCACAACACAGTAGCACAAATCCAAAAAAATGAAAAATTACAAAACAATGTGAAATATCTCATCGGAAAAACAACTGACCTGGAAAATAGATCCAGGAGAGGGAATTTAAAAATTATTGGACTATCTGAAAGCCATGATCAAAAAAAGAGCTTAGATATCATCTTTCAAGAAATTATCAAGGAAAACTGCCCTGATATAGTAGAACCAGAGGGAAAAATAGAAATTGAAAGAATCCACAGATCTCCTCCTGAAAGAGATCCCCAAAGGAAAACTCCTAGGAATATTATAGCCAAATTCCAGAGTTCCCAGGTCAAGGAGAAAATATTACAAGCTGCCAGAAGGAAATAGTTCAAGTACTATGGAAACACAATCAGGATAACACAAGATTTAGCAGCTTCTACATTAAAGGACTGCAGGGCATGGAATATAATATTCCGGAGGGCAAAGGAGATAGGATTACAACCAAGAATCACCTACCCAGCAAAACTGAGTATAATCCTTCAAGGGAAAAAATGGTCATTCAGTGAAATAGAGGACTTTCAAGCATTCTTGATGAAAAGACCAGAGCTGAATAGAAAATTTGACTTTCAAATACAGGACTCAAGTGGAACATGAAGTGTTAAACAGGAAAGAGAAATCGTAAGAGACTTATTAAGACTGAACTGTTTACATTCCTGCATGGAAAGATGATATTTATAACTCATGAGACCATTGTCAATATTAGGGTAGTTGGAGAAAAGAAATTATATGTGTATATATATATATATATATATACATATATATATATATATATATATATATGTATATATATATATATGTATATATATATATATAAACACACATATATATGTATATATGTGTGTATATATATGTATATATACATATATGTATGTATATGTATATATACATATATGTATGTATATATATGTATATATATACATATATACATATATATATGTATATATGGAGATAGATAGATAGACAGAGGGCACAGGGTGAGTTGAAGATTAAGGGGTCATATCTGGAGAATAAAATTAAGGGATGAGAGAGGATTATACTCAGAGAAGAAGAAAGGGAGAGGTAGAATGGGGTAAATTATCTCACAAAAAAAAAAGCAGAAAAGAAAATTCTCCTACAGTGGAGGGGAAATGGGGGAAGGCGAGAAGGAATGAGTGAATCTTTTTTTCATAGGATTTGGCTTAAGGATGGAATAACATACACATTCAATTGGGTATGGAAATCTGTCTTACCATACAGGAAAATAGGGGGGAGAAGAGGACAAGGGAGCAGGGGCATGATAGAGAGGAGGGCAGATTGGGAAAGGGGGTAGTCAGAAGTAAATACTTCTGAGGAAGAACAGGGTCAAAAGAAAGAATAGAATAAATGGGAGGGCAGAATAGAATTAAGGGAAATAGAGTTAGCTTTTCACAACATATCTACTACGGACGTGTTTTGCATAACTGCACATGTACAACCTATATTGAGTTGCTTGCCTTTTCAATGAGGGTGGGTGGGGAGGGAGGAAGAGAGAAAATTTGAAACCTAAAGTTTTAAAAACATATGTTTAAAATATGTTTTCACATGCTACTGGGAAATAAGAAATACAGGAAATGGGGTACAGAAGTCTATCCTGCCCTACAGGAAAATAGAAGGGGAAGAGGATAAGAGAAGGGGAGAGAGATAGAAGAGAGGACAGACTAGGGGAAGGGATATTCAGAATGCAAGCCATCTTGGGGTGGGGTAAAGGGGGAGATGGGGTGAAAATTTGGAACTCAAAAACTTGTGGAAGTGAATGTTGAAAACTAAAAATAAATAAATTTATATAAAAAAAGAGCTATCAGAGCCACTTGTTCTTTGGGTGGAGTCAGCAAGGCTTTGGTCTAAGACATCCGTATCTAAGGCTGTGGGTAGGCTTCCTCTCTACAACATTTTCTTTGTCTACTGGCTTTACATACATTTACATACATACATACATTTTTCTCTCCCAGACAATATAGATCTCTTTGGGGACTTACCATTTCCCTATGACCACACCTTAATAACACCCAGTGCCTTTTCAGCTTTGGGAAGTTGGTGACATTGTCAATTATGCTGTGGGAACTGAGATTGGACTATGGTGGATGTTCAGTCCTTTGCTGAAGTTAGTGGACCTGACAAAGGAAAAGTGTACTCTGTACCACCTTTTCACTCTCTTCATTATCACACCCGCCGTCTTCATTCAGCTAAATTTGTCTCAGCTACCAAAATTCTTAGTTACATTTCTTGAAGCATTCTTTTCTTTTTGTTAGCTCTTCCTTTCTTGCAGAAACAGGTCTGAGTGTGCTCATCTCCTTTCCTAACCATAGTTGGACATAGTTCATTTCTCTTCTTAGGCATTGGGATCTTTTTGTGTATTGCCTTTTCCATGAAATCTTCATTTGTTTTTCTTGTATAAAATGCCATAGATAAAGACATATAATTCTGTTCCTCCCCCTTTTTTTTGCTTCTTTCTAATATGTCTTTACTTAAATGATGAGTGCTAAAGGGTTATAAAGAAGCAGTAATTAGGAAATTCCAGATATGGCAAGAAAGTCAATTTTGAATATTATGTTGGATGTCATTTCCTAGGAACAAAGATGGCAAGTCATAAATGAACCAGAGACTAAAGGAAATGGATTGATTTAGAACACTGATGAATTTTGGGGAAAAAATTTGCATGGCAATGCCACACATTTTGTACTTTTAACTCTTTTTTTCTTTCTTTTTCTTTTTAAGTGAGTCTAGAATGAATTGAGGCAGAGAGAAGAAAACCATGCATCACTAATAGAGTGGGCCAGAGTGATATCTGCTTCTCTGGTTGCTTAAATACTCTGTCTAGACACATTAGGGTCTAATTTCATTTTCATCACTCTGCAGTCTTCAAGCTGTGGCACTCCAGGAGAAGATGCCTTCTGTACCCTCATCATTTAACACAAATTGAATGAGACACATAGATAGTGGTATTTGCCATAGGCTCTATCCCAAGAGAGGGCTCTGTGGCAATGACACTTGAAAGCAAGATTGTAAAGGTTGGCTAAGGACTTGGGACATATTCTGCTAAGAACCAAATCTCTTTTCACTTACTTGCATTTACTAACTAACTGGAGAGAACAGGATGTCAGTGGGAAAGGTACAGCTGGCTAGCCCCCACCTTCTGATACCTTCCCATTCCCATTGCCAGACCAGCTTGGTTTCCTTCTGTTGGGTCACCTCTTGTCATTCGCATTCCATTTGCTTCAAACTGATTCACAGAAATGTACCTGCATATTAACTAGATTGAATAAGGTGCCAAAAATATATAGCATCCTTCTCTTTTAAAGCAGGTAGAGAATGAATTTACCAGGTCCCTCTTATACTCATCACTGATCACTCCTAATTAATTAATCCCTAATTAATTCTATTAAACTAATAATATATATTATAGATGCAATTTGTTATACATGCATTATATTTTTATACATTCATTTCACCCTTACAACAGCCCTACAAAGTAGCCCTGTATAAGTATTAACTACATTTTATTGAGGAGGAATTGGGGGCTTTCAGATATCACATAGCTAGTGAGTGGAAGAACCAGGACAAAGCACTAAATCATTCGATGCCACAACTATAGCCCTCAGGCAAGTTAAAGAGAACAATTCTAAGATAGTTTGAGAATCCCTAGATGAATTCCCTGAAATTTAAGCCCTTGAGAGTATTGATTTCTCTCTCTCTCTCTCTCTCTCTCTCTCTCTCTCTCTCTCTCTCTCTCTCTCTGTATTTCTCTGTCTCTCTGTGTATCTGTGTGTGAGTCTCTGTGTCTCTCTGTCTGTCTCTCTGTCTGTCTCTCTCTCTGTTTCTGTCTCTGTCTCTCTGTGTCTCTGTTTCTCTCTCTGTCTCTGTCTGTCTGTCTCTGTCTCTGTCTCTTTCTGTCTTTCTCTCTCTCTCATAGCATTTCATTATTGTAGGGAACCACTGGTGATGACTCTCCCTCAACAAATAAGATCACAAGATTTCCATTTCAGCTTAGTCTCCATCCTGCTTCACAGCCACATGTGCTTCCTGGCCCCTCAGTGGGTATGTTCCCCCTCACTACAATCTATTCCTTCCCTCTATGTTTTTGTCTTCTGTTAGAATGGAAACCTCTTAAGAGTTGCGACTATCTTATTTTTATATTCCCAGCACTTAGCACAGTGCCTGGCACAGTGAGCACTTAGAGGTTATTTTTTTCCCTGTCTGTCTAAGATCTACATCTACAAAATCCTTTGAAGTTATCTATTTACCTCCATCATTTTTACAGATAAGGAAAATGAGGACAGAGAAGTTCAAGTGATTTGCCCAAGTAAGTTGTAAACGTTGGATTCCAACTCAAGTCCTGTGATCCAAGTTGAGGCTTCTTTCCCCTACACTGTGCTTCCTCTAGCAATACTTCTACATATTATAGTCTGGAAAGAGTTGTCTGGAGCATAGAGACATGAAGTGACTTAACCATGATTGCACAGTCTGTGTTAGAGGTAAGACTTGAACCCAGGTCTTCTTGACTCATGGGCTGCTTTCTCTCCACTATCCTAGTTGACCACTCCTCAGTCTTCTTTCCTGGATATTCATCTAAGACACATGTGGATATAGCCTGATGCTCTGTCCTGGGCCACTTCTCTTCTCCTCTATACTATTTTATTTAATGATGTCATTAGCTTCTGTGGATTTAATTACCATTGATATGCAGAAGATTCATAGCTTTCTTTATTTCTAACCACTTTCCTGATCTCTATACTCACATCTCCAGCTGCCTATTCAACATCTCGAACTAGACATCCCTTAGACATCTTAAACATATGTCCAAAACTTAACTCATTATATTTCTCCCTTAAGCTCTCTCTTCTTTCTAACTTCCCTGTGTCACCATCCTCTCAATCACCAAGTCTTACAATCCAGGTGTCTTCTTTACTTCGTACTCTTTCAACTCCCGCACCATAACCAATGTTACCAACTCCTATTAATTTTCCTTTTGCAGCATTTCTCCTGGACACTACACCAAGGTGCAGGCCTTCATCTCCTCATCTAGACTATGACAACAGCATGTTGGTTGGTCTTCTTACTTTAAGTCTTTCCCCACCCCAATTCATTCTCCACTCAATGACCACAGTGATCTTATTAAAACACAAGTTTGATCATGTCACCCCCAACCCCTATTCAATAAACTCCAGTTATTCCCGATTACCTCCAGGATTAAATATAATGCTCTCTTTGGATATGTAAAACCCTTTATAATACCTCCCCTTCCTACCTTTCCAGTATTCTTACCTTTTACTCCTCCCCACATATTCTATAAGGCAGTGACCTAGGCCTGCTTTGCTGTTCTTTGGGCACAACAGTATCTGCTGAATTTTCTCCAATGTTTTCACTGTATATCTGCAATATTTAGAATGCTCTCCTTTCTTATCCCTTCCTCCTGATTTCACTGGCTTCCTTTACGTATCAACTAAAATCCTATCCTCTGCATAAAGTCTTTCCCTGTTCACCTCAATGCTAATGCCTTCCCTTTGATGTCACCTCCAATTTACTCTACATATGTCTTGTATGTGCATATTTCCCTGTATTTTTTTTTCTCCCCATTAGATTGTGGTCTCCTTGAAGGTGGGGCCTTCTTTTGCCTTATTTTTTTATCCCTGGCAATTACCACAGTGCTTGGCACATGGTAAGTACTGTTGACTTGACTTTACTTGAACTTTGGGCCCATAGGCCAAACAAACTTCAGTTTTTTTGCTTTGTTTTGTTTTGGTGACAACAATGGTGCTGTATCATCAATATTTGTTATTGTTTTTTGACTTTTTTTTATTAGTCAGTCAGAGAAGTGAAAAGAAAGCAACAGGTATATACTTGTCTTTTATTCATACAAATTAGCAAACCAGGCTGGGTCATACTATAGTTTTATACACTCTGCTTGACCTAAAAAAATTAAAGAATTCTAAATCCTTTTATCCCTCATTTTCGACAGAGTCAAGAGCTTAGAAAGTTCTTGTGCAACAATATGCCTATTTCCCCTTTATAAAAGAAAAGATTGCTTCAGACAGCTGATTACCTCCTTGATTAAGCTCAGATACAATGAGATTGTTGCAGTAAAACACCTCCAATAACTCTCTATTTCCTCGCATCTACTCTACCAGCACTAACTATGAATTGTTTTTTGCTTTAAAATTTAATTTTCCTTTGGCCAAATACAAACACATCTTAGAAGCATTAAGATAGGAAATACAACCAGATTTGGGTTTCACAACATCAACTAAGCCATAGATTTCAAGGAATAAGGGTTTTATTCCTTTCTTCTTACATTTATTTTTCCCCAATAATGTTGAGCTACTATAATTTTGTTTAATCCTTAAATTCTGTCTGCTAAAAACTCTATGATGATAATAATAATCATGTTTAATAATAAACATAATATAATAATAAATATAATGCATTGTTGATTCATAAAAATCTTTAGGTCTAGCCCTCGGTTCTTTTTTTGTTTCATTGTTAGGCTCTGGAAGCTGAACTCTCCCTGGTCTGGTTACTAGCTAGTATGCCCCTTAGCTATTAGTATTTCTGAGTTGACCCCTTTTCCAGCACAGTGCTCCCAAGAGAGAAGAAAATCCAAGATGATAAAGCAGCCTGCTTGCTGTCTGTTTTATGACTTCCAAAAAACAGACTAACTTTCTTACTAATGTATGTATGAAAAGCCTGGTGTGTTTTTTGTAGCACTCATGCCTAGAAGAAGCTTATTATTCTTCCATATAAATAGTACCATAAAATTCCACATTAAGGGAAGTACAGTTCAGATAATATGGGTAGGTGCTATAGCAACAGGATAGGATAGGGAATAAATGAAGCTTTTGTTGGTCTAGGACAGGTCTGGAGGCCACATGTAGCCTTTTCACTGAGTCCAAGTTTTGCAGAACAAATCCTTTTATTAAGGGGATTTGTTCTATGAGTTTTGGATTCAGTCAAAGGGCTTCACTTGAAGACCTAGAAGGCCACATGTGGCCTAGAAGCCCCAGGTTCCCCACTCCTGCTCTAGGGAACCCCCAGGATAGGAAACTCCCTCTACCAATGCAAGTCAACATGTTCTTGGCAACTTATAATCTTAGAAAGCTGCCTAGGCATCCAGGGGTTAATTGACTTGCCCAAGCTTACACAGTTAGTCTTTGTCAGGGGCAGAATTTGAACCCAAGTTTTCCTGGTTTCAATGCTGTCTTTACTGATTATGCCATACTACTTCTCAGGCCCTATAAAAAAGCATCCATGTGGTTTTTACATGTATTTTTTTTTTAGGTGTGTTCTTCTATGCAGGCACTGAGTTGAGAAAGATGGGTTTTTAAAAGAGCTATTGTGCTTTCCTTACTTCAAGAATTTCTAACCAAGCTTTGTAGATACTTGTCTGTCTGCCTCTAGCCCACAAAAATTTCATTGTTTACAAATTTGCATTGACTCCCAGTAACCTAGGGTTTGATTCCAGTTATTAGGGTAAAAACTCAATAGTCATAAAAAAAAATTGTTGGGAAAACTGAAAAGCAGTCTAGCCAAAACTAAGTATAGTATAACATCTTACACTATATGGTAAATTAAGCTCCAAAAGGGCACACAACTTAGACACAAAGGGTGTCATCATGTGCAAATTAGAGGAGCATTGAAGAAATTAGAGGAGCGTTGAAGAAATTATCTGACTTATGGATAGAAAAGAGTTTAAAACCAGACAAGGGCAACAGGATCAAAGGAAGTAAAAGAGATAAATTCAATTATTCAAAATTAAAAAGCTTTGGAAGAAACAAAATCAATGCAGCTAAAATAAGAAAAGCATGCAAATGGAAAAAAAATCTTTGCAGTAAGTCTTTCTAATAAAGATTTTATATTTAAGATATATAGGGAACTTATTAAAATTTACCAGAATAATACTCAATTAATAAATGATCAAATGTACTTTTCAGAGGAAGTAATCCAAATTATCCTAGTCATGTGAAAAAAAATAATCTAACTCACTAATAATTAGAGAAATGCAAATGAAAACAACTAGAGGCTTTACTTTTACATCACTAGGATTGTCAAAATTGACCCAAAAAAAGGGGGAAATGGCAAATGCTGTTGAGGTTGTGAGAAGCTAGGCACAATAATGTGGTCTTGTTGAGACTGTGAACTAGTCCATGCATTCTGGAAAGAAATTTGGAACCATGATTAAAAATTTATTAAATTGTACATATCGTTCAACCCTCCAATACCAATATTAGGTTTATATACTAAAGAGATGGAAAAAAGAGGGAAAAGATCCATGTATGTAAAAAAATTCATAGCAGCTCTTTTTATTACAACAGATACTTGGAAATTGAGGGAATGGCTGTGAATTTGGGAATGGCTGGACAAACTATGATATGTGAATGTGATAGGATATTATTTTGCTATAATAAATGAATACTATTATAGTATAAGGAATGTAGGTATCAGAGAAATCCAGGAAGAGTTATATGAATTGATTCAGAATGAAATGAACAGGAAAACAAGTTTTACAATGAAAATAATAAGGTAAAGACAAACAATGTTGAATGCATTAGGAACTCTGATCACCATAACGATTAACCACATTTCCAAAGAACTAAAGATGAAACATGCTATCCACTATCCACTAGAGAGGTTTAAAGGGATCACAATGAGACATATATAGTGTTGGACATGGCCAATGTGGAAATTTATTTTGTTTGATTATATATATTTGTGAGAGGGGTAGTTTTTCTTTTTTCCTCAACTAATGTGGAAGTGGGAAGGAGAGAGAAAAGGAAGATTTTTGCAGATTGAATAAAATATATTGTTTTTGAAAAAAAAGGAATTAGTATACTATTAAGTTAGGGGGATTTTAAAATACTGTGTTCTTAGATTTTAGCAAGGAGTTTAAAAAAGTTCATTACAATATTCTTAGGTACAATGTGGAGAGATGTTGCCTAAATTATTTGATTCAGGTGGGTTTACAGCCTCACAGAAAGGCTGGACCCAAAGAACTGTGTTAATACATCAATATCAGCTTCTAAAAAATGTGGTTAATATATCAATATCAACTTGAAGAAAGGAAATTCTGCTTCCAGACAGCAGGCTTTAAAGTCAAGAAGACCTGGGTTGAAGTTTTGATTTTGATGCATCCTGGGTATGTGACCCTGGGAAGTCACTTAACATCTCAGTATCTCAGGCAGCCTTCTAAGGTTAAAAATTTCCGAGGAAATTCCAACCTGCACTGGTAGAGGGGCTTTTCTCATTGAAGGTCCATATACTGATGAAATTATGTATTCTTTACCCAAGCAACAACAAAATCAACCTGAAGGAAATTCTCTGAGTGTCTCAATTCTTTGGTCCTGTTTAATTAAGCATTTTATAAATGATTTAAATAAAGACATAGATGACATATTTAACAAATTGGGAGATGGCATAATGAAGGGGAACTTGGATAAAAATCCACAATTTTCTCTTCAACTAGTGTGATAAAAGCACCTCTTGTAAGATAAAATTTACTGAAGTCCTATACTTAGAATAAGAAAAATTAATTACCCAAGTACAGAAAACAAAAACATGGGTAGGTAATAATTTGTTTCCAGAATGCCTGAGGGTTTTACTGAAATATAAACTCGATATGAGTCAATGCTAAGACATGTACATCAAAAAAGGTGGCATGAGCCTAGGCTTTATGACTAGAAGCACAATGTGTACAAGAGTGAGAAGTAATGAGATATTTTTACTATACTTTGTCCTGATTGCACCATATCTGGAGTATGTGTTCAATAATAGGCAGCAACTAGGTGCTTGGCCTGGAGTCAGGAAGACTTGAGTTCAAATCTGCTGTGAGACACTTACTAGATGTGTGAATCTGGGCTAATCACTTAACCTCTTTTTTCCTCAGTTTCTTCAACTATAAAATGGGGACAACAATAATATCTGCCTTGCAGGGCTGTTATGGGGATTATATGGGATAATATTTGTAAAATGCTTACCACAGTGCCTGGCATATAGCAGGTACTATATAAATGTTTATTCCTTTCCCTTCCCCTTGCAGTAAGTGCTTAATAAATATCTGCTTACTTGATTTCAATTGTGATATAAAAAATTGACAAACTCAAATGGTCCAGATATGAATGATTAGAATGATGAGGGACTTGAAATCTCTCCATAGGATAGAGGTGTCAGGTTTATTGTCTCCTGATTCTATTGGAATTTAACACCATTGCCATAAGAGATGAGGTTAAAGGATCATAAGACTTAGGTGTGTCACAATAGCTGTCCTCAAATATTTGAAAAACTGCCATTAGAAGTAAATTAGACTTACTCTATTTGGCCTCAGAGAGCAGAAACAAGAGTTATAGATAAAGTTGCATAGTGGCAGATTTGGGCTTGATACAGGTAAGTGATAAGATGGCCAAGTTAGTTCAGCCATGGCTTCAGACTAACTGAGAAATCTTTCAAACTCGATGTTGTACAAAAATCGTGTTTGGATAGGCTAAAGAAACATCCATACTCCAAGGATCATCTATAAATTACCAAGTAAATTTAGAAGGGATTCATTTCCAAAATCGGAGCAAAAGAAGCTTTCCAGTACAACTCTAAGGTAGAACTATACATGGAGTGAGCAGAAGGAGAGGTGTGGGCTTCAGCCTTAAGCTCCTTTCATTAAAGGAAGACTTCAAAAGCTTCAAAGGGTCTGGAGGATGTTTCGTCCATATCTTAGCTGCATTCTAAATAAGCTGAAGGCAATATCTATATCATGAGTAAAGAAGAGATGGCTACAGATTAACCTTAAGGGAAGCTTCTTTAGTATCCCATAAATGGAAGAAAAGAACTTGCAGCACCCGGAAGCTGTGAGTAATCCATTTGCTCATTGTGTTCTCTATGCTTGAGCCAACCTTCCCCCAGACTCTGTATGTACTTGTAGGATTCTGTGGCACAGGCCTTTGGAGGGGCAGAAGGAGGAGGATGGGCAGAGAAGTTTAGTACCAAATATTCTTACTGTGCCGCCTTAGTAAATGCCCTTTTCTAAAAGGTTAGCTTACCAAATGATTCTCAACTGATTAAGGGGGCACACCTATGGGGGTTCAAACTAATGATATTAAGTAATCATCCCACTCAATTTAACTCCTACAATGCTGAGGGATAAATGCAACCAACCTCTTCGGACACAACTTCCCTTTGAAGAGTGGGAGTTAGGAATGAGGATCTTAGAATTTATATAGCTTACATAAGGAAAAAAAAAACAATAATTATAGAGGTCCCAAAGTTAAAAGGGCTGCCTCAAGAGATAAAACCTATTGTTGGAGAAATTCAAGTGGATATTAGATAATTATCTGTTGGGATATGACAGAAGACATTCCTCCTCTATAATTTAGAGGAAATAATTTTTGAGGTCTCTTTCAAGTCTGAGATTCAATGATTCTATGATTCACTTATGTACTCATTATCTATTATTAATCCCTACATCTAATGTTTGTCAAAGCGCCATTCAAGACAACAAGCCATTTAAATTTAAAAAAAAAAATCAAAGGCAGAGCACCAAGCAAATGATTCCCATTACAATTGTAATTCTACCTGCACAATTTAAATTTGGAACTAATTATACATAGACTGCTGTATCAAAAACATTCCCTAGCTTATTAATGGAACTAACTGCACATTCTTAGAAATGAAAGCATCTGTATGCCCTAATTGTGGAATATATTTCTTTTAGTTAGGTCCCTTATCCCACAAAAATCACTGCATCCAAACAACTAAAGAGCTCTATTAAGTACGGCCTGGGAATCTTCACTCTGACATCTCTATCAGATAAGCCTGATGGTAAACAAGCAAGGGTAAATTTTAACTATGCTGCCAAAGCTTGTGAATCAAATTGTTCTGTGTCAACCTTAATCCTGGGTTGGAGCTGTGAAATCAGGTAGGACTGTGTATTCAGAACCTCAGATAAATATCACATATATTGCACAGCTCTTCCTAATTCTTTCCAGTTTCAAAGGTTCCTTAACAAATTGTTTGGTTACAAACTACACCTCTGACATTTATTAGCTTGTAAGGAGGTTATGTTGATGACTGAATTCCATAGTAGAATGCAGATCACTCTATGAGGGGGAAGAAATGGAAATGGACTGCAGCTTCTATTTCATTCTAATTTTCAAATAGCAAGGAAAAAACATCATTCATAGTCCCATCTTTCTATAATGTTAATATTTAATAGGGCTCTGCATAAGATTAAGATATAGCCAAAGAGTATAAAATAAACTGCTGAAAGAACTAGAAGAATTCCATGGTATTCTGCAGTGCAAAAGTGAACTCAGGGCATATGTAGGGCATTACCTCATTGCTTAACCTACTTCTCTGTTTACAAACCACTTTGGTGGTTAAAAAAATGATGTCCTCCCCTAAGTGATTCTACTTTTCACTGCAAAGCCACAAAAAAGCATTATCAATGAGTACCATAACTACTTGAGTTGACTTGGGGCTTTGAGATCTTCTTATACACAGTTAACAACCGAGCTTAGAACCTAATTAGCAAAAATAATTAGTTAAAAAGTAAAGCTACCAGATGGAGGCTTTCTCCTGTAGGCCAGGTACACTGTTTCATCACCCACACAACCCTGAAGGATTCCCCCATTGTATAATAACTTCCCCAGCAGCAAATTGTTCCCTCTGACCCCACCCCTCAGCTGTATTGAAGGTGCATTTTGTTGTACTTCCTGATTACACAAATTACAAATCATGGATCTCTTGACAGTATGCCATCAACCTCAGCAGAATGACTGGCTCTATAGTGGCTCTATTTTTCATGGGACACCAGGGATGTGACATCTGGTCAGTACAGCATCATAAGTAAATTGTTAACTTATATCAGAAGTATAGCCATTGCTGAATTATGAACATTAACAAGACAGACTCATCCACCATTCATGTACTGACTGCCTAGAAGTCCCCCATAAGCTTCTGATGATCTTGGGATACTACTTTGAAAACCATATCATGCATAGATGAAGATTTGGGAAGTGGAAACTGAATGTACTGTCTTTATCAACTTTAAATTTTGGGGAGTATGTGTAGAAGTGTAAATTTTTTTTTTTCTGCTTAATCTCTGTCCTTCTCTTTGGAATAGTGGTGTTCTTGGTCTTTCTGTACAAACCTATGCCTCTGACAGATGATAGTTTGCTGAGAAGAATGGAGAAATTCAGTTCAATTCAATTCAACCAACATGTATGCAGTTCCTATGAAGTGCTTTGAACATTCAAAAAAATGAAACAATTCTTTTCCTTAAAGAGCTTACATTCTATTGGAATGGGATACAGTATTGATGCAAGTAGATAAGTACAAGGGATATGCAAAGTAATGAAAAATAGTTTCAGAGGGAGAGAATGTAGTACCAGGGTAAAGTCTTTACAGGACACCAGGAACCGTGCTTTTGTATAAAAGGTAGTGATTCCTTAAGATTTTAGGAAGAGAGCATATTCTAGAAATGGTGATTCATTGGCACAAAGATGTTCAAAGAGGCAGGTGGAATGTTTTGTATGAGGAATAGGTGGAAGACCTTTTTGACTAGCATGGCTAATGTGAGGGGGAAAGAAATATAAAATGAAGATGGGAAAGGTAGGTGGGAAGTACATTATGAAGGGATGTAATTGACAGGTGGAGTAGCTAGTGCCTTAGCCTAGAGGAAATGAGGAGCCACTGAATATTGAGTAGGGGATATTTGGCTCCTGTGTAGAGGATGAGTTGAAGAAGGACAGTAACTAGGGGCAGAAAGAAGCCTGCCTGTTCACCTGAGAGAGAAATAAGAGATGCAAAGGGGCCTCTTAACCTTCTGGATACAGGATGGCCCCAAATAAACTCATCATCTTTCCATTTGGACTTCTGTTTCCTATAACTGTGATTACAAGATAATGCATGATTATCTGTCTTGTGTTTTGGAGAGTGAGTTTGCATATATTTACAGGATATTAGATTGCATATATTTATACAGGGGTGGAGAGAGTCTCTCATACTCATTGTGGGGGAGTGGAACCAGTCATTAGAATCATCATGCCTTTGCTGAAACTTTTTCTGTACCATTTTCTTTTGAGGCTTAGGAGAGAAAATGAAGCAGAAATAACCTTTTATACTCACAAATCATATTGCTCCCTATCCATTTACCAGGTAAGTAGGCTGGACTGGTGCCTTCACTTCATTTACCAGGTAAGTATGCTGAAACACTATTTCATAGACGTTCATAAGTGTATTCGTTAAGTTTCCTCTGCTCACATTAAGGGATGTGGGGCAGATGGTTTTAACATGGAATTCTCATTAGTTTTCTCTAGACACCTAAATACATTCCCTTCACCATAAAGGGAAAATAGATGCTGTTGTTCACTCATCCCTAATAAAGTCTTATCAAACTACCAAATAAGGTTTCAAAGCAGAAGTGGAAAACCAGAGCCCAGTTTTTAAGACTTTGATATCACTCCCATGAGTTTTGTTTCCTGCTGAAGGCCAGGGACATCTTGCCAGACTTGTAAGCTTAAATGTAAACTGACAAGGTGATGTGAAAAAAAGAAACAGCCACATGGGGAAGGCAGGCCTTAAAATGATAGGGGGAGGTGGTCTTTAATATTCATAGGTAAGGAAAATCTCAAATCATATTTTTACCACTGTGTAGGCTTTATTGGGGTGCAGGGAAGAGAATGTGTTTTTTTCCCATTTTTGGCAATTTTTTTTTTACTAATAAGTTCCATTTGGGGTTATTTATGCTAAGCCTGCAGGAGATGGTTCTGAGGCCTGCATTTTGCACCCCTCCCCCCACCTTTTGCAGTTTGACAGTGGTAGGTGGGGAGGGGAATGGGAGGTAGTTTCTGATGCAGAAGGAGATGACTGGGCTAGCTGATATTAACAATACCCACACTCTCCTAATCAGTCAATGAACTCCTTCCCATCATCAAGCCAAATGAATGAGGGTGACACCTTCCCATGCCAGAGGCTCCTTTCAGGCTACCATTTAGACATTTCTTTGTCTCTTGTAGGACCCCTCGTGGGTGCATTTTAATTCATTTACAGACAAATATTATTTTAGGAAGTTGTTGTGTCTCTTTGAAGCAGTGTAGGAAGTAGTATGCTACTACATGATGTAAATTACCCCAGGACCCATGAATGATATCAGCTGACATTTATATTGAGTTTTAAGGTTTATAAACCTTTACAGACATTATCTACAAGAATGTACTGTAAAGCAGACTTTTAGGATTCTTCCCAGTTTGCAGATATAGCACCTAGATGGTAGAATGGATAGAACGCTAGACTTAGAAGACCGGATCTTAAACACTTATTAGCTGTATGATGCTGAGCAAGTCCCATAAGCTCTCAAACTCTCAGTTTCCTCATCTGTCAGATATGGATAACAATAGCACCTGTCTCACAAGATAGTAGTGAGAATTAAATGAGATACCATGTAAAGTGCTTTGTAATCTTAAAATGTTATATACATTTAGCTATTATTATAAGGAAACTGAAGCTCAGAGAGGTTGAGGAGGTACCCAGGGTCACACAGATAATAAGTGCCTGGGGAAGAACAGAGGTCCCATTGTCCGAATTCCAGGGGCAGTACTCTAACCCATGGATTCTTCTGCATCTCATAGTCCTGCTTTATCCCCAAATGAATGACCACTGAGCCTGCAAAAAATCCTTTGAGGATTTCATAAGGATTCATAAGGAGGGCAAAGTCATCATCAGAAAATAAGTACTTCAGTTTTTTCTAGGGCTCCCTCTGACTTCAACATACACAATCATCCAATAGTGTTTTCAGAGCTATTTTTAGGTTCAAATTTGCCTTCTCTTTCTACTTCTCTCATATAAGTGACTATAACATATATGTGTGTGTATGTATATTCATGAAACATATATATGTGTGTGTGTGTGTGTGTGTGTGTGTGTGTGTGTGTGTGTAGAGACAGACAGAGACAGACAGAGAGTTGGGGGGTAGGAGACAGAGAGAGAGAGAGAAAGAGAGAGAGAGAGAGAGAGAGCTTTTTCAAACACATTGGAAAAATGATTTCTCTGGATTGCCAAAAATTCCATGTATCTACATTGTACTCATTCTCCATTTATATATATATATATATATATATATATATATATATATATATAATATAATCTGTATTATAGATTTAAAATAATAATGAAACAGGTGTAAAGTCTTATTTTTCATTTAGTTTAATATCCTTCTTACATAATTTCAACTCTGGCTAGGGGAAGGGAAAAAAATTTAAGTACCTACTAAGTACTAAGTGCCTTATAAATAGTCACTCCTATAATCCTCACAGCAACCCTGTTGGGTAGGTGCTATTAGTGTAACTATTTTAAAGATGAGGAAACTGAAGCAAACAGATATAAAGTGACTTACCCAGGGTCATAGAGCTAGGGAGTTTACTTAGGCTGGATTTGAAAGCAGGTGTTCCTGACTCTAAGCCTAGCACTCTATCCACTCTGTTCCCCTAGCTGCCTCCTGTTATTATTCATCATAAGATTCAGTCATTCATCTATTCATACCAATATTCTCTTGGTGGTGGTCTATAGGTACAAAACATGGAGCACTGTGACAGCTGAGGTATCAAAATTTTGAATGACCCAAAGGCATTGGATAGACAATAATGAGAAAAAGTAGACAATATATCAACAACGATGACTTATGGAATCAGGAGGTAGAGACAAGATGGCAGAGTAGAGGTGGCAACCCAGCCAAAAGTTTCCAACATTCTTCTCCAAGCAACTTTTTAAAAATGCCTTAAATCAAATTTTGGAGTGGCAGAGCCAATAAAAGTCTGAGTGAGACTTTTTTTTTTCAGTCCAAGGCAACCAAGGAGATGAAGTTAGCAGGAGAGTTCTATGACACCAGAATGGAGACTATATTGGAATATACAGAGTGGCAACACCAACTATGGGCTTTGGAGGTGGTTGAAAAACAGCAGCAGCAACTTCAGGAGTCTATAGCAAGAGACAGCAAGAAGTCTGGACAACTGATCAGAAGAAATTACAAGAGATCTTGAGCTAACACTGGGTACAGAACTGGGGCTATTTGTCAATTCTATTTTCCATTCACAGTTCTGGGTCACTTTTTCCAGGGTAGAAAGGAGAGCTTATGGTTATTCACAAGGGAGCAGAGGACTTGGTCACAGGTCCAGGACCAACAGAAGTGCTGGCATTCATAGCAGCAGGGCAGCAAGAGCCCTTCTTGAGTAAAGGCCAGAATGCAGACTAGGAGAGAAGTAACCATACTTCACTCAGGATCACACCACCTTGGAAGCACCAAAGACTTACAGACACCCACAACTAGATCTAAAAATAGCAGCACATGAAAACCTGAAGCTTGGCAAAGTAACTCTCCATTCATAGATCTGCACAACCCAGTTTTAACATAAAGTTCAAAGTCAAGAAATACATTGAGAACAATGAGCAAACAAGAACAACAAAAATAATTTGATTATAGAAAGCTATTATAGTGCCAAGGAAGATTAAGACAAAAACTCAGAAGACAACACCTTAAAAACAGCTATAAGGAAAGCTTCAAAGAAAAATTCAAATTGAATTCATGCCCAAGGAAGAGATAGGAGTGATAAAATAAAAATTGGGGGAAAAATGAGCGTGATGCAAGAAAATTATGAACAAAGATTTAAAAACTTGGTAAATGAAGAATGAAAATATTGAAAATAACACATTCATAAATAGAACTGGTCTTATGACAAAACAGGCACAAAAATTCACTGAAGAAAATAACTCTTTAAAAAGCAGAATTGCATAAATGAAAAAAATGATACAGAAGCTCACTGTAGAATATAGTCTTTTAAAAAATTAGAATTGAGCAAGTGGAAGATAATGATTCCATGAGATATCAAGAAACAATAAGATGAAGTCAAAAGAATTCTAAAAAATAGATGAAAATGTGAAGTATCTCATTGGAAAAACAACTGATCTGGAAAATAATTTAAGAAGAGATAATTTAAGAGTTATTGGACTACCTGAAAGCTGAGAGAGAGAGAGAGAGAGAGAGAGAGAGAGAGAGAGAGAGAGAGAGAGCCTAGACATCATATTTCTAGAAAATATAAAGGAAAACTGCTTTGATATCTTAGGTCCAGGTGGTAAAATAGAAATTGAATGCATCCATTGATCCAAAAGTGAAAACTGCCAGGAATATTATAGCCAGATTCCATAACTCCCAAATCAAGGAGAAATATTGTAAGCAGCCAGAAAGAAACTATTCATGGAGCCATGATCAGGATAACACAAGATTTAGCACTTTCAATGTTAAAGGAGTAGAGAATTTGGATATGATATTCTGGAAGGCAAAGGACCTAGGATTCCAACTGAGAATAACACGGCCAGCAAAACTAAGTATAATTCTTTGAGGGAAAAATTGATATTTAATGAAATAAAGAAGTTTCAAGCATTCTTGATGCAAAGACCAGAGCTGAATAGAAATCTGACATTCAACACAAGATTCAAGAAAAGCATAAAAAGGTAAATCTGAAAGAGAAATCATAAGTGACTCAATAAGATTAAACTGTTTACATTTCTATATTTGAGGAGGATGCATGTAACTCCCAATAACTTTAACACAGTTAAAGGGCAATTACATTCAGTCTAAAAAGCATGGAGTGAGTTGACTATGTTGAGATGATCTGCACAAAAATGAAGGAAAGAGAAAGAGGAATATACTAGAAGAAGGGGAATGAGAAAGGGAGAATGGGGGATATTACCTCACATAAAATCAGCATGTAAGGAGGAAATGCAAGGAAGAACTTTACATGGAAAGGAAAATAGAAGGGGTCTCAGGCAGTACTTGAACCTCAATCTCATCAAAACTGGTCCAAAGAGGGAAGAATTGATCTACACACACAGTGGGATATAGAAATCTTATCTTACCAAACACAAAAGTAAGGGTAAGGTGATATGAGAAGCAAGGTGTGTGTGATGAAAGGGAGAGAGATTAACAGAGGCTGTGGTCAGAAATAAAACAGACTTTTGAGGAGGGACTGAGTAAAAAGGGAGAGGGAAGAACAAGCAGAAGAAAAAAGAATGGAGGGAAATACATAGTAATCATAACAGTGAGTGTGAATGGGATGAACTCACCCATAAAATTGTAGTGGATAGTAGACTCCAACAGCAGCACCAGGATCTAACAATATGTTTTTTATAAGAAATACTTTTAAAACAGAAGGACATAAAGAGAGTTAAAATAAGGGGCTGGAACAGATTTATTATGCTTCAGCTGACATAAAAAAGTCAGGGGTATCAATCATGAACTCAGACAAAACAAAAGCAAAAATAGACAATGAAAAGAGATAATCAAAAAAACTACATTTTTGTTACATGGTACCATAGATAATGAAGTAATATCAAACAATTTTATAACAAATTTCTCAGATAAAGGGGTCACTTCTCAACTATATGGAGAACTGAGTCAAATTTACAGAAATAAGAGCCATTCCCCAATTGAAAAATAAATGGTCAAAGTACATAAAAAGGCAGTTTTCAGAAGAGAAATCAAAGTTATCAATAGTGAAATAAAAATGCTCTAAAACATTATTGATTAGAGAAATGTAAATTAAAATAATTCTGAAGTACCACCTCACACCTATCAGATTAGCTAACATTACAGAAAAGGATAATGAAAAATGCTGGAGGGGAGGTAGAAAAATAGGGACAATAATGCACTCTTGGTGGAGTTAAAACTTGTCCAATCATTCTGGATAATGATTTGAAACTATGCCCAATAGGCTATAAAACTGCATATCTTTTGATTCAGCAATACCACAACTAGGTCTGTATCCCAAACAGATTAAATAAATAGGAAAAATACCTATATGTACAAAAATATTTACAGCAGCTCTTTTTTTGTGGTGGCGTAGAATTGGATATTGAGGGGATGCCCATCATTCGGCAATGGATGAACAAGTTGTAGTATATGGTTGTGATGGAATTCTATTTTGCTATGAGAAATGACAAAAGTAATGATTTCAGAAAAAACCTGGGGAAACTGGTATCAACTGATGCAGAGCGAAATGAGCAAAGCTAGGAGAAGATTGCACATAGTAACAGCAATTCTGTAACGATGATCAACTGTGAAAGACTTAGCCACTCTGGTCAATATAATAATCCAAGACAAATCAATAGGACTCATGATGAAAAATACTATTCACCTCCAGAGAGAGAACTGATGAACTCTGAGTGTAAATTGAAGTATAATTTTTTCACTTTATTTTTTTCTTGACTTTTTTTTTTGCAACATGCCTAATATGGAAATGTTTTGCATGATTTCACATATATAACTGAAATCATATTTCTTGCCTTTTCAATGGGTATAGGAGAGGCTGGAGGGAGGTAGAGAATTTGAAACTCAAAATTAAAAAAAAGAATATTACAAATAAATGAATAATACATTAAAAAACAAACAAACAGAAAAATCCCAGTGACATGCTCATGCAATGACATGAGACATTGTCTCAGAAATGTTTAACTGGAACACCAGGTAAGTTAGTTAAGTCCAACAATAAGAGAATTCAACTCAACAAACAAGTGCTTTATTACAATCCAGGCAATGGTTAAACAAGAAAGCAAACAAACAGCTTACCACTGGATTCTTCCTCTATGGAAGATTTATGGGAAGACATAGGTGAAGAAATGTGGATGGGTTCTGATCTGCATGGGCAGTGAGGATACCACATTGAGGTGATCTCAGATCCTTTGAAATATCAGATTTATTAATCAATTCATTCAATAAGCATTTATTATTGCAATTTAGTGGGGCATGGTTCCTTCAGTCATGTAAGGGGTGAAGGGAGGATAGAAACCAAAACAAAACTTGGTTTATCTATAGATGATTTAAATCAATTGAATAAAAAAAAATGAAGTGTTTTAAAAAGAGCTACCCTATGCAAAGTCTTGAGCTAATTACTGGGAACACAAAGGTTGAAAATGACCCTAGCCTCAAAGTGCTTTTCATTGCAATAGATGGATATGGTATGTGAATAAGAATAATACAAGTTGGAATTTAAGTGCACAGATAAGATTAAAGCAATTGTCATGAAAGCTTGAAGATGTTTGAGATCCCCTCTCAAGATGGACAGATCAAGGAAGGCTTCCTAGAGCCATTCATACTGGCATCTGAGGATCTCAATGGGCAGCAATGTGGCAATAAAGCAGGATTAAGGTCATTAAAAATAATTCAAATTCAGCAAGATTCTCTAACTATTGCATGGATGATCTGCATAAAAAATAATAAAGCCCTCACAAATCTATGAAGCTGATTACTTCAGTTTTTTGTTTATTGGTTTGTTTGTTTTTGTTTTGTTTTGTTTTGTTTTTTACTACCATCACCAGACATAGATGCAGCTGATAAAGGATCTTTTCCCTTCTGTGGCAGTAGCAGAGGTCTATTATCATGTCCTTTAGAATAAAGAAATAGGGCTCATTATTATGGAATGAATTTGAGAATTTACTCTACTTACTGGGCAAAAGGAAGTGGTTACCCATCTCAATTTTGTAGTCAGGGTTAAAAACATTTCCTCCAAGCTTTTCTTTCTTCCTTTTTGTTCCCCAAAAGACAATGCTATGTGTTATTCAATCAAGAGGAAAGGGTCTCTTGAGTCTATTAGATATGAGAAAGAAGAAAGAAAAGCAGGGATAGAAAAACAATATACTGGAGGGAAAATTGAAATACATTTTGTTGATTTGGATGACAAAGCCTATAAGACACCTTTCTAGAATAATCCCAAAATGCACCTAGTTTTGAACTGTTACTTTT